>NW_027468640.1:26308331-26565831 GCF_046254945.1 Alosa pseudoharengus
GTGTGTGTGTGTGTGTGTGTGTGTGTGTGTGTGTGTGTGTGTGCGTGTGTGTGTGTGTGTGTGTGCGTGTGTGTGTGTGTGTGTGTGTGTGTGTGTGTGTGTGTGTGTGTGTGTGTGTGTGTGTGTGTGTGCGTGTGTGTGTGTGTGTGTGCGTTTTTCTCTTCCAGCTGAATTTATCATACCACTCTTCATCTCTTCTTCTTCTCTCTTTTTCTTAACCTCTTTCTGTCCCTTTTTCTCCTCCCAATCTCCTATTCATGGCTTTTTGTCTGTGGTCCTGTCCATCACTGTTTGTCATACGAGCCCTGTGTCCTTTCCATCTTCCTCTTTCTTGCTATAATCAAGTTAAGTGCCCATAGTCCACGTCTGTGTGCAGTAGACCATAAGCCTGCTAAGATAGAAAGAGAGAGAGAGGGAAGAGAGGGGGGGGGGGGTTAGGGGAGGGTGAAGATATTTATTTATTAGCTAAATAATTTTGATAATAGCTCCATAGACTGAGAATACAAGTGTGTGTGTGTCTGTGTGTGTGTGTGTGTGTGTGTGTGTATGTATGTATGTGTGTGTGTGTGTGTGTGTGTGTGTTTATTGTACATTGTGTGTTATTTCACACAAATGTTGTTATCCATTTAAATGGTATCCTTATGGCAAGAAATTGTCACTAGATATGACAACAATTGGAGGGGAAAGTTCATATCACAAATGCTTACCTTGATAAGGTGGTGACACGATGGCAGGGAATAAGCCAATTTAAATATGAAATGAGACATCTTAACTACCATTTGTAGCTATTCAATGTTTTTTATTTTATATTTTGTTAATAAAAAACAGAGAGGTAATGTTTTCATTACTTGGATTTTGGTCAGATATGCAACGTAGTTTGGACTTTAAGGGCAGCCGTGGCCCACTGGTTAGCACTCTGGACTTGTAACCGGAGGGTTGCCGGTTCGAGCCCCGACCAGTGGGCCGCGGCTGAAGTGCCCTTGAGCAAGGCACCTAACCCCTCACTGCTCCCCGAGCGCCACTGTTGTAGCAGGCAGCTCACTGCACTGGGATTAGTGTGTGCTTTACCTCACTGTGTGCTCTTTGTGTTTCACTAATTCACCGATTGGGTTAAATGCAGAGACCAAATTTCCCTCACGGGATCAAAAAAGTATATATACTTATACTCAGAGGCGCACCTTGTCAACAGGCAAACCAAGCAACTGCTTGGAGCCCCGAGCCGCTAGGGGGCCCCCGACCTGGTCTCAGCCCGTTTGCCGGTGGGTCAAGCGAGAATTTCGTCCATAGAGATTGAATGATGTATTTTGCGTGTTCCTGCCCTGTTGTACAAACAGTACGTGCATATGTAGGCCCTATGCTATGGCCTTATGAACAGCGGATCTGTGTTCAAAAAAGTTCAAAGAATCCGCACATATTTAGGCAACTGTGGTAAACGTCAATCGAGGGTGCAGTGATGACGGATCAACATCGGATTTTGGCATTTAGCCTACTCAATGAAGCTATAGTAGGCTAATGTTAATTGGCAGAAAGATTGAACATGGTTTGCTACATCTATACGACAGTAAACTTCAGCTAGCTAGCGGCAGTTACAACTAGTTAAGCAAAGAGATGGTTAACGTTATGTTTGTATTAGGGCTGTCAGCCATAACATGTTAATCGCGATGCAGTAAGGACCAAGCATACTTTCATACGTTAATTTGTTAGATTGCCCGATTGACGCAAAGTGCGTCAAAAAACACACCCTTTCTTCTTTGTTACATTGCTCCGGAACTGTTCATTGCAGCGAGAAAAAAATAAAACTTGTATTGCGTGACAGAGCAGAAGTGGGACTTTCCAACGAGACTACACACGTGTCTGTACGATCAAGTATGAAAATAAAAGAAAATCATGAAATTAAATCAAATTGCATCATATTTACAGTCTATACTTCTCTGCGTTCACCTGCTCACCCATTACTATCGTTTGAATTACTCGCAAACCCGTGATCGCATATATATGGCAAGCATATCAGATGAAAGAGGAGACACAGGGCTATCCATTGGTACCATGAATATCGATCCTTTTGACTTATAAAAACAGACGAAGTAACTGCAAAATAATAACGTCATGTACACAAACCAACGCTGCACACCCATTACTCTTGTTTGAATTACTCGCGGACCCGTGATCGGATAGATATGCCACGCACGTCAGATGAAAGAGGAGACACAGAGCTATCATTTGATATCAAGTACATCCTTCTGGGTTATAAAACAGACGAAGTGATAGCAAAATAATAACTTCATATAGCTGGACTTACCCTACGTTTACGAATTTTTGTCTGTTTTTGTGGCAAAGCATGTTTATAATCCAACGCTATCGTGTGTTTCTCTATGGCAAAGCATGTTCATACACCATGCACTCAAAATTATATTTTGTGAGATACATGTCAAAATATAAGAATTTTTATAATACGCTTTTTGTATTTTTATCATTTAACATAATAACCTAATGGTGATATAACATAATGGTGATAACACTTGTCGGTAGGGCCCCCTTGGAATTTTTGCTTGGGGCCCCCACAGACCCTAGAATCGCCTCTGCTTATACTACTTATCTTTATTCGAACCTCACTTACTTTACTGTAATATCATTTGGTGTAACACCTTTCCGAGCTATCTGTATAAATTACAATTACTTCAAAAGAAAGTTATTCGCACCATCTCCTGGTGACATTTCAGTGACCACTTAATTTAAATAAATGTCAAACTGTTTTATTTCATTGCATGGCTATTGTTGCCCATTGGATGGATTTTAAAACATTATATTGTAACATTAATGATTTGCAAACATTTATTTGAATTGTTATCAAATAATAGTGATTGGATTAAGGAGAAAAATAAGATACTTAGAATAACCCATAAATTAGGTCAGCATAACCCAGAAATGACAGTGAAAATAATATAAATCCTGGGTTGTATAAGATAGCCTACCCAACAATTATGTAGGTTTAACCTAACTGTTTTGTTACGATAACCCAATGTTTGGGTTAGACTATCAACCCAACTCATTGGGTTGACCGAACAACCCAATTTTCGGGGCTAATATAACTCAGTGCTGGGCTCGACCACTATTTACCCAGTGGATGGGTTGAAATTGGGTTGTTTTTAACCCAATGTTTTTTAGAGTGTACTGGTCCTCTCTTTGAGAGCTCAGCTCAGGCGTATTAAAGCTTGCCGACCTGAATATCTTCCTAAACGTATGTACTGTCTATCAGGTTATAAACCAATCCAATGCTTGTCTGTGTGTACTTGTTCCTATCTGCAGTCCCCTGCATATACACAACACCAGAAAGAAACTCCTTATTAAGGGGAAAAAAACGGAAACACAAAAACAAGCAAGATATGAATAAAAACACATCTTATCGAATCAAAGTTAATTATTTCAATAGTTTAATTTGAACTTGGCTGAATTGGCTGTGATAATGATGGTGACAACAGATTCTTCATCAGAACATCCTCATGTAGCCTGGGAGAACCCAGATGAACTTCAAATTGAGATTTGAGAAGTGGTCTGGTGTTAACCAGGCTATCCTCCATGATGATTGAGAACTTGGAATGAAATTAGACAATCACCTGACATTCACCAGGCTAGATCTTTAGCCTACATTATTAAACAAAATAATCTAGGCTACTAAATAATGGTTTAAATTATATTATTGCATCCATTTCAACAGTTAATAACAGAACAGAAAATAGGTCAAATGTTTTTTTGTTGGATGTAAGGAACTAAAGCTCTCTTCAAGTCCTATGGCCGACCAAAGGATGTACACCCTATTAATAAGCAAATAAACATTATATTTCAATACATTAAAAAGGAAAAATACTTGTACTTCTGAATACTTAAGTACCGGTATTGAATCTGACTTAGCAACTTAAGTACCGGTATTGAATCTGACTTAGCAACTTTCACTTGTATTGGAGTAATATTTGTGTATCTTTACTTTCACTTAAGTAAAGGAATTGTGTACTTTGTCCACCTCTGCCGATTACATCAGGTTGGCCATCATTCCAGAATGAAAGAATATTTGCGGTATCATGGGCCACAATAAATGTCTGATATAGAACCGCAAGTGAATGTCAGCCTCAAATGTCAGATACAGACACCTCTGATTAAGGTAAAAGGTTGACATTAACAAGTTACACACAAATAGTTGAAATGAAGGCTGGAAAGAAAACACACACACACACACACACACACACATGTACACACGCAGAGAGAGAGTGAGCTTTTTTTTACCATCTTCTCTTCTATTAAAACTCTTTCTTTTCTCCATGTCTGCCAGACACATCAATGTTCATTTGTAAAGAAGCCCTACATACATCCTGCAGATACATTTTTCATTCACAGAATCCTCCTTATTTTTTATCCTTTTCATTGCAAAATCTTTTCTCTGCCTTCGTTTCCCCTGTGAAAGCAAAACAAGTCTATTTAGATCCCAGGTGAGATCTAAACTGAGGCAGCTGCGTCATTAAAACATTCAAGCAGCAATTAGGGCCAATTACTACCAGTAATTACGAATGCATATACTTTCAGGAAGTGCAGCTATTATTAATTGCCAACTTGGTCAGAGTACTTGGAACCACAGTTTGTGTCGTCTCAGTACAACAATAAAGCCTAATGTCCATCAACAGGAATCCTAGTTACCTCTGATACCTTCTTTTATTAAAGTAAACAGATTTTTTTTTTATTACACATTCTATTACACCGTTTACATACGTCATACTATGCATAGCATATTTGATTATCAGGAGCTATTTTGAAATCCCATATCTTGAATGTTCAGAAATCTGATGAACACATACAAATGTTCTTTTGTTCTTTGACTCATAGTGACAGCCTGCCTCACCCAATACATAGCCGTCCTTACTGGGTGAAAAATAGCTTAATTCAATGTTCTTGAATGTGCCACACTCTACCCAGCATCCCCTGGGACTAATGGCACTTGTTCCTGTTCCTGAGCTTCTTCCTGTGATCCTGTGATTAACACTGTAACTGCTGTCATCAATCCCCCCCCCCCCACACACACACACACACCCACACACACACACACACACACTCCCCATGCTGAACTAATTGTGCCATTGCTTAGCAGAGAGGAAATGGTAGAGTAGTGGCTTGGCATTGTGGGGTGGGAATGACATAGGGAGGTTAAAGCCTGAGTTAACCCTTACGGGAATGTAAGAAATTGATCGTTCTAAAGAGTATCTGGGTTCATTGAATTTTAGAACCTTACATTGTTGCGGAACAGAATCTTCTGTTAGAATATTCAAAAATCCCCTGCTGAAGGGTTAAAGCACCTTTAGAACAATGAGCAAAGCCTGAGAAGTTGTACAAGTAGAATATAAGGAAGCTGGCTAAAATGAAAGTAAATAGAGGTAAATACAAAGGACTAGCATTGTACTAGCCACACAAAAATGAATGTGACCTGCAGAACTAGCTTGACAGGATGTGGTTGAGTAAATGAGAGTGAACCTGATGGGTTTGAGGTCAGACTGAAGTGTCCTCATAACAGCAGGGCGTAATGCACATGCTCCAATGTCCTCTGTTTGGTCCGTGTGTTTGGTGTGTCCATTAGTCACTTGTTTCAGTGATGTCTGGCCTTGTAGTGCTTTTTCTGTAGACATTTTGTCAGAAAGAAAGAAAGAAAGAAAGAAAGAAAGAAAGAAGAGCAATAGTTTCTCTGTGTAGAGGTGTGTAAACGTTTAATGAAAACTCTTTGCTTTTTAAATGATTATATATATTATAAATGTAGATTACATATTTTAAATCTTTTTCAGAAAATTGATTTTACAAAGTACTATAATATCCTTATTTGGTGTGCATCCCTTTCACTTGACTACTTTTCACTGACATGAGAATAAACCTCTATTTGTGGAATGTCCCTCAAATTTGAAGTAATACGGCTGTTATGGCCTTTGTATGAGGTAAGTAGTTTTATTTCTGCAATTAGACCTAATGTATTGTATTCATGAATCTTAGTTTTTGAGAGAAAAAAAAAACAGTGGGAAACTGCTCATCTCCGATGCAAAATGGCGGATACTTCCGACGACAGGACTGGAACAAAGAACAAATTTGCACAGTGAATGAGTTATCATTATTGTCATCATCACCATCAAAAGTATAATCATTACAGAGGCAGAGGCGCTCTGTCATTTCTCTCGGTGCGTCACATGGCTTGGTCAAAGCCACTGAAAATGCCAGGAAGTGAGTTAATTTGGGGGGGGGCAGATAAAACAGGAAATAGGCTACAAGTGTTGAATCACACTGTCCTTTATTCAGCTCTCCATCACAACAAAACAACACTAAACCTGCTCCCAGAGGTGACAAAAAAACCCACAGAGCTCCTAGAATCGATCTCTCAGAGAAAGCAGCAGCCTGCAAGCTCTCTGTGCTGGTGCCTCCAGCAGATTTTCAATGACAAACACACCACCCTCTCCCCTATTACTTGCCATTGTACTTTTCTGCGCCCCCCCCCCCCTTTTCCCTGCTGTGTATATACCTCTTAGAAGCTATTATGTCTATGAGTCATAGCACTGCATTTCATTACTGTCTTGACCAATAGAAATGGCTCTATACTGCCAACTAGTGGCTGCTTGATGAAAATATCCTTCATTGTTCTCCCAGCACACACACACACACACACACACACACACACACACACACACATCATAAGGATTCATTCATAAAACTGAGACATTCCATCACAGCATGAATGTTTTTTTTGCCAGGAGTATTTTCCTCATTTAACGGACAGATTGTGGATTTGAAACGTGTTTTGTATTTTAGTGCAGAGGCGATATTTTCCTTTGATATTTTCTGCTGGTTTTCTTTAGCTGTCATGTCTTACACTTTGAAAATATTGCTTTTTCTAAATGTTTTATCAGTAATGTAATTGCAAGCGTTTGCTGAATTAAGATGATAACAACATGAGGAAATGTATTTCATGAAGCAAACTGATCACTTCAATGTTTTTTTCCCCCTTTGATGCACTATAATCACTACAATCTTTAGTTTAATAAGCTCAGTGCAAGCTCAGAACTGGTGCAGCGTGGTAATTAATTTAAGCGGAAGCCATTACCAACAAAAATAGGATTAATAAAATAAAAAAAACATTCAGAAAATAATTGAAGTGAGACTTTTCTTTTGCAATGCAAAGTGCTCTATAATTTAAAATACTGCCCTCAACATTATTCTCCTTATTCACATCATCATCAATTTCGCCGTCATTTAATGTATACGATGTGTGAGAAGCATTCATAAAACCCTTCTGAAAAACAGTAGCCAAAACACTGAAATGTTCACTACTATACTACTATTATTTTTGCACAACACTGTCCAGTGGATTTGGACACCAGGTGTCTACCCAGTGCCTTGTGAAATATCCTGTCGGCTCTGACATGGGCAGAGACCGAGATTACAGGGGAATTACAGGACATATAAATTATATATTAACCCAACTCGACATGTTTTATTGCTCCTGCACTGAGGTCAGATGCTAGTATCTAGTCTTAATCAGCATGAGTTAACAATTTATGAAAATGACTGGTAGAGTTCTGTGGTTAAATAACAGCACAGTGTAATGTAAATATATTTGGTCACAGGAGAATGTTTGACATGGTGTGTGTGTGTGTCGAATGGACGCTTTCATAGCAATTCTGTTTCATCACCAAATGGGGGAGCTACAGGGTGATGGATGAGAATTTCACTTCTGCACAGCACCAGGCACGACAACGCAAGAAATGGTCTAATCGATAATTAAGCCATCAATCAATCTGACAAAAGATTAATTTGTGAGAACGAGCCGAGGCACAGGGTGATTTGCTCACTCATTAGCCTCTCATTTAGGGTGAGATATAAACTGTCAGTAGAGGCAGGTTTTGATATTCCTCAAGGATCCTGTGAATTTGTATGAGGTAAATCAAAAACTGATATATTAAATATCGTATATTTGTTATTGCCTTATATTGGACACTTAATCTAGAATATCGGACAGAATAATATCCCCATGCATTCTGGAAGGCTGACATACTAGGCAATGGTACACTGAAGAGGTTGGGATGGTTCCAATAGGCAAGTTCAACGGGTTCAGTCCACAGTAAAACACAGTGCCAAGACTACAGCAGGTGTCTGCGGTCAGAGGGCCTTATGCGTTGTGTTGTGGAGAGGGAGAGCTCAGCACCCCACAGTCCTTAGGTGGGAAGCAGCCCTAGAATCACCAGTGAAGACTGACACTGACTCCCACTAGCACATACTGTATGTGTGAAGATCCCCCTTCAGACAGCCACAACTTTTCCTCAGCACCAGACTTGAGACATTTGAGACTGAGAACTCATAGACTAATGGCCAAGTCAACATGTTTTTTTTTTGTTTTTTTTAAATGGACTTTGCTGAACCCCTTGAAACTCATGCCGCTAGAAGACTGCCAAGCTAGTAGGGAAGGAAACTGTCCTAAGAAACTGAAAATCCGTGCCTCAAGACTAAGGTTCATGGCTGTGTAAAACTATGTGCCCTGGTGCCCTTGAAGACAGGATGTGACCTAAATTTGTGATCATATTGTCCATATGAGTATGACCATTATTAAGTTTTGCTCACTTCTCACACACCCTAATCACCCATAGACTCAGGGTGACAGACAATGAGTATATGGTTTAAGCAGTATTTTCAAATACAGACTTGGCATTACTATCAGTAATCATGCTTGGCCCATGCTGCAGTGTCTTTATGTAGTGTCATTAAGGGAATGGTATATACAGCTCTGGAAAATATTAGGAGACCACTACTGCACATTTTTTTTGATGTCATCCTGGTTGTTGAGTGACATTCGAATGAGTTGACGGTCATATTCAAAATTATGAGACCACTGCAAATTTGAATATGACCGTCAGCTCATTTGAATGTCACCAGAGACTTTCTAATGAGGAGACACAGCACTCAAAAAATACTCCATAGAAATGCATGGGGCTAGTTTGTCACGCCAATATGGCCGTTGTCTACACATATCCCACCCCTTCCTCGGCAAAACGTCGACATGTGAATACATTGAGCCAATCATATGGTGTGTGGTGAAGACATCGTGCCAATCATGTGTTGTGATCTCGCCGCTGGAGCAAGATTGGTGTCGTGAAGCCTTGCGCACGCGCAGTTCGACCCAAAGACTGTGCCCGATGAGTGCCCATAAAACGTTGGTATATGGCCGCCGAGTGGAGGGACTTGCCTAAAAGGACTTTGATGTCACTCAGAAACTGTAGGATGACATCAGAAAACTGTGCAGTGGTCTCTTAAATTTTCCAGAGCTGTATATATTGTATGTCATGTTAACATGATGTCCATGTTAAGGACATCAGATGGGAGCAGACATCTGACATTCTGAGATCTCCCTAAGTGGGAGTAATGATGAGCAAAGAGACTCAGCAGAAATTATGTGAAACTAATGAAGTGTGTGCGTGTGTGTGTGTGTGAGGGGGTTAAGAAGCATAAGATAGATGTTGAAATAAACAGAACAGATAGGATAATGGCTGTGAGAATATAAAAAAAACAGCAAGTTCATTTGAAAAATATGTGAGTGGCCTTGGAGAGAATATGCACTTGAGGACCATTTTTGTTTGTACCAATGGCCAGATTCTGCAGTGACTGATCTCATCGTCCCTTTTCCATTTAGTCAGTAGCCCCTCTGTGATGTTTCCTTTCAGAAAGCCAATTAAAGTACAGCGCTGTGGAAAACAGGTAGCAGTCTCACCATCTCCATTTCACAACATTAACCTTCCCTAACCTATTCCATCTCTGCTCCTATCTAATCTGAACCATCACAACACAAACATAAGACAGCATTTCATACGCATGGAATCTTTATTTCCATTGTAATCATTTTGATTTCGGAGTACACAGCAGCGTTGCCCAATAGTGAGGGTCATCTGCTCTCAAGTCATTGCTATGCATGAGGTACCAATTACATTTTAACATCACATACACTCCCAAGTCCTCATTTAAAGACATTTCCGCCAACTGTGATGTTAAAATCTTCAATAGACTGGTTTTATTTATTTTTATTGTGCATGGATATCTCATTCAAACATAAAAATGAATATAAAACTCTTTGGTTTATAAAGAATAATGCATATGATCTGATTTTATCGTATTGCGAATCAAGTTTACCAGAAACTTAATTAGTAAAGGCTACTACAGTATTTAACAGTATTTTGTTGCATCAACATCAGTTGTTGCATCAACATCAGTTGTTTGCAAATCCCTCCACCCCACTCATTTGGAAAAAAGGGAGGTGTTTATTCTTAAATTGTATTTACTTTCTTTTTATCAATAGTCATATGCTCTTTTTTGATCTCCCCTTTCATCACGCTTGAAGGCATATGCACATGCAAATCCAAAAACACACAGACACAGACACAAACACACACACACACACACACACACACAGGCACACACACACACAGTCACATGCACACTCAGTCACATGCACGCACACCCGCACGCACACACACACACACACACACACACACACACTCAGTCACATGCACGCACACACACACGCATGCGCTCACATACATGTGCGCACACACACACACACACACACACACACACACACACACACACTCAATCCCCCCCCCCTCTCATTACAAATCTCTTTCCAGAAACAGCTGCTCCCACTTCTCCCAGCACTCCTGCACCCCTGTCTCAGTCTGGCAGAACGTCCTGAGGCTCTCATACAACGAGCCGTGCATGTACACGTGCATCGCCACCGTGCCCCTCAGCTTCGCCCTGACCTTCTCCAGGTTGGCCAGCAGCGCCCCGCATGCCAGGCCCTGGTCCGTACCGTACAGGTCGATGTTGAGTCGCAGCGCCCCCCCGTTGAATGTCACAGGGTACGGCGGCGTGTAGAAACTCACAAACGCCGGCTTCTCAGGTGGCCCGCCCACAAACCACGCCAGGTTCCGCCTCCTCAGCACCGCTAGGTTGCTTTCTATTGGCTGCAGGGGCTGCCAGTCCTGGATGATTGCACCACCAGGCAGCTGTAGCCTGGAGACGATGTCTGGTTCCAGCAGGATGGTCCGGAGCTGCTGCTCCGTCTCCAGGGCCAGGTGTGTGCCGTCCGACCCGCCCGCTCCTTCATTTGACATCAGCTTCGCCTTCAGCGCCGAGATAAAGCCATCAAAACTCTCTGTCTCTCCAGATAAAGACAGAATAGCCTGAGAGGAACACCAGGAAATATGAATTAGGAGGGGGGAGGGGGGAGGGGGGAGGGGGGTGAAATGACAGAACATCAATCAGACACAAAGAATAAGGTAATAACACTGCGAGAAGAACATGGAGAAGAGGATAGAGGGATGGAGGAAAGGAGGGAGAATAGTGTGAGAGCCAATTACACAGAATGGAGGGTAGAAAAGTGTCAGGAGTGAGAGGAAAAGTGTGAACAAGTGCACACCGTAGGAACATAAAGAAGTAGGAAGGGGAAGGGGACAACATAATTACAAGGTCTTTGAAGTGCTTGTCACAATGGGAATAGGTGTGTGGTATATAATGGCCTTTGTTGGCTTTCTAGTTTTCCAAGTTTAATCTAAACTTTCAAGTTAATTAAAATAGAGGCTTTCCTGCTGTAATAAGACTGTATGCAAACTTTATATACAGTGAATTTCTGATCAGCTCTTCTTTGCATTCTTTGCATATTGTCTCTAATAAAATGTATTTCCATTCATTCAAGCCACAGCAACATAGAGTAGCTATATGGTACAAATAACATGTGTGTCTATTAAATAAACATGACGATGGCACACATATAATTAAAAGAAAACTGTCAGTGACAGTGTCATAAAGTTTAGATAATGGTGGGTGGCCTATACTGTATCCTATACTGTGTATCTTTGTATTGAACTATGTAATATACTGTAAGACTCTACTTTTCAAAAGGGAACATAAGTGAAAGTAATATAATTTAAATGAACTTTTATGTGGTTGAATAATTAAAAATTCTGTTACGGATCTTATTTTTTGAACATTTACAACACTGTTGCATTCATGCACACATAGTCTGGTATTCATTGTCAGTTGTGACAAGATTTGTATATGATTTTACAGAGTATGTATCCTTTGTGTGATATTGTTGGTGTAAAACTATGTTTGTTTATAATGTAGTTTTCACAATGTTCATCAATGAAAATAAAATAAAACGAATGGACATCAGTACCAAACGTAGGCTGAACATTTTGTCCAATGTATGGGTAAATGAACAACAGAAATTTTTTTTCAATGTATGGGTAAATGAACAGTTGAACATTTTGTCCAATGTATGGGTAAATGAACAACAGATTTTTTTTTCCAATGTGTGGGTAAATGAACAGTTGAACATTTTGTCCAATGTATGGGTAAATGAACAGTTGAACATTTTGTCCAATGTGGATGTTGTAAAGTAGCAGTCAGCTGACCATTCTCCAGAAGGAGGCGTTCACCCCTCCTTTCACACCAGAGAGGCCCCTCTGATAGGTGAAAATCAGTGCAATGCAAAAGTGAGGAAAAGGAAAATAACACCTTTTAACACAAAACATAATATTACAAAAGTGAGGAAAAGAAAATAATACCTTTTAAAAACAAATAACATTACAAACTGTGATGAATGTTTGCACTTGTCTAAGAGGCTTCATATAGTTTTTCAACTCTATCTAGTCACATTTGTTACACACCCTCATATAACATTAACATGTTCTTGCTCAGATGAAACACAAACAAAGGCGTCTGTCAAATCCCATAACCATAACCATAACATGATGATGGTACTCACCCTCCTGGCCAACAGTCGAAACTTGGACAGTTTCTCCGGTCCTGGATCGTCTCCTCGGGTCAAGTGCTTCACCTTGATGCTGGGGTAGAGCTTCTTCATGTAGCTATCAGCAAATGCCTGGATGACCCCTGCCACTCCATGGCCTCTCTCGCTGGGACAGACGCGTAAGCCCTCCACCACCACTGTCTGACCATCATCCACCACTATCCCAGACTCTAATGCCACCTGTTTATGAGGGTATACACATGTTATAGATGCACATTACTACTATTGGTATTTAAAAAAAGATTATACATACAAAGAGTATACATTATATTAAATAATAATATTAATGAATTTTATTGCAATGCAATTAAAACCTAAACCCCTTTCAGAGGTCCCTTGAAAAACTTTACTTTCCCAGAGGAACCTCTCTGAAAAGTTTCCTACAAAGTGGCAGTACTTATACTTCTAAGGGAAAACCTTTAATAATTTTGCCTATAGCCTCACATTACCTAGAGCAAACCCAAGGTCAATCTCTCACCAGTTTGCCTGCTCTCCTGGCCAGTATGACCACTCGGTCCGGTTCGTCCATCCACTCATGATATCGGTGGGGTAGGTAGTCATTTCCCCTGTATATGTCCTGTGATATGGACATGACATCATCATAATCTTCGGGTCTTGCCAGCCAAAACGTCAGACCGTCATTTTCACCCACATAACCCGGCTCCATGTTTTCTCTGTGATCAGGTAGACTAGTTAGCGATAACCGAGACAAAAACAGACTTTGAGAAAAAATGCTTTTGCTGTGATGGAAAGTGTTAACAAATCAGGCAGCATAGCTGAAACAAAAAAAGTAACTTAGTTGCAAGAATAGAAAAATAGAAGTGATTGAACATATAGGCCCGTGTAAACAAAAATAAAGAAATCAGACAATCTTGGCAAAAGAGTGAATGAAGTCGAGTTCAATCCTTAGCCAATTTAGATTTTAAGATTTGGTATGAAAGGTTTTTCGTTCTTCAGTTTCCTTACCATTCAAACAAGAACTGATTCAGAATTCATTCATTATAGCCTACTTACCATTCAAACAAGAACAGTCAGAATTAAAAGGTGCCACGAAAGTCCGCCTGCTGGTCACTTCCTTCCTCATGACGTGGTAGAAAACATATGACTGACCTGCTCCGGACGAAGTTCCATCAGCAAGGGGATCACGGGGAGCTGCATTGGCATAACTACCTTTGGATTTGGGTTGGCGTTCGAAATGCAGGCTATATTTCTTATGTGAATGATTGAAAGAAGGCGTTAACGTTATCTGGCCTATTGATGTAGCCTACACATAAGACAACAGAAAACCCTTGCAGTGTATAGCCTAGGCCAAACATTCCAGTCCTTGATGACTTGGAAGCATCCATGCACATTTTTCAGTGACATCACTTGATAGTTTGCCCTTCAATACTGCGTGTACAAAGCAAAACCAAGTTTCTGTAGCCCATTTTCATGGACTACAGTACTGTATCGCCACCTTGCGTAGAAATCGGAAACCCGCCCGTGTGTGGAGTTAAATGCTCTTAACGGGGAGTAGCCTAACTGTGCTTTGTATACTGAAAGCAAAATTATGAGAAACACGAAGCAAACAATTGCCTACTGCAACATTTTTTTCTTCAGACACAACACCACCAAAATCCAAAAACAAAGTTGTGCGGTACACCACACTTCATAAAAATCAAAAGCTTTTTTTTATTA
Organism: Alosa pseudoharengus; assembly: GCF_046254945.1. Taxonomy (NCBI): domain Eukaryota; kingdom Metazoa; phylum Chordata; class Actinopteri; order Clupeiformes; family Clupeidae; genus Alosa; species Alosa pseudoharengus. The sequence goes on from NW_027468640.1 coordinate 26,322,883, forward strand.
TTATTGTATATAGGTCCACTATTAGACTGTAGGCTTCACATAATGCATAGTTGAAGTGAGCCATAAGTGATACATATGCAAGTAAAAATGGAATTCAGAAGCAACAGAGTGACCTAAGTAAAAAAAAAACATCTGGACTGAGTCCATTGAACACATCTCCTAAAATAGGAATAGGCCTAAATAGCACCTAAACCACCTGTAAAAAGTGTAATATGTGTTATATTATTCACCAGTATGTAGCTGGTCATTGCCACTATCAAAGTTGAACGATAACACAATTTAATTATGTTCAAAGCAATCTTCATTTTGTCTACATTATTTAAAAATAACTGGATACAGTCTACATAAAGCAATTGTGCAATGTTCATCTCATAGCATAATTATACAGAGTAATGTAAATAGACCTATGTCACATTTACATTTTGCATGGATTTATTTACATTGTGCATACATGTACGTGGGTGTGGTTTGCATTCCTAGTGTGTAAGCAACTAAGTCATTGAAAATCTTTGTACTGTTTTCACATTCAGAGAAGTATATTTTGTAATGTTTCTTTATAGGTTCCTCCTTTGTCTGTGGAGGAGAATGGTCTTCAAATCTTCCTTGGGAGGGATCCTGGGCTCTAGGTTTGTGGTCTCCCTTGGTAGGACTTCCACAGCCGACCATAGTACAGGTCCTGTTTAATTTTGGCGTACAGTTTAGATGGGTCAAATCCTTGAGAGGGGTTTGGCTGGGCAAAGCTCTCAGAATGTGCCTGCAGGAATGGTGTGAGAGAATTCACTCAGTAAAACAGAATTATAATTTCAATCCCACCCCAGATGAGATTAATTACACTCTTAACAAATGTGTTGTCCCTATCTGGACACAAAGATGTGTTAAAAAAAACCCAGAGCAAGTTGTGTTGTTTTCAATGCAAGTTGTGTTATTTTCAACACATATTGTGTAACATAAAAAAAGGAAACGACACAAACTGGACACAGAAATGTGTTAAAAACAACGCAAGGTGTGTTGTTTTCAACACATTTGTTTAAGACTGTAGGTCTATATTGTTATACTAAGTAGTATGCAATTCTCACTGACGACAGGTGAGTGAAGGTTGTGAAAGTGCCTTCAATGCGGAATCAATGTTCCCTTGCAAGCTTAAGATCTGTATCACACTCATACTTGCTGTCTTGCTTCATGGAAAATTATGAGATTACTTTTCGAGGTGTCATCTTAATTTAGCCGTTGAATAAAAGGCTTGACTATCTAGACTTAACCACATGTTGCCGTCACAAAAGAAACAAAACAGGAAATGAGATGCTTGAGCCTCGGTGTGGTTTCCAGCTGCCAAGGTAACCAATAGACCAAAAAACACGATAAGGATATTTTTACACAATGTAGATGTGTTCTCTCAGTGTTTGAGGTGTACCTCATCTGACTCTTACCTCTGATTCTGACCGTGGCTCTGCACTCTGTATCTGAAATGAGTTTGCCCTGGAAAAAGAAGCGTATATTCTATTATCCTATTAAAATATTTTTGTGTGTGTGTGTGTGTGTGTGTATGTGTGCGTGTGTGCGTGTGTGCGTGCGTGCGTGTGTGTGTGACAGTAATACCTTCTTTTTTTTCTCCAGCAAAAGAATATGAACATGCTCAAAATGAGGAGAGCAAGAAAGCTGCCTCCAACCAGTAATGCCCAATGTCTCACAAGCCTTTGGTCATCCCCTGTAGATTTCTCTTGTGTCAGTGCTATGGAGAAAGAGAGAGAGAGAGAGAGAGAGAGAGAGAGAGAGAGAGATGGGATGACAGCACTAAGGAGGTACCCAATTCGTTGAGAACTGATGAAAGGGGTCATCATGTTCCAGGTCAAAACATCACAGCTACATAGAGACAGCATTCTACAGCTACCGCTACCACAGACACCTCACATGTTCTACACAGAGAATATCAGCTACTGCCCTTAAACAGACGCTTTCTTTCTTTCAACCGCAACAGACTCAGACTCTTTTATACATCAATCAATCCTTTTGTTAAACCAGCAACATTAAGATCTAGTGCAATATTTATCCATGGATGCAATGTCGAAAGTCTGAAAGACTGAATGGAACTCCCCAGTGATGAGTCCCATTTGTTTTCCGTTTCCCTTCATTTCCCCTTTTAGCTCTAGTTTGGCTAAGCTGCCAAATAACCAAGGTAGGGGGAAAAAGGTGTAGGTTTGAAAGTGGCCATGTCACAACTTTCGACACTGCTGTCCTGATGTGCATCAGTTGTATGGCACTACTAAGCTCTTCAAAGCTTTTCAAAATAGATAGGACTCTCAAAGTATTCCTCGATAATTACATATGTATTTTTATATTATTGTTTTAACTTAATGTTTTATTCTTCAGTCAACAGGATACCTAGTTATAGAAAAGAAACAAACATGATGGTCTGATTAGAGACACTTAACCAGTGAAGACTGGGCCAGAGTTGAGTTAGGCTTCCAGGAATAGAGGTTTGAGCAGATATCTAATACACCCAAATGTGTCACAATGTGTAGTGTCACAATGCTTTGATAGTCTAACCACTCTCTACTCTCCACCCAGCTGATCCCAAGCCAGTGGGGTTGGCCCTTACGAGCTTGAGTCCCCTAAAGCTTTCCCCTTGTTAACGGGAGCTTTTCTTTGGCATCGTTGTCTTGGTGCTTTGCTTGGTGCATTTCAGGCTCCGGGCTTTGCATCACACTAACAATAACAATAAATAAAACTGAATTGAAATGAATTAATGCTGTCCCATGAACTAAACAGCCACCACCAGGTGGGAAGAAGGAGTTGTTTTGTACCTTGGGTGTCGTTGTTTTTGCTGATGTCTATGCAGCTGTCCAGTGTCCCTGAGGGGAAGGTGTTGAACACACAGCAGAAGATATTGGTCTCATTCATCACCCCGTTCTTCAGCCTCAAGGTGGTCTTGTTGGGGGTGGATTTGTCATCTAAGAGCTCCACCTGGTCTTTGTACTGGTCAGGGACATGGGAGCCATGTTCGGGGTGAAAAGTCCCTACATTTGTTCTGTTAGGGCTGATGCCCTTCTCCCAGCTTGTCTGAACCACTTTCATATTCCCAGATAGAACACAGCTCAGGACCATGGCTGTTTCTTCTTTTGTAAGAGCAATGAATATCCCCTTGTTTGATATTCCTGTCGAAAAAAGTGGATTAAAAAATCGCTTAGGCACATGCACTGATTGGTGTTGAGGGGATCTCCATAATTCCAACTGTTAATGAGAGTTAATGATGACTTTTTGGCTCTCGTTAACAATTGGATAAGTTGATGAAGTGATTTTCTGTGAAAATGAAATGTCAAATTCCGTCGGTTAGCAATAGAGAATATCCTGAAACCTGTTGTTGATGTGCTGACCACAAGCATTGCCCTGACCTACTTACAGCCTGTTACACTTAAAATACCACTTCCTGACACTTTTTTGGTTGGCACATGGTTTGTAAAGGAAGATAAATATTTTGTTCACACTTCACTTAAACATATTTTTTTTTTTTTTCAGATTTAATGTATGAAGATAATTATATGTACCAATTATTTGTCTGTTGACCTGATATTTTAGACTGAGATGAACAAAACTAAAAGGGACCAGCCTTTATAGGATGCCTAGACCCCTTTGTATTGATTTCAATAATATGTATTTTCTGTGACTTATACCATCATGAATGTTACTTTATTGACTTTTAGTTTTGTTGTATTATGAGTTCTGTCCATCACTAGTAGTAGGCTTTAAAGTAATTACATGAGGTAGGCTAATGGCCGGTTGTGACTTTTTTTATAGGCTTAACTTATCAAGTATTCTACCTAAAATAACATATTTCAAATAAATAAACCAGAGACCATGTAATAACTAGATGTACAAAATATGACCGCCGCTCAGTCCTGTACATCCATTCCGCGAAAATAAATCATATTAATGAATTTGTCTCCATCTTCTACTCCATCCCCCACTCTTGAAACTTTTGTGTATGCTTGTTTGGAATGTGTGTTTGCGGGCCGCACACAAGTAGCCTACTGGAACTGCAAAGGTGAATAGATTTGTAGCACTTGCCAAAAAATGTGTAGCATTGTTATAAAACCTTTAAAATATCTAAACAATCACAAGTAGGGCAGTTCATCACAGTCCATCCATTGCAACTGGACTGATGAAAGGTACACCTGTAGGTAACATTGTATTTGGGAAAAGCAGAAGGTAGCAGATGTATTTATTTATTATTAAACAAAACAATCCCTGTCAGTTCAATGCAGTTTTCAACAGCTATCAAGAAGAGAGGTCATGTCATGGATTTTTGTGAATGTTTCTTCTTCTACATATGCATAAGTTTAGTCATCTAGTTCATATATGATATTCAGCTTTATTGTCAATGCACAAATTAAATACCAGTAGTCTAAAACAAAATGCCGTTTTACCCAGTGGTGCAAATAACTGACATGTCCAAAAGGGCCTTCATGAAATGCGTTGCTAGACTGTTCATACACATTTTAACGGGCCAAGTTGAAGAGCTACTGTCCGTTTGTGTTTTGAAAATAATATGCTGATTCATGTTCCCTTGCATTTTGCAACTATGAGGTCCATGGTTAGTCTGGCTTTCGCCAGATCAAGCTCAATATTTTAAGAAATCGAAAAGGAATCGCCGGCAGATCAGGCTGAGTTCACCCAGCCTAGTCCATGGTAGGCGCCCGATAGAAATATTGTTTCATTTTGCGATTGAGATATCCACGCACTGGCGCCCCCCCTGCGAAGTGTTCGACCCCGGTTTCAGAGCTATTCTAAATGCAAAAATGCATAGAGGGAGTTATTACAAAACCGTGACTGTTAACAAACTATAAGCTATAGGTAGGCCCTATATTACACAACATAAATTGTCACTAGGCTATGCTGGCGACCCAAATAAAATCTCCTTTGGGAACCAATGGCTTACAGTATCAAGCCAACTTAAGCTGCCACCTCTTGGCGAAAAGTTAATAGTTTTGCATATCAGTAGGCCTAATACATTTCACGCAGCTGTGTAAATCACGGAAAGCGACACTTCTAAATGGAACCCAACCCACTGTGCAGTAGCTCAAGGTCTGTGGCTAAAGCAGCCATAATGAAAGCGTTATCATTGTTTGGATACTTCACACACACACGTGTTTTTTAGTCGCATGGACTACTACTACCAAGCTGGAATCAAAGCACATCGACTCCCCTCTCACACCCTAAACACACACTTCGAACAAACAAAAAACGTCTAGCCATAGGCAAAACTGTATTGGACCGGTGTAACGTTGGTACTAAATCGTCCATAGCAAAGAATGATTTTTGTAGCATGTGCAATACAAATATGTGTAGGTACAGCCCTGCCCTCTCAACGTGCGCTTTAAAACATTTGCTTTAAATGGAGATCACGGGTGCGTTAATAAATCTACATTGCGGCGAGTTGACACAAATTATTCATTTTGACGAATTTATGTAGTTTCAGTCCTAGTTACTTTACTTTGAGCCATGCTCTTCCTTACTTGAATCACCTTTGAAAATAGAGGATTGAAGTAGCCTATATGGGTGTTTGGGAATGAACGTTGACTCAGATGCTTTTTGAGACTTTGAGCTAAATGTCCCAGCCCGGTGTTTAGGATGCATCATAGACAGGTTATCTTTCAGGTAGCCTATATTTTCCATTAGAAAACCATCACGTAGCGAACGTGTTGTGGCCAGAGCGTGTGTATATGTGTGCACCACCATCTACAGGCCAATGAGTGTACAGTCATGTTTTTAGACCCCCCCATGGATGAAATTCTACGAAACTTGGCATACCCCCAGAGAATGTCAGGTTAATCATACACATAAAATTTGGTGCAGTTCTGAACATCTTAACTGAAGAGAGGGGCGATTAAAGCAAAATGATATTGCATTTTCATTTTTTACCGGGGGGGGGGGGTCCCCTGCAAATCACAAATGAGCAGGGTCGGACTGGGGAAAAAATTCGGCCCTGGCAATTTTCTCCTGGACCGGCGGCCCACCACTGGACCGACGAACCCCCCCCCCCCCCCTGATTCCCCCCATAAATAACAAACACCCAGTAACCCTATGCTGTAGCAACACTTCATAAACTGAACCCAAACATTAAACATTTAGATTTTAGATCTATAGCCTATAATCACAATAACAAGGGGGTCCGGGGGTGTCTCTCCGTCTCCGGGATTTTTTTTTTAATTCTGGTTGCTAATCACACCATTTTAAAGTGATTTGAGAAGGACAGGATTCATCAGGGATAGGCAAGACAGTCTCATATTCTGTCTGTCTCACGTCATGTTACCCAATGCATTAAACCACGTCAAAAAATATAAAAAATATAGGCTACTGAACATGGACATCGTCATAGTTGACAGAAATTACGTTTTGTGCCAACATGTTGTAGAAACACAACCACAGCCTTAATTTGGTGCAAATCTCCTTTACTTTGGTTATAGTCCGCGATTCACATTAACTGTAGGCTATCACCACAAGTGTATAGCATACTAAACTTTTTTGCCCAAGTTTGTGTGCCGTCATCACATTTTGCAAAATTAGGCTACCTTCGTTACTAACCTACCAGTTGATGGCCTACTTTTTACCTGCATCGACTCGCGAATCGCGATTGATTGTGCATTTAATGTAACACTCGGTGGAGAGACTTCCACTTTCCAAGTTTCACTTTCACTGTCGTTGTGAGCTAGTGGCGCTAGCCAGGGGGTCGTTTCTAGAAAGCATCGTTTGCTAACTTGCGTCGCAACCTTGGTAGTACGCTCCATCGTTCTTGGATTTGGTGTTTCTAGAAAGGGTAGTTCGAACTCTCAATCGCAAACAAGGACGCAAAGTTTGGTCGTTTGAACTACTGCCCCTAGGCAGTCGCACTTGTGTTGTTCCTTGGTAGTTCCTGTTGGTGTCCGGAGCGCCTAACCAAAAATCACAACCGCCTAACCAAAATTTGCGAAGTGGATGTTTATCTCGTGACTCAATGATTGATCTATCCTGTAGCTTAATTTTGATTAAGACACTGACTCCCCTACTTGGCTCATTCTTGCTATTTATGTTAATTCAAGTATTGCCTTGCTTTTAGTATTATAATCTTCACGGTCCCTTACATCAGCAGTGATAAATAGTGTAGTGGCTAAAGCAGATGATTTATTACCCCAACGTTGTAGGTTCGATTTTCTTATGATGTGAGATTGTCCTCTTGCTTCTCGCTACCTGCAGGTGAACTAGTGTGACATTCAATTGATTTTGACTGATGTATTATAGGCCTACCTATGGTCTCTCGATGTAGAGTAACTATATACATAAATATGGTAAAAACCTATTGTTGTGTCTCGTAGGCCTACTCTTAGTCAGAGATGAAAAGAAGACATAGGACGCAAACTCCGGCCGAGCGCTCAGTGCACTGACGCGCTGCCGTTAAGCCACGAGACAGTTGATATGCTATGGGATACCCAGACATTTGTCCAGGCTATATATTTTTTCCAACATAGATATTCAACACAAATAATGACTCATATTGGTCTGCTTAAATTAACTGTTTTATATGCTTGCAATAGGTTTAGGTTTTGGCTGATGGCAATGACAATGCCAGTATTAATCACTCGGTTTAGATTAGAAAAGTGTCGACATAGGCCGTGACAGAACATTTCTAGGGGGTGGGGTATTATACGTTGCCACTGTTTCCACCAATGATATGTATCGCTGCATCATCAACAACGTTGTTGGAACTACGGTGTTCGAACGTCGGAGGTAGTGAATTGCGACACAGGTACGATGCTTTCTGGAAACAGGTGTAACAGTGTCGTTGTTTGGTCGCAAGTTGCGTCGTACCATGGTGGTTGAGCAACGTCGTTGCTAACTTTTCTAGAAACGACCCCCAGGCTAGTTGTGAGCTAAAAGGCTAGGCCTACTATATGGGAAATACTTTGAAGTTCCTTTTGAGTAGGATCAGCTCCAAAAATGAATGGATTTTCTTTAACCTGTGCTACTTTCCACCAAGTTGTGCGAAAATGGTAGACTACCCGTAGTTTTTTTTTATGTTGACAGAACCGCACTGTTTAGCCTACATGGTGCAGTAAATGGAAGCTCTTGGTAGCGCGTGCAACTAACGTCTAATAAACAATATCCTTATGGAATAGACCTCTGGTTGCTGTTTACGGTTAAACTGTGATGATGTGAACACCAGCCAGCGGAGGGCACCTACTAGGCCAGTGGTTTTCAAAGTGGGGGCCGGGGCCCCCTGGGGGGCCGCGAGGGGGTGCCAGCGGGGCCTCAGCAAGTTGGAAGGAAAAATAAAAGAAACAAATAAATACATTCGAAAAATGTAAAATAAACCTATGAGTGTTGTTATACAATGCCATTATAATAATTTGTCGCATATCTGAACATTATATTTTCCATGATAATGACTGGGAGTAATAGTAAATTGATAGCTCTCTAGCAGAAAGCCCCAAATGCAATTTTTACACACTGCTCCATCGCGAAGTGCTTGTGGCTAAAATAATTATTAGGATTAGCTATGTATTTTTACATTTGCCGTAGTATTGTCGATGGGTTTAATAACACATCAAGGGGGTCCTTGGCCAGAACCTAGTAGTATTTGGGGGGCCTTGTCGTGGAAAAGTTTGGGAACCCCTGTACTAGGCTACCATGCACTCGTAGGCTATATTTCCCCACAAACCTAGCGGCTGCTTGGACAAATCCACTTGAGGGGTGGGGCAGGGGGGCGCGATCGTAACACACACTGAATCTGTCATGAAAGAGGCCAAAATGATTGACCTGTCACCCCCCAAGCCAAATGGATGCAACTGCATTTATAGGCTAGGCCTATGCCTACATGACGGGCCGCAAATAGGCCTTGTCTAAATAACTTAAAAATAAATAAATAAAAAAATTCATGTGGACCGGCCCACCGGTTGTACAGATTACCAGTCCGAGCCTGCAAATGAGTGATTATGGGCTAGGTTGATGTGGGCCCTTGAGACCAACATACCATAAAAATGTCTTCATCCTCGGTGCCACGGTTCAGGTAGTTATTTAGGAAAATAAAATTTTTTGGGTTTTGGGGTTCCCAGCGCGGGGGGCGAGTGGCCCCCGGGGACCAAACGAAATTTTTCCGTAAAAGTCTAGTGGGGCTACATACCCACCAAATTTCTTGTGCCGTATCGGGTATCGTTGACCAAAAATTCAGGAAGTAGATGACGGGAAAAAAAACAAAAAAAAATTGACAATCCCTATATAATAAATAAGGAACTTGAACAACCCTATTTTGTTTAAAAAGGCAAAATGGAAGGTTTTAATGTATTCAACGTGTATGCAGTTTTCACCAGCATGCATGTCACTTTATTTTGCACAGATGGGCATAAAATGTTGTCGACCTTGCTACGCTCTGAGCCAAGTTCGTGCAAAAGGCTTTGTGGTTGTTATTCCGCTGTTGATCAAATGATGGCCCACCCAAACCCTTCTGTCAAGGTCTAATGCAACTAAATGAAACTAAATGCAACAAAATTAAAGTCAGATCAAAATGTTCCTACTTCCCCCCATACAAGTCTAACACAATATTCCACTATATTTGTACTATACTATACTAACCACAACTGAGATAAAGGACCATGAATTTGACAAAACATGTAAGCCTACTCATGGGCGGATTATGAACTTTCGGGCCCCTGGGCCCAGATGTATTAAGGGCCCCCCACTAATTGTCGTATATGTGGGAGGGGGGGGTTTGGGGGTCCTCCCCAGAAAATTAGTTTGATGTGATTTCCTGTATTCTGGTGCATTTTAGGGACGGCCAATACTAAATTCAATCAGATTCATAGCCTACATCCTGATTTGTTGATATTGAGGCAATGATTCCATGCAAAGGCTTGGGCTTCATGGCCCCTGACCCCTTGGGCCCCTGGGCCTGGGCCCGGTAGGCCCGTGCAGTAATCCATCCTTGGGCCTACTAGAATCACTGACTTCACCTTTACGCTTGATTGCACTCTGCTTTGTGTCAGAGAAAAGAGCAAAAACAGCAACCAGTCAAATGCTGGCAATTCTTCACAAATGGAAAAAAATATATCCAGAAGTTGTAAGTAACTACTATCAATTATCACATATTTAATAATAAATAAAGGATTAATATGAGAATGTATTTAATACAGTTATCCTCCTGAATTTCATATGTTCATTTTTATGTCAAATTTGTGACACCTTATGACTTCGCCGTAAAACAATGTGTCCACAGAAGAGTGTTTGATCACTCATAAATAATGACATTCAACATGTTTAGCATCAACTTGCCTGTTCTAAAATCATTGTAAACCATGGCCTCTTGGGGCTTACTACATTTAAAAAAATGTTTACTACCTAGCAAGATTTCATAAATTAAACACAACAACAAAAATTAAGTTAAGTTATAGAAAACAATCGTTTTCCACCAAGCAATAGTTCTTCTGTTGCCAAACAACACACATTTGCAGTCACACAGTTTGGCACAGTAATTTTTATGTAATTTTATGATGCCGTTGAAAATGACCAATCAAATAAAATGGCTGCAGATATCTAAACTTTTTGTGAAAATAATGTCCAATTTGTTTCCCTCCCGACATACATTTCGTTTTGCATCATGGCCGCATTACCACTCTGAACGTGCATTATCTTTCTGATACCAGAACTCTGTGTCGTCCATTATCCCTTACACATGTGCTTTAATTTGTCATAGCATGCATTTTATTCATCATTTTTCATTTGGCATGTTTTGTAATTGTAATTAGACTACTTCATCACAGGTGTTTAGCCTATCTTTGAATAATCTGGCTTCTAATATGGGGGCAATGGCAATATGACTGCCATCATCATATGTGACCTAAAGCTAATTTAAGAACTTGGCAAAATTATTTTATTCATTTGGTGACACAAGCAATTCTAATGTGTGTCCGCACATGCTGCCAGGGCAGCCGTGGCCTACTGGTTAGCGCTTCGGACTTGTAACCAGACTTGTAACTTGAGGGTTGCCGGTTCGAACCCCGACCAGTAGGAACGGTTGAGCAAGGCACCTAACCCCTCACTGCTCCCCGAGCGCCGCTGTAGCAGGCAGCTCACTGCGTCGGGATTAGTGTGTGCTTCACCTCACTGTGTGCTGAGTGTGTTTCTAATTTACATTTTGGGATAAATGCAGACCAAATTTCCCTCACGGGATCAAAATATATACTTACTGAAGTAAGTCCACGTGCAGACATATGTGTGTATGTGTAAGTAACTTCCTTCAAAGTAACACTCTTTTCAAATATAACCTCTAAATCATAGGTTCTCAAAGTGCGGACCGGGGGCCAATGGCGGCCCGCGGAAACATTTCTGGCGGCCCGCAATAACATCTGATAACATCTGTAAAACTGTTAAAACTGTACAACTGTACTGTGTGCTTTGAAAAGAATGAATCTCCGTTTAGTGGTGTTTCGTGGCCGTCAGATTTTCCTGTGGTGCTTTGGTAGCTGGAATTGGCCCTGAATAAGGCCTATGCTGATAAGAAGCAAGGCACACTGAGACTGTTTGTTCTAAATACGTTTGTACTTGAAATGGACTGCAACCAGAACTGTTATATCCCAAATTTGTCTGTTGAGGGTAGAGAACCCCAGGGATTGTGTGTGCATTGCGATTTTTTTTTTTTTTTTTGCATTTCATTAAAATGATTACAAATGGGATTTTTTTTCCAGGTTTTTTTTTTCTTTTTCTCCCCCCGCCCCTATGGCGGCCTTCAGTTCAATGTTGGGTTCCTGAATTGGCCCTCACCAATTAAAAACTTTGAGAACCCCTGCTCTAAATTATTTTATGGTGGGTTATGCTATTGTTTGTGTTGCAGAAGAACCTCCGTCTGGTATAAACCTCTGTTCACAAGGTGAGTTTCCTTCAGAGCAAAACTATAAATGAGCTCTATGGGAATGTATTAAGGTGGTCAAATCAGCGTAATTGCCTGATAAAGAATGACTTCACTGCCACATCCACTCATTATTCAACCTATTTATGCTTGATTGCACCCTGCTTTGTGTCAGTGAACAGAGCAAATACAGCAACCCCTGCCTATGTGTGCTGTTGATCTGCTGATCCAGTTCTACACTGCTGCCATTGAATCTGTCCTGTGAACAAGAGAGGAACAGCAACAGCAAGTAGTAATGTCAGCAGAAAAAAACACTGGGACCTCCTCAGCTCCCCCTCCAGGACTTGTACTTCTCAAGATCCAGGAAGTGTGCAGGGAGCATCATTAAATATTCTACATTTCCTGGACAGGTTTCCTATTGACATCACCATAGATTGCTGACCATATTTCATTACTTGACAGGCTGGCATTTTTCTTATACCAGAATATAATCAGAAGATCTGAAGTCTGGAGGCCACTCAACACATATCATTTCTTATGCGTGAGCATACTTAAATAATAAATATCTCATTCTATTTTCACTGCACGCTGCTGTGCTAAGCTCGTTCACAGTATTAATTTGTATTCATGATGTGTGTATGTTATTTATGCTACAATCAGCTCAATTTAGGAGGAAAATGCATTCTGGGCTGGGCTGGTGGGCTGGCAGAATGACTCATCAACATATTCCATTAATTCTTGGTAAAACATGGTGTTATGTAATATATCTCATAAATATTGGCCAGCTACCATAGTTTGTGCAACAGACATCATTATCAAATATAATGATGGTTACCACAGTTCATATTTTTTATTTATAAGTGTAAGCAGGGGTGTAGTGCTTTCATTGCAAAATTGTGGGGCCCAGTTCAAAGTGGCAAAGCTTTTGCACACCTCTTTTTTGGGGATACTGTAGGTGCGTCGGAGATGACCATAGGTCGTCGATCAGTGGCTTATAAGAGATCCCACACACTGTCCATTCCGCATGCAAATATTTATTAGAATATAACACAACGTTTCGGTCTCAGACCTTCATCAGGTAAATTCCTTATTTAAGTGATAAAAGGTCTAAGACCGAAATGTTGTGTTATATTCTAATAAATATTTGCATGCGGAATGGACAATGTGCGGGATCTCTTCTAAAATTGTGGGGCCAGAATCAACTATAGCCACATTTCCCAATGTGCTCAAGGAGTGTTGAACTGTTTACATCAAAACTATTAAGTGAAATACTAAAATAACATAATGGCATTCAACTTTACAACCCAAGATAAAATCGTTTTTTAGTCCCTAAAGGTTGTCGTCAAAGGGTTAGACAGCACATTGATAAAAAAATTGTGTAGCTTGCAATTTTGCACCTCGGAATGATGAACAGTTCTACTGCAAAACATGTTTTATAGTTATCAAGATCCCTCTTATTTAATGTATTGATTATGAATGGTTAGGGACCATAATTTACAACAGTGATATCCAAAAATGACCTAGTTATGTCCATTTGTAACGCAATGTTATAAATATCAGATCTTTATGCAAGCAGGCCATTCTACTGATAATGTTGTAACTTATCATTAATTATTGCAAAAGCAATACAATAGCAAACATGTCAAACCCTTCTCCATGTTGTTCTATGACAAGAGCAATACTGTCTACATTCTTAGGTTTGAGCTGGCTTGTGCTGTCTAAGGACTGGATCAGTGGCATATCATACCTGTGTGTGGGAAGACGAGACACATCAGGGCACAGAAGAACGAGTGTCTGGGTGTCAATCTATAGGCCATTTTGACGTGTTTGTCTTCTCTCTGCTTCTCCTCTACTGCTCTGGTTTACTGTCCACCTTTTCTTCTTTTATAGACTTGTTGAATTCCGGTGGCCTACTCCATTAATACAGCTTTCTTTTGCTTTGCCTTAGTTTCAGTTCTTACGACTTGTTCTACTCTGATCGCTGTCTCCGCGGAAAGGAAGTGAACCATACAGACAGATGTGCTCAGTAGGCTACTTTTTTTCCATTCCACCTCCTCTCTTTCTCTTTACGTGTTACCACAAACAGACACACACATACACACACACATACACACACTCTCACACTCTCTCTCTCTCTCTCTCTCCCTCTCTTTCTCTTGCACATGCTTGCTTATGGGTTATACTAGTCTATTTTAAAAACTAAAAAAAAATAATCAAAGATTCTTTAAGCATTTACATAAAGAAAACAACTTGCTGAATCAAAAGCAAAAGCTATCACTTTTAAAACAGGATGAAGCTTAGCATTTGTACAGCAGAGGGCAGTACTGAGACATTTTGAATCTCAAGATGTGTCAGAGCAGGTTGAATAAACATTGGATATTTATAGATATGTTCACTGCTTCAGAGAAGCTCGTGGTTGTCAGGATTGTCCCACATTGCTTGATCTCTAACTGACAGGGCAACACCTGCAGATGTCAAACCCAGAGTCATTTAAAAAGGGCTTGTGCACATGTGCATAACTATGTGGTCGTACTGTCCTCGTTTGCCTTCTAAATGTAGGTTGCTTTAGCTCTTGTGTTTGTTGCATACTCGAATCCGGTTACATAAAATTCAAACTTCACAGGAAAAGAGTAATATTAGGTCTCAGCCCAGTTTGAAATCTTTCCCCTTTAATTCTTCTGGAAAGCCTTTTAAGAATCGTTATAAACTGCTGCAGTTAGACCAGCGGTTTCCACAAGGCCTGCCAGTGTGGTTGTAAGTATAGATCAGTAAATAGCTTCCACAAGTTGACAGCAACCAACAGCAAATCACTATATGGAACCATTCACAACGGAACTCCTGTGCCTGATGTCTTTCGTATGCCCTGTGACTCTGACATACCACACATCCCTGTTCCAGGGCAGAATACCAATGACATTTGAAAAACCTTCTCACTTCTGCTCTGGCTAATGACATGGGCTTATACCTACTGCCTTGTCATAAGCCTTTCACCCCTTGCCCTCCCTCTCCCTTTACAACCCCCCCCCCCCCCTTGGTTTGTCCTTCCTGCCCCCCCTGCTTCTGTGCCTCTGTGCATGTCCTTTCACTTGATGATCCAACTCATCCTCCCCCCTTCAAATCCTTAAAGATGAATGCACACATTCTCTCTCTCTCTGTCACACACACACACACACACACACACATATATATACTGACTCATTGTGGATATATTTTTTCTTTGTTTTTCTTTTCTGTTGTCAAATGCTATATCTTCAAACACACACACACAGACACACACACATATATATATATATATACCTTTGAGGATGAGGATGTGTACTCTTAATGAATCCCCTTGTGTTCATGACTAAACTCATCCTTCCCCTTCAATTCACGTTCTTTAAACAGGAACAGAAAAGTACTGACTCACTGAACATGTCAGCCTGTGTATATATATATATGTGCACGTGCCTGCCCGCACACACACACACGCATACACACACACGCACTGCATATTTATTTTCTTCTGCTCTCATCATCTTAAATCTCCCTTGCATTATCATGTTGTTGTTTGAGAGTACAGTGGCATTATTTGATGAATGTTCCAGCCATAAAGGCTGAAAACGGGGGACTGAGAGAAAGTGGAATAAGTTCAATATTCTAATATGTGTTCTGCATTTCTCATTAGTAGGTCACTTTGACATTAAAAACATACTCCTACCTCATGACCCTGTATGATATCCGCCCAACCATTGATAATGTAAGGCACCAGGGTTGACATCACTTCTTGTTGTTTGTTTTACATCAAATGCAATTGGCGTCATTGATTAGGGTAGCCTGGATGTCTCCTGACTCTGCCACTGTTACTGTATGGTTATCTATCCTTTGTTGTTGTGTATTTAAACCCTGGATAATTATTTGTCAAGTCAGAGACGCATATTCTGGACTGCATTGTGCTTTGTGTGTGCCTCTCTCCTGTATACAGCCAAATTAAACTCTGCATCTTGATTGTACTTCTCTGTGACTGGATCTCGTGTCTCATGGTATGCCATATTTTTACCAACATTTTTTTGTAGGACTATTGTGAGACTTTTGACTATTGTAAGACTACACAATATTTTTGTCAAATTCTCATAAACCTCTTGTCTGTTTCCATCTGGTAGAATACAGTAAATGATAACGTTGAATTGCGACATAAAGTATTGCAAGAACACCTCCACATAATTGCGGTGTTGAAATTGACACAAAATGTGTTGTCCCTGAGCACACACAGAAATGTCATTTTAACACATCTTTTTTTAGAGTGTAACCCATAGCACCCATATCAAACACACAAAGTGAGGATCCTTGTGCACTAGGAGATTCATTAAATTGTAATCGTATTTGTGACATGGTGATGCAGTAAATGTGTTCGCGTTCGTGACCTCTTAAAAGATTTTTACATGCTGATGCACTTGCGCTATGTATGCCGCGGCACACAACATGAATCACAATCTGTGGTGACGCAATCTTGGAGACTTGGTCTATGTGTGTGTGTGTGTGCGTGTGCTTGTGTGCATGTGCAAGTGCATGTGCATGCAAGACCTATGTTCATTCTCTGAAGTGGGAAAAAAACCCGCAAAGGTTGAGTTATGTAACACCCCCCACCCCACCATCGTTTCACTGCTCTTTCTGTCCGATGCATTGGCATGTGCTTGGCATGAAAGCCTTGGGCTAGTACTGAGCCAGCTGGCGATTCTATGCCAGCTTTAGCCGTGCGCCCTCTTCCCTAAATCCATCCCACGCCCCTCCCCCTGCAGTCCCGACCTCCCAATTACTGCTCTACCCATCACTTGTTCACCCATCCCCCCTGCTCTCAAGTCAGAGGGGAGGAGGTTGGGAAAATTCCACTAGGACATTGTCTAGTCCATTGGCATTACACAACCTTGAATAGTGAATGGCATCAGTTGATTATGTGCAAGGCAGATGCACTAGGTACGGTAAGGAGAACAGACTCCTGTTTCATTGAAAGAAAATTCAGTTGGGGGGTGCTATCACACTCCTGAAGGGACATAAAATATGCTGTGAAAAAGCTGAGCGAAGGTTGAGCACAAGTTTAGTTCCATCTCAAGGATTTTACAGGTACAACAAAATACCAACAGTGAAATACAAGAGGCAGTAACTTGACTCGGCGTTGTAAAAGGATTCTAGGAGTGACTTGTAATGGTAGCCCTGAATGGTGCGACCGTGACTGGCATCATGTGTCTACTTTACTTTGAACCGAGAAGTCACCCTAACCTTTCTTCTTTCCAAAACAGACTTTAGGCAAAGCCCACACAAAAGATCAGCCATTGAAATGGAGCAGACATAGCAGTGTTGTGCAGCTGTGGGGTCATTTCTGAAGTCTCTCATATTCTAAATGAATTCTAGTTAACCCAGCCATTCATTCCCAGCATAAGGCTTCAGCTGTGTCTCTAAATGGGTCCAGTGTCTGAGAACAATGTCTAGTAACTCTCTTTTAGGAAGCAATTAGTATATTCAGTCTTAATGAGTGTGATTGCTTGCCAGGATATTAACAACTGTTGCCCCTTAACCCCAATCAAAACACATAGAAGACTCGTATTTACTGAGAATAGCTCCAAAGCTTTACCCATCCCACTCCGGGAGGTCATCTCCTCACATTGACTTCTTAAATTCCAATTTTGTTTTAGCAAAAGCAACAGGAGGGTGCCATTTATGTCATATGACTATCTATCTGACACATGATCTGCTTGTCAACTGTGAATGAATCCCTAAATAAAGCTCCCTCACCCACCTGCCATACTTCATGCCCCTTTACCTCCTACCTAACGAAAATCTTCTCCAGTGCTATCCGTGAGATTAAAAGTACTTCCTGTAATTGGCAGCTGTCGGATGGGTCTTTCCGGCACCAAATTCCCATCACCGTATCAGCTTCTGCCAGTGCAGCGTACACTACACAATACAGGCCTGATGCTAGCCATCAAAGCTATTTGGTTTCCTGTGCAGCCCACATTTAAACCATGTACTGCTGTGACAACAGGCTTTTAGCATCTCTGTTCAGTGGATTAGAAGGGATCCATTAAAAGCCCTTACGTGGGACTGGCATCCAAGTGGAATGCCGTGCTGCTGTTTGCAGGAAATCTATTTAGAATGCATTGACCATGTAGTGCAGCAAGCACATTTACCTTGTTTTGCCATGTGATCTCTTCAACCACCATACCCTTCCTCACATTTACCTTGTTTTGCCTTGTGATCTCTTCAACCACCATACCCTTCCTCACATTGAGGTTTGGACTGAATTGCGCACAGCATTTGCAGCATCATGGAGCTGCTTTTGTTGTATTTGGTGTAAGGCATGTACAACTTAGAAAGAGATAGCCTAGCTAGATAGCGCTTTGAGTACTCAGGAGTGGAAAAGTGCTATAAAAATGCAGTATATTTACCATTCACCATATTATGGACACACCACCGCAGATGAGAAAAAAAGATTCATATGCACACCTAGGAAATAAAACAGAAGACTCACTATCATGGCCAAAGGAATTATAACCCCCAAAATAAAAAAACAACCTCCTTTGTTCTTCGAGATAGTTTCTTGTCTTTTGGGGGGGATGGAATGGGGTTGATCTCATTTATTATTGGGTGGCGCAGCACAATACACAATTTGGTTACACACACAAAGTTTTTGTATTACTACGAAACTAGCTTGTTAGTTTGTTATGTTTTTTTTCCACCATTTTAAGACCCTCTATTCAGTTATTTATACATGGAAGGATCTAGTTAGCTATACACATTTAAAACTATCAGGAAAACTCTTTATCTGCCACAAGGGTTTTAGCAAACACTTCCAAGCCATTCTTTTATCACAACATACAAAATGAATACAGAAACCATGCTTTTGATGCCTCAGAGCACAATCAGTGAAGGCAGATGAATAGTGAAAAATATATCTCCAGTTACAAACCTCCCTCTTCACTAAAGATCTGGGTTGTAAGAGGTGGATGTATCATGTTTTTTTTTTTTTTTGATGGAAAAGTGATTTAGTGCCAATATATATCAACAATAAACAGCCAATTATCCAGCTAACAACTATCTGTTTATACAGAATTTTCAGAGAAAACAGTGGCAGACTGTCAAGATCCAATTCAGATATTCTTAAAATGTTTACTTTTTTAACATAAATTATGGCACACTAAATAGTGTAAAATATAGATGATAGCTGGATACTTTCAACTACAGTATACTGATAACTTGTGCATTATGTTTTTATGTTTGACCGCTAAAAAATATATAGCCAGAGGCATAAGATGTCCTAATATATCTCTCTGTTTAATGTTGATCAATCTTGAGGCCTCCATCAATAACAATATGTGTCCATATGTCAGTTTCAATGGTGGCTGCAAGGAGAGCTGCTTTTCAGCTGTTGCTTTATGTCTTATGTCAGTATTACAAATATAGGGTCTCATTTACTAACACTGCTATGAGCATTTCATACATTGATTTCAAAAAGTTGGAATGTAACATTTTGACTCTAAAAAGATTGTGGATAAGTCTCATGACAGAATCATAATGCCTTGCCAAATGTTAGTGAATGAGACCATCAAACAGAGGTGTTCCCTCAAGAAAAGGGGGGAAAAATACTCCCAAAAAATGTCAAAATCATCATAGAAATTGAGAAGTGAAAATCTAAAAACTATCAAAACAAATTTGTAGGTTTATGTAAGTTTTTGAATTAATATATTTGATTCTGATTTATATGTATCCAATTGTTTTTTGTATTTTACAAAAAAAATAATAATGTATAATTGTACTTAAAATTTGTCTCACAGTTTGCAATGGCTTACATAAGTATTTCTTTCCAAATGAGAAGAATGTTATTAATATCAAGCCTCAATGATGGCTAATATCGACACATCTGCATTTGTTACCTTTGACTATAGCAATCATCCACCCTACAACCCAACTGGCTCTAACAATTTGTTCTTATAGCGCCATAGAGTTTTGACCTTACCGATTTGCTCTGCTGTAATATGAGTATGTGTGTCTGTGTGTGCACATGTGTTTCTCTGTGTGTGTGTGTGTGGGGGGGGGGGTGTCAGACTGAAAGCAACTATGTATGATTGCCTCTGAGTCTGTGTTAACCATACAATGAGGTTGTGCATTATATATTCTGTATACATATTAAACATATGTGGAAGTTGCATTCACAGTAAATGCATTTAACATACATAAGTGCTAAGTTTCAAGACATTTTTCATAGTTCCAAAAACATAAAATGCTGTCATGTTTTGTTGCATTTTGAGTTTTTCTTAGGAAAGCATAGCAACCTTAAGTAAATGTTCCCTTTCTACGCATGGAAAGCTCTCTTCCACTTGCATAAAGCCAGTTCCTGGTTTAAAGTAATAGTCTAACATCCCAAGCATGCACCTGTTTGTATCAACTAAAGCGAAAATAAGGACATTTTTGAAAATAGCAGAAAATGAAATGAAAAGAGAATAATAAAGAAACAATTCACACAGTAAGAAGCCTAAAAAGTCCACTCT
Organism: Alosa pseudoharengus; assembly: GCF_046254945.1. Lineage (NCBI taxonomy): Eukaryota > Metazoa > Chordata > Actinopteri > Clupeiformes > Clupeidae > Alosa > Alosa pseudoharengus. The sequence continues at coordinate 26,343,274 of NW_027468640.1, forward strand.
GCTGAAGCGCTAAAATTAACTTATGCATATTTTCATGCTGTCTTGTTAGCCTGTTTACTAGTTCAAAAATATCTCTTTGTTCACACACATTAGCAAAATTGAAGTTTGTTGATCTGTGCTAACACTACTAAAACTAATCTTTACACATACTAAACTAATTTTCACACATATAAATCAGTGTCTGCCTAATATGTTGGTGCTTTTTTACAATGTCTATTTTTGCACACATTTATAGATAAATGTATGGAGGTTTAAAGTCAGCCTAAGAAGACAAAGGTATGTTAAGATTTTTACAATTGCATCACTATAACAATATGACTATGCAAGCAATACAAACAATGAAGAAAGAAATTATCACTAAATCTACTTTTTAAACAGCCATGGTTCTAAGGTCCTACAGCTTTTAGACAAAATGTGTTTCATGAATGCAATGTGGCTAGGTTTACATCAGGTCTCATGTTGAATGTATGATTATTTTATTTCTGCGTTTATTTGTAAGTAAATACTTAACTTAAGTAAGTAAATACTTATCCTTTCATTTGGAATATTTTTCCTCTAAGATCCTCTAAAATGTACCTGTCCCCAGTATTTGCTGAGGAAGACACACACACACACACACACACACACACACACACACGCCACACACGCACGCATGCACACAAACACCCACACCCAAACACAAACACACACACACACAGATGGAACTGCCTGCATGAGCCTATTTAAGTACTAATTACAGTTCATTTTGCTTGATGTAAACCTAACCACATGTGTGATTTTTACCCCTTCAAAACCCTCGAACCCACAAAGCATATTGCATCAAAGTGAAGAAAAGAACACATCTCATACAACATTCATGGATTTAAAGTTTTTTTTAAAATTCGTGTATTTAAAATAGTTTTTTTATGTTTCACAACCATTTCTGTAAAATTAATAAATAAAAAACAACATTTTACTCAGTCTTCAAATCACCACTTGAGAATAAGCGGCCAGATGGGGTTATAAAAATATCTAAAAATAAATGAAACAATGTTTTGAAATAACCAAAATGCCTTTGAATGGCATTGTAACTGTATTCATCCCCTTGATTGGCATTTGGCTGTGAGTTCTACTCAAAGTCCGAACACATTTTTGACATATTACTGTTTTAACTCTTGACAATTTTACTACTTAATGCATTCATCTACAAAAACCGAGACATAAAACCAGCTATGTCTCATATTCTGTGTTCATACTTGAGTGGTAGGAGAAGGACTAGAACTTGACAGCTGAAGCCCTATCAAGGGAATGGGCACCATGAAAAACATTAACCTTTCTCAAACACACCAGGCCTTGCCTCTGAGGGGCTTACCATGTGCTGATCCAGGTTATTTTTTTCCATAAAACCCATGTCTGGGACAGTCAATAGATAACGCTCATTCAGACCTTGGTCATTATGTTGGACCCTTGAGAATGGATTTTTTACACCCTAAAATTTATAGTAATGACCATGTCTATGAATAAGCTTAATGGCTTCTCTACAGGAGTTAACACCACCTGTTTCAGTCAATTTAAAGAAAAAAAACTGGTTTCAGGCACGTTTTATCAAACCATTCAATTCTTAACAAAAACCCATTTTTATAGTAATAAAAAAGGGCATTTTGTTAAAAAAAATGACAATAGGCTTGAAAGCATCTGAGACTTTGGTATGACTTGAGAGGATTGACCCCATAACATACCTGTGTTAAAGTTGATGCTATCTAGATAACAAATTTCACTCTTTTTACTTATTCATGATTTTATCTAGAGAGTTGAAATTGTGTAATAGAGTACTCAGTGAACGAGTATCTCTACAATCACCTGAGTTTTCTTCTGACTGTATGGTATATAGAAGAACCACGGTATGATGACCACTGTCCTTTGCAACATTTTGAGGATGATGCATTTCTCATGGGACCATCTGTGCTTTGGGTAACACAACTGGAGAATTGTATTTTCAAAACTGCCCTCACAATGGAAGTCTCTGAGAGAGCACATTGGGAGACAATTTTGGAATAGGGCAAAGTGAGGTATCAAGTTAAACATATTCGCAGTCCAATAAGGCCATATCCTGTTTTGAAAAGGTGGGTCTGCCCCATGTATAATGTTTGTAACATAATTGTCTTACTATCTACCAGTTGTGTTTTGGTCCATGTCACAGAAACCTAGCATGTAAAGATTTCCAGCATTAACAAAAAGAGTTAATGAGACAAACATAACAATAACTCATTTAGGCCATTCTTCAAACAAACAGAGATATGCTGAAGAGGAAGCATTGTAAAATTGCAGCATTGCAATGCAGCATTTCTATACTGATTTAGGTTCAGGGTCATCATTCATCTTTTTGATAATGTAAACTAAAGTTATCAAATTAGTGCTTTTCGTCAGCATTCCGCTAACAGCATATGTCTTTGACATCACTATTTTAGTCAGAACACACATTGACAATAAACTTCAAAGAAATTAAAATTATAGATAAGACCTATCTTCAGTCAGTCATCTCGTAACAAAAAGGCATGGGTCAGATTGCATGGAACAGCTACGTGAATACCTCTCAAATGTGCAATTCCCTCCTATGTCACTTGTGTGACATTTACAATACAATAACAACCATATCTTCAGTCAGTCATCTCGTAACAAAAAGGCATGGGTCAGATTGCATGGAACAGCTACGTGAATACCTCTCAAATGTGCAATTCCCTCCTATGTCACTTGTGTGACATTTACAATACAATACAACCATTTTAACTCAATAAAATAAAACAGAACAATGGTCCCTTTTCCCCTCTTGCTCCCCTACTTGCCTAGTTTCCGTTTCCTCTATATTGGTAAAGTGTGCATTAGATCATCATGCCAGAGGAGACCTTTTAGTCAAACAGGTGACTGACTGGGAAACCTGAGTCTGGGGGAGACAATAGGTCCTGAATAAAATAGATCCTGTATAGTTAAGCTGCAACATCTGAAACTGAAACTAACCCTTGGCATATGAGGTGAACACCAGTGTGGTGTGTGTGTGTGTGTGTGTGTGTGTGTGTGTGTGTGTGTGTGTGTGTGTGTGTGTGTGTGTGTGTGTGTGTGTGTGTGTGCAATATGTCCTTGCTGACTCTCTCTGGAAGCCAACTGAAGTGTCTCAGTGGTGGTGCTAAAGACACTTCTCCCAATAAAAGAGCCTGAACTGCCCAATTAATTTAGTATGACCTCAATCATTTACAGTAACTCCAAACTGTGCTCTCATTAGCAAAGTGGGAACATGATCAGAAGGCTGTTCTCTCCAGTTACCAGCAGCTCAAAAAATACCCCCCCCTCCTTCCCCATGGCCCTTCCCTCTCTAGGAGCTCTCTAAAGAAAGCAGTGACATAAATGACAGATGCCTCCTGCATGTAGAGCGACACAGCAAGACTATTAATATCCTCTCAACACATCCTCTCAATCAGTCAGATTTAGCGGCAGCTGTAGCACACATCTGCTGATCTGGCCACCAATAAGTGGGAGAACCCCCACGGAATGAGAGAGGCTATTCAGAGCTATTGCTATTTGTTTAGCAAGTCAGCTGATGACAGGAGGCATGCAAACAATGTGAACATTATACAATATACAAAAGAAAATAAAAAGTGAATGTATATAAGCAGGGAAATGTAGCTAACTAACACGACAAAACTACCTAGACAAGATGTTTTAAAACAATTCTAAAGGATTCAACCAAAACATGGTTTACACCACTAATTTTGTTACAAGGGCATCATCAGTGCCTTCAGGACATGCACACACACTTATTTCAACAATTTTACCGCAATACTTCCCTCTCCATCAAGCAAATATTCGTTACTCTCTTTGTTGTAGCTACATTACCAGGGACACAATGGCATATTGCAAATATATCAGGCTAAAGCTGTTAATGTTAGCTGCAGTTTACAATACATCATAGACCCTAATTGTATTAATATTATTATGACATGGCTTACAGACATAACTCTATTTAGATGACTCTAACCAAACACTGATTGAGATTAAAAAAAAAAACTTTTCCATGCATGTATCTGGTTGCTGACCAGAAAACTAGTTCCAACTGCGGCTGACCAGATAATCCATGATGGGAAATTGGCAGAGAAGACATTGTCCAACTGGAATTTCATGCAATGCAATACAACTGTAATGGTTTGCCTCTTTTCCAAACCCACAAACAACACACATTCTGAAAAGGTGCTGGGGATTACCTAATATTCAATATTCAGTCATTCCCACATCTCCAGAGCAGTGTTTGGTTCTGACTGCAGGGTTGTCAGACTTTAACAGTAACAGTAAGACGACATACCACTTGAAAAACAAAGGGGGGGGGGGGGGGTCAGAAACAAACCAGTCCTACTGTAGAGATCCGTAGGCTTTCGGAGTATGGCTCTAGGGACTGGGGACCTTTAAAAGCACAAGAATCCATTCACAGATTTGGACAGAAACGTAGACCATCTCTGACAGAACACAAATTTTTCTAAATTTGAAGTCAAACATGACCTTCCACTGCAAACAATTTGCGTACAATTGGAGGACGGCAATCCATTATGGCCATTGTGCAGTGCAACACCCATCTTTCCACCTTTACTAATAGATCAATGGTGCCGTTTTAAACCAGATAATACAGACAGCAGTATAGGTCCCCAACAAGTCATTACACAGTTGAATTTCAAATGACCTGATAGCACAATACATTTGTGAAAAGCAAAATGGCCTGAATGGATGCCGGGAACAGTGATCCTTATGGAGAGTAATGATGATCTATTTTATTTTTGGACCAATTTAGAAGATTCATGACTTTAGAGGTGTTTTTTTTTTAGGAATTCAGAAGCATAGGTTCTATGGCAAGGGTTGGAGAAGGTAAAGGGTAAGGCAGAATGGGGTTGTGGGTCTGTCGGAAAAGAGGAAGAGAAGAATAAAAGAGGGCATCTTTAGGGATAAAAGGATGGATGATGGCCAGGAGGTGCCTTCTCAGTGGGTTGCTTCATTTTCTTCATCTAGTGCAATCCATTTGCTCTCGAAAAAAAAGAAGAAAATCCAGCCACAGACTGTGGCATCTTGGTTTTTTGGGATTCTCTGACTGAGTGAGTCTATCCAGTAGAGTGTCAAGGCTAGAGGGCACTTTGTAATTTGATGACACTCCTTTCAAGAAGATTTAATGTTCATCTGGGATTTCCTTTTTCAAGGATCTTCAAGGCTTGACATAAACCAGGGATTAAAATTGTGTGTGTGTTATCGTTTGTTCTGTCATTACATCCTTCTTGTTTGCTGTTTAAGCTCGTTTTCCATTTCAGGCATATTCAAAATCCCCCTTGATTCCCCACGTGATTTGGTCATGTTCAAGTTTAAGTAGGTGGGAATGAATGGACATGTTTCTAAAGACAGTTCAGCCTCTCAGCTAGAGCTATGGTGAGTTTGAGTTCTTGTCAAATGAAAAAGACAATTCTTCACTGTTCCTTCTGCCTTAGTGATATACTCTTCACAGAGTAAAAAAAAAGAAGAACAGCCAGTTTTCCAGTCATTTGTGTGTTGTTGAGACACTGGTGTTGCTCTGGTCATTGCAACTGAAAATGCTATACTATTCTTGAGAAAGTGTGTGGCTCTAATTTTGAAATGGGAATAAACTGACCAGTTCAAAGGGAAAGCTTGCATACTTGAGTGGTCTATTTATATGTCGAGTTGCTTGCACACTAAATGTACATCATCAGTGTGTTTTGTTTGTTTGTTATTTGGATTTCTCATTTGCAACAAGTCTAAAAGAATTGTATGATAATAATGGATTTTGTGTAAGAAAATGTAGAACATAATATCTGTAGGTCTAAATGATATTGAAACACACTTGGGATTCATTCAAATGCTTGCTAGCAATCTTTGAGCGGACACTAATACTAAACATCATACAGCTTCATGAGTGCATACCTACAATAAATATATTATCTCTTATTTATATATCTTGCATTAAAACTCAAATAATTACAAATAACATAGTTGTGATACTGCTGAGTATCCATGTATGTATATGCAAATTTGATTTTAAGGTAAAAGAATTCCCAATTTCAATTTGCATATTCATTAGTACATTGGTTAATTAATTATGAGCACCCGCAGTATAGTCCCCTGTGGCGATAACTTAATTCAAATGGGAATTTGTAGAAGCAGCACAGATTTCAGGAATTTGGTCAAACTTTTTCCCCAATAAAGATTAGGCTTAAATCTTTGTGTTTTCCATAAAGGGACAATTTTCACATGGATTCAGCTGTTCTTTATTAAAAGTCTGCTGTCTTTATCTTGACTATATTTTCCCTCTTTTAAAGGTAGCAGCTGCGATGCCAATAGATCTTAGAGTGGTTGCTCTCTGCCAACCAACTCAAAATTTTTAGTACTGAGCACAGAATTCCGTGATGATTTTCATAAAGTGCTGTAAGAGTTGTGCAGATTTGTTTGCAACTCAGTATATGTATTTAAACATATACCATATCACTACATATATTTATAGGTATGTACACAATGGGTTAGGTAAATTAAGTACCCTACATTAGCTTTCCCAAGAGCTTTGTTGCATTACAAGCTAGATTGACAAGAACACTATTAAGTTCCCAAACAATGTTCAAGTATCTCATGGCCGCGTTCTTGTTATATATTGCTGTTGTGGCTGTTGTTTTTAAAAGGTTTCACTTCAGTTTGGCCTCAGGTAAGGGAGTCATCAATGTTAGCAGGGGTTCTTTAAGGTTCACAGGGATAAGGGGTATCTATTGGTGCTGATACTGGTATGCTTATATAATATCAGACTCAACCACACACTGCTCTGTGTACTCCTTCACCAGCTCAACGCCAAGTGTGTCACGACAAAAATCACACACTGGCTTCCACAGTGGTGGATCCAGGAACACCTGGCACATGACGTGGCCTTTCAGGGTGCTTGTGTGTCGCCTCAGGTGGCTCAGGAATTGCTGCAGAACCAGTGACAGATCCTTCCCAAACATGTCAATGTTAAGGTAATACCATTCGTCAGCCGTCAGTCCGGGCACCCGGAAGGGGAAGGTGCAGAGGCTGGCAACAGAGGGACTGTTGGCATCATCCACCATCCAATCGATGTCTTTCTTCAGCAGGATGGCCATGTTGCTTGGCAATGGCTTGAAAGGCTGCCAATCCTGGACAATGGTTGCATTGGGAAGGACGTTACGCATCAGACTTGAGCTCAGGAAGAGCTGGCATACCTCAGATGGGTCCAGACGAACCGGCGCATGGGGAGGGGTGAGGCCATCTGCTGGGCTGCCCATGCTGGGGCCCATTTCAGCCAAGCGCAACTTGAGGTCTTCAGCTCGAAAGCGAACCAGAAGGATTCCCTTTTGGAGATGGGGGACAGTTTGAACAATATAATAATGTTAGTAGTGGACCTATAAATTAAAATTCAAACATATCCTCTGAACAGTAATTAGTGTCATCACTGAGGAATAAAAGAAAAAAACAAATATCAATGAAAACTGCAATCAGGCCGAGTTTTCGGACAGGGTGTGAGCACAGGGTGTGAGTCATCGTCCATACCTGTTTGGTGATTAAACGGTACTTCTGGAATTCTTTTGGGCCAAGCTGGTCATCACGGGTCAGACGGCTGACTTTAACATCAGGGTACTTAGACTTAACCATCTGGGAGCAGAATCGAAGCAGCACACCTGCCACACCCTTCCCTCTCTCCTGAGGGGCCACACGTAGGCCTTCCACTAGCATCGTATCCCCATCATCAATAACAAACACTGACTCCAGAGCAATCTGGCGAAAAACGAGAGATGTCAAAGTAGTACACAACTATTTATGGCAGGCTGCTGTAGCTCTGGAAAAAAATAAGAGACTACTACACATTTTTCTGATGCCATCCCACAGTTGCTGAGTGACATTCACATGAGTTGACGGTCATATTCAAATTGCAGGTCTCTTAATTTTTAATATGACTGTCAACTCATTCGAATGTCACTCAGCAACTGTAGGATGACATCAGAAAAATGTGTAGTGGTCTCTTAATTTTTTCCAGAGCTGTATTTTGTTCTAATACTTAGGGGTGAAGAGCATCTAACTACAAATAATTTCACCACTGATATGAAGCTTTTTGGGAGAATTTACTTCATGGATGTTCTCCTTGAGCATGTGTTTTCTGTGCAGTAGCAGTCAACCTTACTATTCTTCAAGTCTGTCATTTCCTTTTGTTACATATACTTTTTAATATGTAATATATAATGTTTTCAGCAGTTAGCTATGAGCACATGTTTTCCTGTGAAGGAGAGCCCTCACAGATCCCAGGTACAGCATGAGGTATGTGTTGCAACTGTCACCAGCCAATTGTGCATGGCTGCTGTTTCCTGTTGTTGTATTATTCATTAGGCTTGGTTGCCAGCTGCTGTGGGAAGTCCCCAACCAATAGCACAAGGGATTAAACCTACCCTCTTTTCCTGTGTATTGCTTTACTATAAATATAATATATAATATAAAATATAATATAATATAATATAATATAATAATAATAATAATAATAATAATAATAATAATAATAATATAATAATATGGGACAGGGATCAAACCCAGGTCTCAGGATTGACAAGCTAGTTTCCTGTGATACCAAATAAGGATGCAGACTTAAGCGCTGAGATGGTGCATGGTGCAGTTATAAAAAATAGGTTTATACCAGGCAAACGTCACAAAAAATAAAAGTAGAATCCAAAATAAACATTCAAGGCCTCCGGGCCTCCTGGCCTCTTTGTACAGGGGATTGTTTGTGGCTCCCGTGAGGCTGCAGGCTTGCCTCATATGGGAGAACTGCGGAGCCCTATCGAGAGGAAGACAGGAGAAGACCAAAGGCTCAAGTAACATGGTCAAACACAGAAGCTTGGCAGTTTCAAAATGTGAGGGTAATTTAGGTAATGGGATTACTGTATTCCACTTATCACCTTCTCAGATGCAGATCGGGCGGTACGAATTTGTGCGCAGTGGCGCTCTTGCACAAGTCAAGGTGAAGAGTGTAGCTGAACTACAGGTCCATTAGATAAAGAGATTTCTTCTTGATGAATCCCTGCCTGCTTGTGCAGATTAAAGGTGGCTAGACTCACCTTTGGCTGGTGAGTCGCCATTGAGAGTTGTGACAGAAAGAGGTGGCTCAAGTGCAATTTGAGACACCTGTAGTCTATGGTCAAGGTTAAAGTCCATAAAATTCTCCACTGCACCAGAATCTATCAAAGCCTGGAAAGTGCATCGCTGATCTCCCAACCTCAGTGACAGGAAGAAGGGGGATCAGGAGAAGTTGCCCCCATCACAGCCCTCCATTGGCATAACTGGGCTGGCCTTCTCCCATTAGCTCAGGACAAGAATAACGTAAATGGTCTTTCTTACCACAGTAAATATTTCCTTTATGTTGCAGTTCCACTTGGATTGAGGTAAGTTGGTCACTCCAACTTGTACATTTATATTTATTTATTTAGCGTACAGTTTTATCCAAAGTGACTTACAAAATAAGGAATACAATTCAAGCTACACTGCACTCCACCTTAGGTAACAATTAATAATACTAAAATAAATACTACTAACAGAGGATGAGAATGCAGGAGGTTAAGTACTAGTCAAAGTGTAGTCGAAGGAGATAGTGGTAGAAGGGGAAGGAGTGAAGTGCATAGTAAGTGCATGGTAAGTGCATGGTAAGTGCATGTCAGGTGCATGTCATGTGTATTGGGTTGTTGGATGTGTTTAAAGGAGGCGTCTTGGTGGGTGGTCTTCAATACCTTCTTGAAGAAAGAAAGGGAATGCCGATAGCCAAATTGCAGGGCACTGCAAGCTATGCTAAGTGAGCATTTCTCTCTGTTACAAGTTTGTTTACCATCAAAATAACTTGGAGGAGGTGAGTCTTCAATACCTTCTTGAAGAAAGAAAGGGATGCACTTTTGGTTCCACCGATGGGGACCAACAATTGAGAATAGTCTGAAATGCCGTATGTGTGGGGTGGCAGTGCCAGATGACGTTCTTTGGAGGAAAGCAGTGGCCGAGAGGTCACATAAGCGTTGATGAAAACATTTAAGTCAGTTGGAGCAGATCCAGGAATCACTTTCTAGGCAAGCATTAATGAGTTGAATTTGATGCAGGTGGCTAAGGGTAGCAATGTTGATGTTGTGATGTATAGTTTGTTCGGCTGGGAAGTCTGCTGCATGTTGGGTTTCTTGTTGTGCCCTTAGCAGGGAGAGACAGAGAGGGACATGTAGTAAGACTACTACATGTTGGAGGCTTGGTAGCACCCTTACCCAGGAGGACCGAGAACTGAGTAATAATAGTTGCCATTTTGTCTGTGAAGCAAAGAATGAAGTCACTCATAAAGGCCCAGTAACCTCAGAGTTGTGGGATTTAAACACCCGGTTGAGGAGAAGTAACAGGCAGTAAGCCTTGTTCCAGCTCAAAAGTAAAAAAAAAACTACACTGAATCAGGAAAGCCATGATATGTTTGGAGAGCTGGAAACCGTTGCTCAACACTTGAAGACCGGTGAGAAGTGGAAGTGAGGCAGTTGAGTGTAAAGCAGCTGATGTGAAAGTAGATGGAGCAAGAGTTGAAGAAGGTTGGGGCGCCACGCTCTGTGCAGCTTGCAGCAGCTGCAGGAGCACTTGCTCATATCTGGTAACTACTCCATGTAACATAATGAGAGCCTGGCCATGTTTCACAACAGCCATGACACAAGCAAAATGTGCAATAGAGCTAGGAATTACAGAGGAGGTCCCTGCTGAGTAACAAATGGCTCGGCCACCAAAAAAGGATGTAGACTGAAGCACAGAGGAGGTTAAATACAGCTACTGTAAAGATGGTTATGTTGCTGATCGGATCAGAAACAACCACAGCCACTAAGAGGATTGACTAAAGAATTTGTTGGTATTTGTTGGCATTTATTGGTGCCCGCATCAAGGTGCTTACATTTTTTTTGGTTATGTTACTGATCGGATCATTAAAGGCATCCAATGCAGTTTTGGGTTCTAGGGCTCCCCCTAGAGTCGAAGAGTATTATTATTTTACCTTGCCATTGTAAATACTTCTCACGACTTGAGCCCTTTCCCCCATACACAGGTACATATGCATTTGTTTTGGAGCCGAAGGACTAGCTACAGGCAAAGACAATCTCCAAAGAGCCACGTAACCTGACCAGGTAATAATTCACAATTCTCGCGAGATGTCCTCGCAGAGCCAAATTGCAGGGCACTGCAGGCTATGCTAGGTGCACAATTCTTTCTGTTACAAGTTCGTTTACCATAAAATAACTTTGAAGCTGTTATATTGAGGTAAAAAGCTTGCAAAAAGACACATTTAATGACCATAACAACAGAGAGGATTGACTGAAGAATTTGTTGGTATTTGTTGATTACGTTTGTATGTTTGTCTGGTTATGTTGCTGATCAAATTATACACATTTGTTGTTAGAGAACCCATCATGGATGTCGAGACGGGTGTCTCTGAAATGCCAGTTACTACTAGCCTAGAAATCTAGATGCACCCTAGTGGCAGCAAATGTAATTTGCAGCCAGGGTAGTCTAGCAACTCTCCATTGTCTTGCGAGCTGGAAAAATGAAACTTCGGTCAGGCCAATCACATCGTGTATAGAGTTGGTGGGTGGACTTAACATAATGATGGCACAGTTGCAACGGTTCCGCGTGAATTCCCTGCTACTTGAAAACAAAGAAGATGGATGCTGCTGCTGGCGAGCAGCACAACATGAGTTAAGCTTTTAAGTTGGCAAAGGTTTGATCAACACGAGTTAAGCTTTTAAGTTGGCAAAAGTTTGATCAACTAGCCAACTAGCTCCGCTGGTGGAAAAACGCATAGGACTCATGAGTTGTAGCGCTATCCTATTGCGTGCAGAGGGAATTTGAAAGACAACCTTTTATCCGGCCCCTCGGATTGAGCACTGCGAATGGTGAGTTCCCAGACCCTACATCTTGGTGTGAGTCTGGCTCGTTACTACTGGTGAACCTTCCAGAGGTGTTGCGAGCCTAATTCAACAAAATACAGACAAAGGAAAATGCCTGCTTGATAAGCCCAATGGAATGCTCACGAAGGCTGCTCTGTTGGTGATGCTGTTCTTTGTGCACGAAGGTTGCTTGGTTTGCCTTGGTTGGGCATTCAGGCTACCAGCAGCATGTGGTACCATAAAGGAGGGCCATTACGTATCCTGGGTACAACATGCAGCGTGTTTTCAACTGCTGGCAGCCAACTGTGCATTGTCGTTTTACCCTGTCATGTTGTGTAATTTTAAATAGGCTTGGTTGTTGATTGGCCACAATGGGAAATATCCTACCTACAGCACAAGGTATTTAACACCTCTGTGTAATACATTTTGGGCTTAAGAGGGCTGGATAGGCCGAACTATCAAAAGCTACCAGATTCTAACCTTCTTCAAAACCTGTCACACCCTGTTTTGTGCAGCAGCAACTAGGCAGGGTGAGAGGGTGTGGACTGGGGCCTAGCCTGCTTCTTCCATCTCTGGCCAGCTGGGGAATCTGGAGGATTAGTGGCATTGAAGACTAGGATAGCCTCCACCATACACACCCTCCTAGGCTGGTGGCAGACTAGCTAGGATGGGACTGAGAGTCTGAAGACCCTTGGCAGCCAGACAGATGGGCTTCTTTTTGGACTTTTTCTTCTTCGCCTTTTGGCAAAGACTCGTTTTAAATGTCTATTTATAAGTAAAAACACTTTTAAAGCAGAACCTCTGACTCCTGGCACCATTGAAGAATAAAATGTTCTCCCTAGTGGTGGATGGTGAAAGAGGTGGTGGCACTAGCGCCCCCTACCTGTGAGAATTTGTTACATGAAGAAGTCTGTTGTCACAAGATGTTCTGGAAGTTGGCATGCTGGCATACTTTGACATACATTGCAAGATCTTTGGGATTTTGATTTCCCTAAAGCCTGCATCAACGGGACATGAGTATTACTGAAGAGGCCATACTTAGAAGTTTTTAAACCTACAGGGCATTAGTATGGCTAAAGACAGCATATGGAAAGCCAACAGAAATGTGCCTAAGTATAGCTGCAGAGCCAGGCAGGACTGACATTTGGTCATGGTTGTTTTGGGGAAGTCTCTCAATAATGCTAGCTTGTATCTTGACGTGTTTTCTGTGGTTTTCTCTGATATTGTCAGATTTTTCCACCTTTTGTGAATAAGGAGAACACAATTGAACTAAGTTGAAAGCCCTGCCTGCACCTTTGCTATTGAAGGGGATTTTCCACAGCATAGCCTTCTATAGGTAAGGGATAATGGGCAACATAGCATTCAGGAGGCAAAAAGTTATGCACATTCAAAGTGGTTGTGACTCAGCTAAGTAGAATCTAAGTACATTATTTTATGCTACCTTAATGTTATGTTGCCCATTATATCTTTAAGTGATACAGCCATTACACATTCACAAATTCAGTGTTTAGAGTCATTTATGAATATTTCCCAAGGATTTCAAAATTATTTTGAGGATTTAAGCATTTCACCATGACAATAGATGTCTTACCACTTTGCCCTGCTTGCGTGCCAGAATGACAGTGCGGTTGGTGTCAGCCAGCCAGGATTGGTAGCGGGTGGGCAGGTAGTCCAACCCACCATAGATATCCTGACTCATAGCCATGATATCATCAAAGTCATCCTCTGTTGCCACGGTGAACTGGAGTTCCGTCTGAGGTGGTGCCTCAGGGAGCTGGGTGCGTGGAAGGCTGTTCTCGATCTTCATCTTTACATAGAAAAAGAAATAAAGAGACATACATTTACATTTATTCATTTAGCAGACTCTTTTATCCAAAGCGTCTTTCAGCGAGAGAATAACATTCAAGCTAGACAAAGATGAGACAAACACAAATATGTCATTAAGATACTCAGTAAATTAGCAATACCAGCGATGGGAAATGGTAGCTGCTTATTTACAAGCTTCTGGCAGATTGGCACAGTGTGGCACAGGCTGACGGGACTTGCAATCGGTATATTCCCCACCCCACCCCACCCCCAGCTCTGGTGCCAGCCCCTAATCCCTACAGAACGTTGGAGCAGGCTGAGGTGGGCTTGAGGGGGGTAATTTTCTGTTGCCACCCCCTAATCCCTATAGAAAATCACCCCCCCCCCCCCCCCTCCACCTCATCTCAGCCCGCTCAACACAGGCTTCCCTTTGGAAAACAAACACATTTTTCTTGGTGGGAAAAGAATGAGTGAGTTGGGGCGAGGGTATTGGGTTGGATCTGGAAAGGTGGCGAATCACTGATGGGAGCAGGCACGCATGCCATAATCTGTCCTATGTGAAACACCACCAGCCTTACCAGAGAAAACATTGTCTGCTCTCTCAGCATGAAATACAGCACGTTCCCTAGTAGTTTTCCATCAATGGGTACCCTCAAACATTTCAGCATGACAACACTCCTTTTTTTTGCTTGTGAAATATCTTATGTAATAACAATGGAAAATAATAAAAATAATATTCAAATTCACATAACCATATACCCAGCAGACACATACTACAATAAACTATTTTTTTTTATTTTAATGTGGAATAGCTTCCTTTATGCATGTGAGGTGTTAAGGTTTTGTCCTGTTTTGTATTTTTTGAGAATGGTAATACAATTGTTAAGGCTTTCTGTTCATCTGCAGCTTTTATTAAATGAGAAACGTACTAAGAAAAACACATGTGCAGGCCTGGAAAGAAAACAAAGTTTGATGGTCAGCTTGACTGTCACCTTCTCAAAATAGAACACTTCCACTTTTGATCTATATTGACTCCAAAAATAGATTTAAGCCCATAGCTGAGTTTTCATTCAAACTAGGACACTGAAGCTGATGCTGATGTAGACAGCCTCTTCATTACTCTGATGTTATTCCATTAGTGCAGACTTCCAAACAAGTCTGAATCATGATCTTTCCATTGAGAGGGATCGATGGCTGTCTGTTTCCCATGCTAATTGATGCTGTTGTCTTTCCAGCTCTCTGTGACTTCTGTCTGGCCAATGTGACCCACTGTAACTTCTACTACTTTTAAACATGAACACCAGGTTATAAAGTTCTCAAAATCAAGTAGTTATCCATTTATTACAGCAAACACTGCCTGTTGTACAGCAATGTTGAAGCATCAAGTATAATGATTTAGTTATGTTTCAGAGCAGAATATTTTAAGATATTTGAAATGTCATGCTAAACAGAAACATGCGGAAAGGGATTACAAATATAGAAAGACGTTTTCCATAATTGAATATTAATGTAAGATGTCAAATCTGTGACATGTAGAATTAAACTAAGCTGGAATGACACAGTATAAAGGCTGAGGGCCTTCACTGTGCTAAACAAAGAATAAAGCTTCATGACTGAAAAGACAGAAGGACTAAATAAAAATGTGAGGTCATTAACTGTAACTTATGTAAGTATGTTTCTACTATCAGGGTAAGCTGAATTACATCCCGGAAGATGTGCTTAAGCAGACCTAAAGTATGAGGTAATGAAAATTTAAAAAGCAGATTTACAATACCATCACGTCATTTGAGAAACAGATCACATGTGAAGTCATTCAGTGAGTCATTTCCCCCAAGTACTTTGAAACTACTGGTATGGTAGTACTATTGAACTGGAGTGCTTGCTGCTTGCTGTGCTCATGTGACTTTCAGAATAGCAGGTGCAAAGCTGTAATAAGAACTTATTGAGAACATGTTATATATATATATATATATATATATATATATATATATATACCTTAGAAGACATAGTGTGAAATAAATGTTATATAAAATTACATCTTGCAGTTATTATTCCCATCAGAACTATAGAGCCTATATGAGCTTGCATGTTCAAATTACTGTGAAAGCATTATAACATGGAAATAAATAGGTCCTTGGTGATGCAGGACATGTTTGTGTGGTTGTGGTTGTGTTGTGTATTTGGTATAAACCTACATTAAGTTGTTAGCTTTACCTGGATTACCATGATAAGAAAGAAAAGAGACATGTGACAATGAGTGATTACTGTAATTTAAAATGGCTTCCATAGACAGAATGATGGGGTTCAACATTTTCCCAAATTTTGTTGCACCCTAAATAACAGCATTAGTCCATTTTGAAAAGCATAAGCACCAACAGAGTATTTTGTTGAGAAATATATGAATCTGTTTATTTGAAATACATATTCATAGGAATCTATCCACATGGCATATTTTAATACAGACTTCAGAGGAAATATACTGAAAAGTGATTGTATCTCTACTGAATCCGATAGACAGACAGTATTTACATAGAAGGCTAACGTTGTGTCTATTTTATTAGAATTATAACCAGTATTATCCTCTTTGTAGAAAAGTTAGGTGTCATCATGTCATAATTTGAAATGTCAACATGCTTAATGACAGCATGACAACATGCTTCCCTGCAGCAGTCTGCATGTGCACAAAGAAGAACCAACTGAACATGATAATCTTAGATTGAGAGCAATATTAAAATCTACATTAAATTGATTCACTGCCCACAGTGTGATGATACTCTGAATGATACTGTGTTATCCTCCATTTTAAATACAGTTTTGTGATCATAATCCATTAAGGATCAGAAGCACTTCTGCGTGCATCTTTATTCTGTTTCAAACGGAATCAGACAACTAACCCTAAGCCTGCTAAACAAGAAAGTTCATTTTTTGCATAACATGTGCATAAATGTTTAAATGAAGTCTGTGATGCTGCTGCTTAGATGGCATAAATGCACAAAGGTGTCCAAAACACTATGGAATAGGACTCATTTGGCCCCAGGAATGATTCTTGCTGTAGTGTGCTTCAATGCAAAAACTCATACAGGCCAATAGTCATGTTAGTACACAGAAAAGAACACATCAACACCATGCACGGGGTGCAAGCGATAGAATTCCAAACACAGGATATTCCCTCTCTGTCAAAGTAGGGATTATGGAGACTTTGATCCGTTTTATATAATTCAGGAGACTTTATGTCAGATGTGTAATGGATGGAGTGGATATTCGCAGGACTGTTTAGAAGTCCAAAACTGTTCTAGAAATGTCATGTGCATAAGAGCAATGGGGCAAACCTAGCTACTATCATTTCTTTGATGCATTTTGTTTAATACAACCTTAAAACCACTCTGCTTTCTTAATCCTAATGAAAACACCATTAACAGGATAAAATGCAGCATGATAAGACTGCTAATATTACATTTTATTGTTGTTTTGAAATCTCACAGATTGCCAGGATGCTGAGTGCCTACATAAACATGACCTAATGCAAATGGTAAACTTCAGTCATGTCAGCAGATGGGATGACTCATGCTTAAATTTCAGTTTTCATTTTATTTTTTGTTTTGAAAAGAATGGGGGCGGTGCTCCAGCACTGCTATTCAGACATGTTTCACTGTTTCCGTTATGGTTTTGAAATTTCCCAAAAGGACCTAACATGATCCTGATTTAAAATGACTTTGAATATGACTTTTGAGTTTGTGATATATGTATTATCTACCGGTAGTAACTGATGTTAAGAGAATTTGGAAATGCAGATCTAGCCTAGCAATGCCTGTTCACAGCTCAAATTTTGCTAGGGTTAGTCTGGGACTGATGTTTGCAAAATGAAACAAAAGAAATCAGTGACCAGTCGGAGTCAGTATTTGATTGAAATTTTGTTACAACAATGGCAACAGTGTTAGACACAGACGAATTGAGACAAACAGTAATAGCAATGTTAGGAAACATTGAAACATTCAAACAGTGTTAGACTCAAACAAATTGAGAAATTTTCACCTGGGCACTGGGGGCAATACAAATTTGCTAAATTATTCCAAAACCAAAGACGTTGTCTTTTTTAAGAATGTTTTTTTGGGCTTTATGTACATGACAGTTGAGAATGAGGAGTGGGACAGGAATATGGGGTGGGATTAGACTAGGAAATGACTGAGAGTCAGAATCACACCTGCCTGGACACAAAGACCTTGTTGCCTGGCTGTTGATGTGGTTAGGGGATAGATGCTTGCACCATTTGTGATGATGTGGGAAATACAGAAATAGTCAATGCCAGTTGGTTAAATGCTAGTCCAATGGTTTAATTAAACTGATGCATAGATCCAGGATGCAATGAATGGAAACAGTCAAAATGGAGCAAGGCCAGACCCTATTCACAAAGTGAATTCTGTACACTTATCAGGTAAATAAAACGGAATCCAGAAGGGATGACAAAAATCCATCAGTTAAACCTCCAGTGACTGTTTTTGTAATGTCTGAAAATAGGAAATATCTCTTGATAGTATTTAATTTAATTAATTTATTTATCCTTTATTTTACCAGGAGAGTCCCATTGAGATCATAATCTGTTTTTCAAAGGACCCCTGGGAGAGCAAATCTACAATAAGAACAACAACAGAAAAACTATACAGTAATGACAAAACAGGACAAACAAAATGGCATACAGGAATGACAAGTCCAGACACAACGAACGATAGGATAAATAAAAAAAGAGGTACATGTAACATAACAAAATAAAAAAATACAAATATAAGACAAAAGGGGAGAAGGTTATTGGAAACATGCAGTGATCTGACTTGATTAGGTCGAGTAACTGTTGACTTGATTAGGTCGAGTAACTGTAACTGTGGAATAAAAATAGAGAGCTTGGATTCTTTTTATAGGAGGCACCAGGGGGCAGAGTAGCTGAAAGCCATCTTTCCAAAATCTGTAGCTGTGCACGGTATAGGAGCAGGGTGCTATTGGAACGCAAATTGTACTTAATGTGATTCCAGATTATCAGGCTATAGAAAGATAGCAGGGTAGTTTACCAGTGATAGATTTGTAGATTAAAACAATCTTATTTCTTTACCTTGAAAGGAACAGCTAATTTGCCAGAAAGCATGATAGACATGATGAGTATGGCAGTCAAGGACATGTGATTGGCTGCAGGCCCTTACTGATGCTCCGCCTGTATGCATCCTTTAGAGTAGAGGAAGACTTCATACAATTTTAATGCTGCCCCAAAGATAAGATATTTATTTACACTGTATTTACATACAGTGATGACATCTCAAAGCTTATTCTTGTTGAAAAATAGTTTATTCAAATGGATATTAAAATGAAGAAATATTTTACCCCCCCCCCCCTGCACTCCCAAGCACACTTGGCTTATTCATTCTCTGATGCAGTTTTCACATTGGTCCATAACCTTGTCCTCTGCAGTGGTCATTGCTCAGGTTATTGAAATCAACACCAGGCTATATTCACCTTCATGATGCTTTATGTCTGCATCCTGTTATTTATGTCCTGTACATTAGCCTGGTCACGGTTTTGCATTGTTGTGATATCTCTGTCACATTTAGGAAAGCTCATAATATCAATTGCCACATTGTGCTGAAAATTGTGTATTACAAATCGCATATTCAGGTCCCAAAGATTCGACAAGACATGCTTTCACTGCATATGATAGGAGATGCTGGTGATGCGGGTTGTTTAGTAAATCCATTGCACTTATTTTTTTAATGTGTGTGGATTTGCTTTGCATGCATGATTGCTGAGTCCACAGTGTTACACCCCATGACTTTACATTAGGCTACTCAAATAACACAATATTAATGCAGCTGTCCCACAATCATTAATTATACTGTCTTTGATCTTTCATTCACTGACAGATAGACCCACACAATACTAAACAGAGGTTAAGGTTTGAAGGGGGTTAGGGAGCATGGATTTGCGTGATAAAATATGAGCATATGAGAAGAAATTAAAGGGGAACATTGCTCATTAGAGAATACCAACGGTCAACTTAACTGTCAGCTCCGAATGTCGTGCTTTTCTTTAATCAGAATGCATGGGTGACATCGTGACGACATTGCACAGTGGCTACAGACATTTATCTATTCGCTGGCACGTGCGTCAGTATGTACGCATGCGCACGCACACATAATTCAGTAGTTTGTAGATGTGTGTGGTGTATGGTTTGAATGCACACAGTACACGTGAGTGTTACGGTCCAACAACTTCAAACATTATTCTTGTAGATGGTTGTCACACGAGCCGCAACCAATCCAATCAGGGAATCCACAGTAGACGAGTCTGTTTCGATAGCACAACTGGGTTTTCGTGACCTCTCTGAATCACGGGGGCCTTGTTTTCTAAAGCTTAGGTAGATTGTTTTTTTATGGTTTACGGTCCCATTTCAAGTCACGTGACAAAGCATTTTTAGATGGAGAACGTGACTATATCTTATGATCTTTGAGAGAGGCTTTAGCTTATTAACCAAGAACCAGCCACAATCAGCCCCATCCCTATCAATCACCCACAACCTAAAATCCAAAGACTGAAGCGATGCAAAATAAATGCCATTTAGCTCATCTCAAAGTCGTATAGAGGGCAATGCTCTCCATCTTTTGCGTCACCATGCGGAATGTCCTTCTTCTGAAGGATACCCTACTTTTTAAGCAATGTACGTCAGCTTAAGCGCACACGCTGTACCATACCGCAAAAGCGCCAGGAGCGTGCGCAGACAGTAGCCTATCATGTCTTCGGATGTGCAGATGGCCATAGCAACTTAAACAATGAGTGCTGCCTTCGTTTTCCAGGCACTTGCTTTTATTGCTTTTCAATTTGACCACTGTTATATTACATCTTTCTGAGATTGAGCCTATATAAATAAATAGAAAACAACTGCACAAAATAAATGTGTTGTCAACGTCGTTGTGGTCTGTAGCCTATGGGAACCTGGAGATGACAGCAACTGACTCCGGAAAAGATCCGGACCGGTCCCCCCTCTCAACCACCCTCCCCCATTGCGCATTATCCTTGTGCTAGAAATAACGTTCTCGACATTCTCAGACCTATAGTTTCTAAAAAAGCATTTAACACAAAGTTCATTCATAAGTCTGACTCGTGGTAGTAGCGTCACGTCAATTAGGTACGAACCCTTAGTTGTGGAACAACATTGACTTTCTCTTTATGACAGGGCATCGTTTGCAAAATGATAAATCGTGGTGAGGACTTATTTCAATTTGGTGGAATACTATAATGCGAAGATAGGCTATAAACCACGTCTAATTTAAGACATAGACGCTTGTTTCTGATTCCGCGAATTTAAACAGGATATTGACAATGTGAAATATGACTTAAATCGCTTGTGTGTCCATTCATTTATGTAGAGGCACCAAATCTTGACAAAATGGCCGTATAAGATGGGTGGGGGTGGGGGTTGAGAATATCAAATAAATGTTTATCTAGCCTCACTCACGTAATGACAATAAAAAAATTCCGTCACTTACAGTAGCACAACGTTATACGAGAATATTAACATTTCACATTAAAATGTTAGAACGACACAATCACATCGTTTTAGGCTACTCTATTGTTTGCCACCGCAAGGCATTGCTGAATTTGCTGCATATCCAAAACATAAGAATACATTCTATGTATACTGCACCATAGTGACTTTGTGTAAGAAAACTCTGGCACGTACCTTTCAGGACAGATGTCTCTTGTGCTGGGATTTTTGGACAGGTGCCTCACACAAATACAAATGTCTAGGATGACTCTCAGCTATTGCAGGTACCGGTTTGGACTCCGCATCTCAATATAAGACATTACCATTTGGCCCCTCCCTGAAACCCCTCCCCTTAATAGTAGGCCTATGTGAGCCCGCTCTTCTGTCTCTCTCCTTCTCTCCTCTCTGTTATCCCCGCCCATAATCATTACACAACCTTTTGCGACCTGAAAATGATAAATTGTTGTCCTCCATCCTCACAGTGAACAAATTAATGAAGGCTTTAGGCCTTCTGTGCAGGAAAGATACATTATTAAAAGACGTGTCCTATGTTTGATTGGAATGTTAAAAATGAAATGGCCAGCTTTAGACGCATTTTGCTGTGAATATGTAGCCTAGGCCTAGTTCAATACTAATATCAGGCTATGGATAAAATATTCCATTATGAGGTTAATGATTAACGCATTAACTGGTTCAACCCAAGTGTAATTTATATAGGCCTACCTAGGACTTTTAGGACCTATACGCTAGGCCCATCTAAGGAGATTCTGACTCCATTGGGGCTAATTCTTAACCGTTTCGTTAGGTTTCAGCTATACACATTTAGAATACACATTTAGAAAACTGGCACACCTAAAAAGCGAATTATTCCCAGAAAATACTCTGTCAAAAATATCATATCAACAGACGACGTATTTCTCAGCCTATTTCAGCACTGCCATTGTAGACAGCTCCACTAAAGTGCGATTCATAAAACGTTCACATATATAAACATTGCAAATCCATACACACGTAGTCATGAACACATTCATGTTCATTCATGTGGCCTACGCAAAACGGTTCAACTCGCCTACATAGGCCGGGAGCCGCGTATACCCCTCAGGATGTTTTTTGCTATGTTTTTTTCACTATGATTTCCTGTTAGCCTATACCCTGGGCCATAACGAGTTGATAGGGACAACTCCCAACTCGGCCCCGTTTGGTCTCAGGGCCCAAAAAAACATCTTTTAAGGAAAATCTGCAGGCGAAATTATATAGCTATAAATATTAAGGTACTGCAACTGCAAAAATGGTCCTAGAACCCTGTAAATTTACATGGATCACCCTGTCACATAGGGGAACCAACCTGAAAAATGTTTCAGGGCTTGGTGCTTTTCTTCTGTCAAATATCATCTTTAACATACCCAAAAAGCCCAAAGAATGCTTGTCCGCCTGACAAATTGTCCTCAAATTTGATCATTTTCAACTCTGTTATGATATGCATTAGTCCCTCAAATGTAAATAGAAAACTACCCAAGTTCATGAGCTTAAATTTAAGTCCAAGGTGACCTTTCTAGCTAGAGTACAACAGCTGCTATGTCCAAAGCTATTCACTGTAGCCTATCCGAAAATACTAGCCTCCTGGTCGGCATTTAGACACTTTCAGGCATTACCATTTCATATGGGATTATGAACATCAATTTCACATAAACCATATTTTTAAAGTGTTTGACCTTGACTTGAAAATGGCTATAAAGGAAAGTATGAAGTGAATAGCATCAAAAATAACTAATGTTACCACCTATTGGTAGACTGTGAACAGGATGCAACACATGGTACTATCACACAAAAGGAATGTATCAAATGAGAAATGTATGTAAGGAATGGTTTGTATTGTACCGCAGTAGTGTAGAATGTGAATAAGAACTTTCAATCATCATTTAATAATCATCATTATTACACGGCTCTTCACAAGGCAAGTATAACGCTCCATTGACTAGAATGGGATTTCCCAAAGTTCTAGCGGTCATTATTTCTTGGGAAATGACCTCTGAAAAAAAATAATGACCGCTGTCAATGGCAACGGAGTTTGTGCTTCTAATTCAGGTATTTCATATCCCTACGCAAGGACTGGAACTTCACTCAAAAGTGAAAGGTTGATCAGCTGTGTTCTAAAGAATGTTTGATTCAAGTTCAGCTTGTTGTTGCGAACTATTTCAGCAAATGCCACGATGAACGGTAACACATAGGCTAGGCTATGTAGGCTAAATTCATATTGTGGGGAGTTTATTATTTAGTTTTGGCAAGTAACCGTGTAATAAGTGGGATAAAGTATAGAACGCCGGTCATTATTGGGAAAATAAGTCCCTTCAGGGCGGAAAAAAACCCCTCCGCTGCGCGTCGGGGTCCGGTTCGCCCTGTCGGGACTTATTTTCCCAATAATGACCGGCGTTCTATACATTATCCCTTACTTATCATCATCATCATCCTCTTCCTCATCTTCATCCACATTTGTATGGATTTCATCAGTCATGTCATGTTCATCCGTGTCCTCCTCTGCCAAGACATCAATGAGAGCTTTTGGGATTACATCACCCTCAAACCATAGTGGTTCAAGCTTCCCAGTATCTGTGTTTATGTGAAACCCATGGTCAAGTAGACTTGGGATCTCTGGGTAATGCTCATGGGCCCTCTTCCAGATGCACACTTGAAAGTTCGTACGTTTGATGTGCTGTTTGAGGACCCTCTTGCATGGTGGGAAAGTTGATAGGTCAATTGAGAGACCCTGACGAACCTGAAGGTTTGACCCACACATCTTCTTTATTTTAATTTCTCTTGCTTCATCAACGCTTTTCACTCTGCGACTAAATCCATACAGGCGGCAGGTGAACTCCTCAACACCATTGAGGAGCTGTTCATCAAGATCGATCCCATGAGTTTCCTACTTCTGCAAAGACTTGAATGAATTTTGATGTTTGATTCAGTATCTTCATTGGTCGCGCCTTTCCTTTGCCTTTGAATGCTGACGTGCAAGGCATGTAGGACCAGAAAAGCTGCAATGTGCTCCTGCGAATAATCTTCAGCCAGCAGGTTGATGTCAATTAGTCTATCTCCCATGTCAAAGATGATGTTGACAGTTGATGACTTGGCATAATACAGGAGAATGAAGAAAATGTCTGAGTCTTATTCTCTGACTCTAACTGTCCTGTTGTGAGGCATTTTAGTCTGGATGTAGTGCATGTAAATAATCACCCTAACATCTGTTTCTTCATGTTTTGAGCAGATCTCCGGGAGAAGTTCCTTTGACACAACTCCAGCATTACATTCTACCCTGTAGGCTTGACCAGCCTCTATGAAAATGACAGGCCTTCGGAGGACATTTTCCATCATATCTTGGGAGCTCCAGTGATCCAGTAGTAAATGAATGAGTGCCTTCTTGTTTTCATCGTTTGTGAGAAAGGCCTTCCAATCAACGGGGCGATGAACATTCAGCCCATTCACAATAAAACGTTCACCACAGCCTCTGTGATCTCTCTCAGCAGATTTTGGTGAATGAAGACGGTTCACGTAAGTGTCTGTGCTGAATATTGTTTCAGCTGATGCAGGTAGACTTGTTATTGTTCTCTCTGATATTGCCTTCATTGTCTGGGGTACATCACACATGTACAATGAGGAATTTCCATCCTGAATGAGAGCACATTGGCCTGGAGGAGGAAGCTGCACATTCTCAGCATCTTTGATCATGTGGTTCATGCCTTTTGCTTTGTTGTTTTTTGCAAAAAAGCCATCAATTGTTGAGATGGAGTATGGTGTCAGGGTTAGGGGATAGGTCATAAGGTCAGCAGTGCTTATTTGTGCCTTCAGTTCTTGTGATTTGATGAAGATCTGAAAAAGGAACCCACTTGTAGCTTTGTATTGTAGCACTTACTGGTTCGATGCCACAAGCGTCCTTTTTGGTGCAGTATCACAAGAACTAAAGGCACAAATAAGCAACATTCACAAGTCTACCTGCATCAGTTGAAACAATATTCAGCACAGACACTTACGTGAACCGTCTTCATTCACCAAAATCTGCTGAGAGAGATCACAGAGGCTGTGGTGAACGTTTTATTGTGAATGGGCTGAATGTTCATCGCCCCGCTGATTGGAAGGCCTTTCTCACAAACGATGAAAACAAGAAGGCACTCATTCATTTACTACTGGATCACTGGAGCTCCCAAGATATGATGGAAAATGTCCTCCGAAGGCCTGTCATTTTCATAGAGGCTGGTCAAGCCTACAGGGTAGAATGTAATGCTGGAGTTGTGTCGAAGGAACTTCTCCCGGAGATCTGCTCAAAACATGAAGAAACAGATGTTAGGGTGATTATTTACATGCACTACATCCAGACTAAAATGCCTCACAACAGGACAGTTAGAGTCAGAGCAAAAGACTCAGACATTTTCTTCATTCTCCTGTATTATGCCAAGTCATCAACTGTCAACATCATCTTTGACATGGGAGATAGACTAATTGACATCAACCTGCTGGCTGAAGATTATTCGCAGGAGCACATTGCAGCTCTTCTGGCCCTACATGCCTTCACTGGTGCTGACTGCACGTCAGCATTCAAAGGCAAAGGAAAGGTGCGACCAATGAAGATACTGAATCAAACATCAAAATTCATTCAAGTCTTTGCAGAAGTAGGAAACTCATGGGATCGATCTTGATGAACAGCTCCTCAATGGTGTTGAGGAGTTCACCTGCCGCCTGTATGGATTTAGTCGCAGAGTGAAAAGCGTTGATGAAGCAAGAGAAATTAAAATAAAGAAGATGTGTGGGTCAAACCTTCAGGTTCGTCAGGGTCTCTCAATTGACCTATCAACTTTCCCACCATGCAAGAGGGTCCTCAAACAGCACATCAAACGTACGAACTTTCAAGTGTGCATCTGGAAGAGGGCCCATGAGCATTACCCAGAGATCCCAAGTCTACTTGACCATGGGTTTCACATAAACACAGATACTGGGAAGCTTGAACCACTATGGTTTGAGGGGGATGTAATCCCAAAAGCTCTCATTGATGTCTTGGCAGAGGAGGACACGGATGAACATGACATGACTGATGAAATCCATACAAATGTGGATGAAGATGAGGAAGAGGATGATGATAAGTAAGGGATAATGTATAGAACGCCGGTCATTATTGGGAAAATGAGTCCCGACAGGGCGAACCGGACCCCGACGCGCAGCGGAGGGGTCTTTTTCCGCCCTGAAGGGACTTATTTTCCCAATAATGACCGGCGTTCTATACTTTATCCCACTTATTACACGGCTACTTGCCAAAACTAAATAATAAACTCCCCACAATATGAATTTAGCCTACATAGCCTAGCCTATGTGTTACCGTTCATCGTGGCATTTGCTGAAATAGTTCGCAACAACAAGCTGAACTTGAATCAAACATTCTTTAGAACACAGCTGATCAACCTTTCACTTTTGAGTGAAGTTCCAGTCCTTGCGTAGGGATATGAAATACCTGAATTAGAAGCACAAACTCCGTTGCCATTGACAGCGGTCATTATTTTTTTTCAGAGGTCATTTCCCAAGAAATAATGACCGCTAGAACTTTGGGAAATCCCATTCTAGTCAATGGAGCGTTATACTTGCCTTGTGAAGAGCCGTGTAATAATGATGATTATTAAATGATGATTGAAAGTTCTTATTCACATTCTACACTACTGCTGTACAATACAAACCATTCCTTACATACATTTCTCATTTGATACATTCCTTTTGTGTGATAGTACCATGTGTTGCATCCTGTTCACAGTCCACCAATAGGTGGTAACATTAGTTATTTTTGATGCTATTCACTTCATACTTTCATTCATAGCCATTTTCAAGTCAAGGTCAAACACTTATGGTTTATGGTTTATGTGAAATTGATGTTCATAATCCCATATGAAATGGTAATGCCTGAAAGTGTCTGAATGCCAACCAGGAGGCTAGTATTTTCGGATAGGCTACAGTGAATAGCTTTGGACATGGCAGCTGTTGTACTCTAGCTAGAAAGGTCACCTTGGACTTAAATTGAAGCTCATGAACTTGGGTAGTTTTCTATTTACATTTGAGGGACTAATGCATATCATAACAGAGTTGAAAATGATCAAATTTGTGGACGATTTGGAGCATTTTTTGGGCTTTTTGGGTAGGTTAAAGATGATATTTGACAGAAGAAAAGCACCAAGCCCTGAAACATTTTTAAGTCAAGTCAAGTCAAGTTTATTTATATAGCGCATTTCATACACAGAGGTCATTCAATGTGCTTTACATAAACAAAACCAAACAATAATAACAAATAAAAGCATAGAAGGGCAATATAGTCAAAGAATAGTTAAAAGGTGAAGATCATAATAAAAAGGAAACATAAAACAAGGTAAAATCATTTAAAAATAAAGAATAATTAGTAAGCAAAACAAAGGCAAAAGTAGTAAAAAAAAGTAATAAAAGACAAAGTAGAATAATTATCAAGGCAGATTCAGAATTTGTTACTCGGCACAGTTAGCAGAAAGCATCTGAGAACAGTTTGGTCTTAAGTCTAGATTTAAAACTGGCTACAGTTGGGGCCTTTTTGATGTCATCCGAAAGTTGGTTCCACAGCTGAGCCGCATAGCAGCTAAAAGCTGCTTCACCATGTTTAGTTCTAACTGTAGGTTTTACTAGCAGGTTTTTCACCTGGGACCTGAGAGGACGAGAAGGTGTGTACTGCTGAAGCATGTCTGACAAGTATTTAGGTCCTGCTCCATTTACTGATTTATAAACAAGCAATAGTGCTTTAAAGTCAATTCTGTGACTTACTGGAAGCCAGTGCAAGGACTTAAGAATTGGAGTAATGTGGTCAGTTCTTTTAGTTTTTGTTAGAATCCTAGCTGCTGCATTTTGTATCACCTGAAGCTGTTTAATAGTCTTTTTAGGAAGGCCTGTGAACAGTCCATTGCAGTAATCAACTCTGCTGGAGATAAATGCATGAATGAGTTTTTCTAAGTCATATTTTGACATCAGCCCTCTGAGTTTGGCAATATTTTTGAGGTGGTAAAAAGCTGATTTAGTTATCGCTTTCATGTGGCTGTTGAAATTTAGATCACTGTCAATTAATACACCAAGATTTTTAACAGTATCCTTTGCCTTCAACCCTTTTGTGCCAAGGAGAGTGGCAACCCTAAGTCTTTCCTCATTTTTACCAAATATAATTACTTCAGTTTTTTCTTTGTTCAGCTGAAGAAAATTTTGAGACATCCAGGTGTTGATTTGTTCTATACACTGACACATAGATTCAAGAGGACCATAGTCGTTTGGTGATAGAGCTAAGTAAATTTGTGTGTCATCTGCATAGCTATGATATGAAATCAAATTATTTTGAATGATTTGTCCAAGTGGGAGCATATAGAGGTTGAATAATAGTGGCCCCAAGATTGACCCCTGGGGAACACCACAGGTCAAGGACGTTGGTGTTGAGGTACAGTTTCCGATGGCAACAAAGAAGCTCCTTTCTTGTAGATATGATTTTATCCAGCTGATAACTATGCCTGTAAATCCAACCCAGTGTTCTAGTCTGTGTAGTAAAATATTGTGATCAACAGTGTCAAATGCTGCACTAAGGTCCAGTAGCACTAGGACTGATGTTTTACCTGAATCTGTGTTGAGGCGTATGTCATTGGAAACTTTAATGAGAGCTGTTTCAGTGCTGTGATTTGCCCGAAAACCAGACTGAAAGTAATCAAAATACCCATTTGATGTTAGGAAGGTGGTTAATTGATTAAAGACTACTTTTTCAATAATTTTGCCAATAAAAGGCAGATTGGATATGGGCCTGTAATTGTTTAGCATGGAGGCATCCAGGTTATTCTTCTTGAGAAGTGGCTTTACAACAGCTGTTTTCAGTGACTTAGGAAAAGTGCCAGACAGCAGTGATACATTTACAATTTGAAGGACATCCGCCGCTATGAGGTGAAAAACAGTTTTGAAGAAATTGGTAGGCAGAGTGTCTAAGACACATGTGGAAGAGCTGAGATTCTGTACCGTTTTTTCAAGTGTTTCGTAGTCTATCAAGCTGAACTCTGACATCAAGTTTAGTTTCCCTCTGTTTGTTGCTGGAAGTTCAGGTTGTTGAATTTGTAATTGAGCAGATATGTTGAGTCTGATTTTGTCAATTTTACCTTTAAAAAAAGATGAAAACTCATTGCATTTATTAGTTGAGAGAAGTTCAGGCGCTAATTGTGAGGGGGGATTTGTTAACTTATCAACAGTTGAAAATAGAATACGAGTGTTATTTGAACTTCTATTGATAATGTTAGAAAAGAAAGACTGTCTTGCTTTGCATATTTCAGAGTTATACGTGCGGAGCATCTCTTTATGGATTTCATAGTGGATCTGAAGTTTGTATTTACGCCATTTTCTTTCAGTCTTCCTACACTCTCTTTTTAGAAGTTTAACTGCTGGATTTTGCCTCCATGGTGCTTTCTGTTTGTCCTTAACTTTCTTGAATTGTAATGGAGCAATGTCATCCATAATGTTTGCCATTTTTGCATTAAAGTGATCAAATAAGTCTTCAGAGTCTGACAGTTGACTTGACTTTAGTGAAAGTGCTTGCTCAAAGAGAGTACTTGTCTGATCATTTATGATTCTCCTTTTTACAATCATAGCTGTGTTTTGAGTGTGTGGGGACATAGACACATCAAAGAACACGCAGAAATGATCAGATAAGGCCAGGTCTTTAACAGCTGTAGAGACATCGAGACCCTTTGTGATAACAAGGTCGAGGGTATGGCCGAGAGAGTGTGTTGGCCCCTGTACATGCTGTGTTAGGGAGAAAGTATCGATTAGTGCAATGAATTCCTTGGCATAATTGTTTTCAGGATTATCCACATGCAAGTTTAGATCCCCTGATATAATAAGACAGTCAAACTCTATGCAAACAACTGATAGCAGTTCACCTAGTTCTTCAAGAAAAACTTTAGCTGAATGTTTTGGAGGCCTGTAAATTGTCAGTAATAAAATCTGAGGAGAAGACTTAATGCATGCACACAGATATTCAAATGAAGTAAAGTCACCGAATGACGACTGATTGCACTGAAAAGACGTCTTGAAAATTGTAGCTATCCCCCCACCTCTTTTATTTGCTCTGGTAGCACTCAAAAAACTGAAATTTGGGGGAGCTGATTCGATGAGAGTAGCAGCACTGTTTGCTTGATCTAACCATGTCTCAGTTAAAAGTAAAAAATCAAGGTTGTGTGTGCAAATTAGATCATAAATTAAGAATGATTTGTTTGAAAGAGATCTGATATTTAGGAGTGCTAGTTTTGCTGTAAGTGTTGGGGAAATATGATCCATGGGGCGAATCTGAGGTTGATGTGGTACAGGTAGGAGATTGGTTGGTTCAGGTTCAGGTTGGTTCCCCTATGTGACAGGGTGATCCATGTACATTTACAGGGTTCTAGGACCATTTTTGCAGTTGCAGTACCTTAATATTTACAGCTATATTATTTCGCCTGCAGATTTTCCTTAAAAGATGTTTTTTTGGGCCCTGAGACCAAACGGGGCCGAGTTGGGAGTTGTCCCTATGAACTCGTTATGGCCCAGGGTATAGGCTAACAGGAAATTATAGTGAAAAAAACATAGCAAAAAACATCCTGAGGGGTATACGTGGCTCCCGGCCTAACATGGACGTTTGCCTGATGTCTCGTATAAAGACATTCAAGACAGATTTGCACAACGGTCAACTCAACTGAATTGCTCACTGCCATCAGACGCATTCTCTGCTGAGTTCAGAACACCGGAACACGATCGATATGCGTAAGCAATACGTTTAGTTATGACTCAAGACACAAGAACGGAAATCTATAGCATTACTATAGGCAAAAATCAGTTCTACCAGAAAGACTCAGTAGACAGAATAGAATCAGTTAACAATTTAATTAGTAAAGGAACGGCTTGGATACAAGCATGATAGAGTCCTGAATAGGTAACAGTCTTTGGCGTAGGCCCCGTCTCGGATCCGTCCAGCGATGAGCGGATCTCATCTCCCCCCCACAACGAGACGGGGACCAACTGGTGGCGGTGGCTGAAGGAAAATTATGTGGTAGGCAGACCATGCCCGATGGACGTGGACTGCTGGCAGAGGTGGCCGGAGGGGAGGTGGAGGGGACGTCAAAGTCGGCGTACTGAGAAGCAAAAGCAGTGTTAGGTGAAACATATTTAAAGAGCCCACTGAATTCCTATAGGCTAGCGCTGATTGAATGAGTGAATGATTAGATTGCAGGGCTTTTCCGAAAAGTAGGCAAAGCTAAGATTGACTACATGTAATCATGGGAGGAGTAAAGGCTACACTACGAGTCTTCCTAGTAGAACTTTCGCTGAAGCTATCATTTCTACCAGAAAGACTCAGTAGACAGAATAGAATCAGTTAACAATTTAATTAGTAAAGGAACGGCTTGGATACAAGCATGATAGAGTCCTGAATAGGTAACAGTCTTTGGCGTAGGCCCCGTCTCGGATCTGTCCAGCGATGAGCGGATCTCATCTCCTGCCGATGGATGAAGGCAGGGGCGGGGAGCCTACCCCCAAAAGTGATGCCCGCCAGGGCGGTGACTCAGTAACCTGGTTCTGAGAGGAACAAAGACATAGTATACATACAAGATAATTCAAACAGCATGTCTGGGCAGGGGTGATGAGGTTGTGCCAGGACGCCGACAGAATTTTAAAGTGGCTAGGTGTTAACCATTTAACCTAGGGTTGCAATGGGGCCCCGCAGCATGCTTTCGCTATAGTGGGATTTAGAAGCTTGACGAGCTGGGCAACCAGCGTCTAGGGCAATCTAGACCAATGCGGCGGCCGGGCAACCGGCGTCCAGGGCAACCTGGAC
Organism: Alosa pseudoharengus; assembly: GCF_046254945.1. NCBI lineage: Eukaryota > Metazoa > Chordata > Actinopteri > Clupeiformes > Clupeidae > Alosa > Alosa pseudoharengus. The sequence continues at coordinate 26,375,432 of NW_027468640.1, forward strand.
CATAAGCACTTGACGATCTGGGCGCCCAGTGACTAGCAAGCTAGTACATCGTGACGAGCCAGGCAACCGGCATCCAGAGCAACCTGGACTTTAGTGCTTATGCGAGCTGGGCAACCAGCATCTAGGGCAACCTAGACCACGAGACGTGCCGGGCAACCGGCGTCCAAGGCAACCTGGACCATTAGCTGGGCAACCAGTGTCTAGGGCAACCTAGACCAACGTGACGGCCGGGCGACCGGCATCCAGGGCAACCTGGACCGAACTGGGCAACCAGCGTCTAGGGCAACCTAGACTAGCGTCACGAGCCGGGCAACCGGCGTACAGTGCGACCTGAACCATGAGCTGGGCAACCAGCGTCTAGGGCAACCTAGACCGATGTGATGGCCAGGCAACCGGCATCCAGGGCAACCTGGACCAAACTGGGCAACCAGTGTCTAGTGCGACCTAGACGTGCATCACGAGCCGGGCAACCGGCGAGAAGTGACCTAAACCATAAGCGTCGAACGAGCTGGGCAACCAGTGAAAAGGGCAACATGCCCATGGCTGAGACTAAATCACCACAAGCTGGTATGGCATTGGCATGCTGGGCCCCAATATGTTTCAGCGATTAGTGCAAGGCGAATGCCAGAATTTAACCACCGCCACCAGGATTTGTGAAGGTAAGATGAGGTACCTGAGTTAACATGGAAGAGCAACTCTGAGCATCGAAAATGTCAAGAGGAGTTAGTTTGATGCAACCTGATGGATGACGTGGATAGCCCTTTTTGGGCGGCAGTCTTGGCTGCGCCGATGCGGAGTGAGTGAGAAGTGAACCTCTTTGGAGAAAGGTTACATTTAAGCAGCACGTTAGCTAGATGGCTGCTGAAAATCAGGTAAAGTGTGAGCCGTAGTTTAAGGTAGTGAACAGGGACCAGGGAAGCAAAACATGGTTAGGGTCAAAAGGTTAAACATGCTTTACTCAGGATCAATGCAGGGGAATAGAGCTTGTGGTTGCAGATGCTTGGGACCGGAGCAATGAGTTAGTTGATATGGGTGCTTGAGTATATTAGCATCGAAGACATGTGGTTTAATATTTAGGACAGATGAGCATTATGATAGTTTTGTGGAAGACTAGTGCTTGTGAAGCCAGATGTGTGTTCTGGTTCGATAGCTCACCTGCTAGAGTGAGATGAATGCATTGAGCTGCAGACCCAAGGCCAAGATGGATGCGTGAGAGCTACACCTTAGCACCTGCTCTTGGAAAGCCCCCCAAAATAAGATGGGCAGCATCAGTAATGCGAGGGAAGCATGACCTTGCAACGTAGACAAAGGACTTCTCAGGACAATTCATGCCTGTATGTGACAGGAGGAAGAAATATGACAAGACAATGAACAGATAAGTGCTGGGGTACCATTGGTGCTTATGCATCTCAGAGTGCAGAGGAGCTCTGAGTGACGTAACGAGAGCTCGCTATACCAGCCGCACCAACTGTGCCAGGATAGTACAGTTTAGAACTGGCTGCTGGAGAGACAATGAGTAACGGTAGCAATGAGGAGAGAATAAGCAATACATATCGCCCAACTGGATGCAGAAATTATATCAGTCATGCGCCAAGCACTGGCCCCTGAGTGATGAGTGGGGGGTGTGCATACACGTGACATTACATGTGGCCGGCACATTTTTAATCAAAGTGACTGACAATGTACCCTGGGAATCCAGAGTTCTCACGGAAGCGTTTGCTCAGGGAGAGACTCGAGTCTGGCAAGGAGTATGATGCGCGTAACTTTTGCCCCTTGCATCGCGGGGAACCAATCATATCTGTGTAGCTGATATAGCGGGCCAGAGGTGATCTAAACAGATGACTGACATAGTGTCATCCCATTGCATCGAAGTTAACATTGACCGTATAGCGTTATCCGATTGCCCTTAATTGCCCTTGATCCCTTAATCAGTCCGATTGGGTCAGGTCCTCCAGGCTACTGACAATGCGGTAAACAGGTTAAAGCTAAAACAATTCTCCCACAATGCCAGTGCAATTAAAAACAATTTAGAAGGTAGAGCACAATAACGAAAAGTGCATCAGTGACTTTTACACAGACAAAAGTTAGTTCTAGACAGGTGAAGTGCTGGGATTAGTAAGGCTAGTTTTAAGCTGTGCCACAAGAGGAGATATCCTCGAAAGCGCTGGCCTCCGGGAGAATTGTGAAGACGGAGGGATGACCCCACTCCAGTATGAACTGGAAACATGATCCACGCGATTGCGTGATTCCGTTAACCGGCACTGCCATCCCTGTAAGAAAGTAGATGTTAGTGTGATATGTGGAACTGCTTCTCCATTGACAAACTGCATCCCCTCAATGGAAGAGGGGAGGCATGATGCACCTGCAGGGGTTAGCAAATTAAAGATTGGGAGGAGAATGTAAAAGGAACTTGCACGTCCTCCCTGGCGCGATCACTTTGGGTGAGCATATCTGCCAAAAACAAAACAGCCAAGGCAAAATAGGAGAATAGAAATTAGAGTATACATTATTTGCAGAGGATCCTGCTAAAACGGCAATTCGAGTCAACAATCAATGTGACTGATGGCGTGACTAGATGGGCTGAAATCACATGGACACGCAGAGACCCGTTGTGTTTAAAGAGAGTGCATGAAGGGCGCAACATTGGCCTGAAGGAGACTTGAGTCTGCCAGTGATGATGGACCGCTCCGTTTGACCTGCGAGAAAGAAGGAGTGGTTAGACAGGTGACATGTAGCATAGTCATCGGTAAAACAGTCAGCCAACGGCTACGTTGGTAGTCTTGATCAACGAACTTCCAGCATAGGCCACCACTTAAACCACAACTAGCGAAATGTAAAATTGCCGACATAATCATGAACAGCCGGTAACCATTAACACCAATATATGGAGTGCTGAAGCGACCCACTGGTGGGCAGTGAGCAAAGTGAGGCCTGGCATAGAATTCCTAGGAACCCAATACACAATACGGAATCAGAAAAGACATTTCAAACATACAAAAGACGCTAGAAGGATATGTTAAATACACAAATGACCAGCTTCTTAATTAAAAGCTCAACCAACACCATGTGGGCATGAGCCCATCACTGTGGTGTCAGCTCATGAACACAGACATAGTAGCCTACGGGCATTGAAAAGAAAACACCTATTATTGCCTAGATAATAGCTTGTGTGACATACTGCCAATTGATGACCATGGGCCGGCGTGCCGTCATTTTGGTTCAAGCTTTGGTGTAAGACCCCCCAGAACCCAGATAGCCGAGAACGTCGGGGACGTCACGGCATACCTGGGGCATGAAAGATCAGCGGTAGCTGAGAGTAGTTTGATCAACGACAACTAGCGATCAACAGCCCGTGCCACGTGAGCAAGCTGAAGTGCAAACTCGTATACCTATCTTTTATACTCCTTAACCTTGGGGTTGGGCCCTCTCGCCACCCTCGAAAGACACCTGTTGGCCTATCAGCATCCACCAAGGTTACGACTATTGGTGGAACCCATTGTCTCATCATGCATAAATTTTATGCAAAACTGTCTTCTTCTGGGTTTTTCCCAGATTCTGTTTTTTTCCAGTTGTAACAGGCTTCTTATCTTGCCACCTGTTACTTGGCCTTGCTGTTACCACCATTACATCATCCTCTTGCTCTCGGCCATCTAGTTCACTGTGAACTCCTTCACCTTGACCATCTAGCCAGGTGTCACTGTGAACTCCTTCACCCCCTCGACTATCCAGCCAGGTGTCACTGTGAACTCCCTCACCCCACTCCTTGACTGCTGGTCTGGTCTGTTTAAGATGTGTACAGGCCTTGAAGTCTCATAATACTTGCAGTAGGCTAATATCAAAGTTTATAAAAACCATACATGCATCCGTTAAGTCATAGAAATCCACCACAATACCTGAACCGAAGTTCCAGCAGCCGAGTGGCCTAGCCTAAAGCCTATGCAGCCCAACGAGCCGCAAGGCAAATTAAGAGGCTACACAAAAAGACAACGGTTTGACGACGCTCAACCAAGGTAGACATCGAGATAACCACAGTGAGTGTACAACATCAATTAAACAGGTCTTAATACAGGGCCGGGTTCAACGGCAGCGTGGTGCAGGCTAGCAATTAACAGCACAAATTGCAGGGATTATGAAATCAGCAGGAATTATTGTAAGGAGGCCTAAGTAAAAGTTAAACCGTGTCAGTCAAGTCAGTTTGTTTGCTGCCCGCCAAATAGCGTTGGCAAGCAGGTTGCATGACTGTGGGTAGAGTGTAGCCCAGCCCGAGGAGCTTGGGAAGAGAGAGCACAATAACCTTACCAACCAGAAGCTGAAGCTTGAGAAATCGTTGCCGAAACGCCATGGGCCTGCAACAGAGTTGCGCGAGGACGGCGACTCGGCATTAGGTTACCGTGAAGTGAAGGCTGCAACAGCGTGAGCGTGACTGGCCCCGATATGCAGAGATTAGCGATGAAGCGACATGCAGTGGCCCTGACCGAAGGATGTCTGAACAGCGCAGCGAACGAGCGTGGTTGGATTGTAACAAGTAACGCCACTGAGGGCAGAAGGGGCGAAGGTAAAAATGCAGAGAGCCCAGGTCCACGCGGAAGCCTGAGCTAGGACGTCAAAGTCGGCGTACTGAGAAGCAAAAGCAGTGTTAGGTGGAACATATTTAAAGAGCCCACTGAATTCCTATAGGCTAGCGCTGATTGAATGAGTGAATAATCAGATTGCAGGGCTTTTCCGAAAAGTAGGCAAAGCTAAGATTGGCTACATGTAAGCATGGGAGGAGTAAAGGCTACACTACGAGTCTTCCTAGTAGAACTTTCGCTGAAGCTATCATTTCAATTACTTCTATAACACCACTGTATAGTGGGGCAGCCGTGGCCTACTGGTTAGCACTTCGGACCTGTAACGGTACCGATCCACTTGCACGACACTTCATTTTGTCGTGTCGCATTCCACTCTAGTCCTATGGGTGACGTCAAGCGACTTTAACGCGCCCGTAAAGCATTCCGGGAAGGCAGCGCTGCATTTGAAAATATGTCGCACGTCAAAAAACTGGGCGAAGCCCATCTTTATGCAAATGAATCCGTTGAACGCGAGGCGACTCTCCAATGAAAGGACGAGGTTGTAGGTCCTTTGTTCTACCAGAACGGTGCCTGTGAAACTTTGGTTCCGCTTATAAGACAAATAATGTTTTAACGATCTCTTCCACGACCACCTAGTAGTCCATAAAACAAACGAAACAAGGATTTGGATGAATATATTGACTGTTGGTGTTCCGGTGAGGATTTAAGATTGCATTGAGTAGTTTAAATAAAACAAGATTTCCAAATGGCTTGCATAGTTTGTTTAGGCTATTAATGTGTTGTATACTGTTAAGTACATGCCTAAAATTGTGGTCCATTTGTGGAAAAACACTTAAGATACATTAAAACGAACAGGGTATGAGCTGGTAACTGACATTTTAAACAAAACGCCCACACACGACTGAACGTGGGGAGGCAGCGCGACATCTATGCGACACGACAAAATGAAGTGTCGTGCAAGTGGATCGGTACCATGAACGTGGGGAGGCAGCGCGACTATTGTGTTTAGAAATGAGCAGAGACACACAGAATGCGTATTACACTTTTACTCAACTTGTTCGCTCACTCTACATCGCATGCGCACCCCATTAACCTCACGCAGCCGTTTCCATAACAACCAACACTGCTGGACTCTTAGTAATACTTCATAATAGTAGTCCCCTTACTTTTCCTAGCAGTGTGTAATTAAATTGGTTTTGTTAATTATGTGTACACAACATGTCCCCCTCCCTCCCAAGAACCTAGACTTCTGCATAACTAAGTCTTTGCCAGAACAATTGAACAGTAATACAGAGTGCACGGCCTACACTGTCACTCTGTGACAAAGTCCTTTAAGTAGGCAGGGCGGGCCCTGGCCCTTACGGGTCGGCACTCCTCGACCTCTGGCTGCGGCCCCTCCAAAACAGCTGGGGAAGTCCCCATAGCTGAACTCGTGACACTGCCCAGCCCTGGATCTGCCTGGAGGCCAGGGGAAAGCAGAGGAGGTTGCAGGTCAGGCGCAGGTTGCGGTTGCTGGGGTGCTGGTGATGGTGCAGCCTGAGGAGTATGGGAAGCCTGCTGTGGCCCTATACGTGTCGGCACCAGTGGAGGTGGGACCGATGGCAGTGGAGCCACCATTTCCTCACCTGGGTTCCGCACTTTCCTCAGTCTCTTAGCATGCCATCGTGATCCGTCACTAAGCATGAATGTGGCTGGGCCCAGCTGCCTGTGCACCTGGAAGGGCTGGCTCCAGTATGAAGCCATCTTGTTGCCCCGATGAGGCCTACGAGCTCGAACCCAGTCACCAGCGGTAATAGCAGTGCTCTTGACCCTGTGTTTCCGGTCAAAATACTGCCGCATCCGTTGTTGATGTCTGTTTACGGCGGCTTTGGCTTGAGCGTGAGAGCTGCCGGCTGTAGGCACTGCCATGCCTCGTGCCTTGAGTCTGTCCAGTGGCAGTTCCATCTCCCGACCCATCATGAGGAGTGCTGGAGAGGCCCCAGTTGTGGTGTGTTGGCTGGCCCTGTAGTGCATCAGGGTTTGGTTGAGCGCCGTCTGGAATGTACACCCCTGAGCCAGGTGGGCTCGGACGCCATTCTTTAGGCTCTGGTTGAACCGCTCCACACCGCCGTTTGCTTGTGGATTGTAGTATGCTGTGCGGATGTGTTTGACTCCCCTATCACTGAGGAACTGAGAGAAGTCTGCAGAGATGAACTGGGGCCCATTATCTGTCGTGATGGCGCGAGGCATGCCCCAACGCGCGAACAAGGCTTCTAGGATGTCTGTAATGACCTGTGTTGTGACAGTTCCAGCTGGAACCACTTCGGGCCATTTTGAATGGAGGTCGTGCAGCACCACAAGGAAACGCTGATGATGGGGAATTCCACGGCCATGGATCTCCCCACAGATGTCGAGCTGGAGATGTTCCCATGGGCGGGACGGCCATGGAACCAGCTGCAGAGGGGTTGGCACTGGAGGTCCAGTTTTCCCACTGAGGAGGCATGGCACACAGTCTTTAACCAGGGCTTCAATATCGCGATCGATGCCTGGCCACCAGATGAGATCTCGGCATCGCTGTTTGAGTTTAACAATGCCTAGGTGCCCCTCATGTGCCATGGATAGCACGCGGGCCCGCAGGCTGTAGGGCACCACGGTGCACAAGCCCCTAGAGACACAAACATCACCCCAACATGACAGTTCATCACGCACCCTTGCGAATGGCATCAGCTCATCACAAACTTTTGCTGGCCATCCAGAGCGTATACGCGTACGTAGCAAGGCCAGTGTGGGGTCATGCTCAGACTCGCGCTGCAACTCCTCCAACGACACAACCGACTGCAAGGGTGTGTGGAGCATGTGAATGAATTCAGTCTCTGTGTCCTCGTCCGGGGAGACCATTGGTGTGGGAGCATCGATGGAACGAGAGAGTAGGTCGGCGACTACATTGTCCCTTCCAGGGGTAAATTTCAGTTCATAGTCATATTGCCTCAGCCTTTCCCCCCATCTGTGCAGGCGCAGGGGTTTATAAACCGGATCCTGATGCTGTCAGCAATGCAGTCAGGGCCTGATGGTCAGTCCTGAGGGTGAAACGGCGTCCGTAGAGGTAAAGGTGCCACCTCTCTGAGGCCCACACACAGGCGAGCGCCTCACGTTCACCAACAGAGTAGTGATGTTCTGTTGGTGTTAATGCCCTGGAGGCGAAGGCTACAGGTCACTCCACCCCGTCCTGCTTCTGTGAAAGGACTGCACCAATAGCCCGATCTGAAGCATCACAGGTGACTAGAGTCGGACATTCAGGGTTAAAGTGGGCTAGGACAGGGGTGTTGTGAGCTGGGCTTTCAGAGTTTGTACGGCTTCTGAACATGCTGTAGTCCAGTGCCATGGCTCTTCTTTTTTAAGCAGTTGGCGGAGAGGTGCGGTGGTCTGTGAGTAATGGGGCAGAAAACGTAGGTAGTACGCAGTCATGCCTAAAAACGAGGCCACTTGAGAGGCTGAGGTCGGCTCTGAAATCCTGTGTATGGCATCGACGTTGGACTGTAGTGGGGAAATGCCTTTGGCTGTCAGGCGGAACCCCACAAAGTCGATGGCTGGGGCAGCAAAGCAGCATTTTCCTTCGTTCAGAGTCAGGTTGTTCTGAAGGAGGGCCTGAGCCACCCTCTGGAGGCGCTTGTTGTGTGTCTCAATGTCTTGAGCATGGATAACAATGTCATCCAGGAAAACCGCTACCCCAGGGATGCCAGCCAGGATTGTGCTCATCACCTTCTGGAAGCAGCTAGGGGCAGAGCTTAATCCAAAAGCCATTCGAGTGTACCGGAACACCCCAGTGTGCGTCACGAAAGCAGTGAGGTCCCTGCTGACTGGGTGGAGTGGTACCTGCAGGTAGCCCTGACGTAAGTCAAGCTTTGTGAAGACTGTTGAGCCGTGAAAGTGTGAAGTGAGCTCCTCTGAGGTAGGCAAAGGATATCTGTCTGGAATAACTGCCTTATTTACCAAACGTAGGTCAACGCATATTCTTATTCCCCCCGATTTTTTTTTTGCAATGACTAAGTTTGAAATCCAGGGAGCAGCATTGACTGGTTCGATAATTCCCATGTCCAGGAGTGTCCCAAGTTCGCTGGTGACCTCGTCTCTCAAGGCGAAGGGAATCCTGCGCAGGGGCTGGATGACAGGTGACACGTCAGGGTTCACCAGAGGCCTGTGTGTGAAGGCTGTGAGACAGCCTAGGCCATCGAACAGAGCCGGCCACTTTTGCTGCCAGGTGGAGGTGATGTGGTGAATGTCGGAGCCAGCATTATCCCTGAGAGTGAATCCCAGGCCTGTGAACAGGTCCAGGCCTAGAAGGTTAGCTCCCCTCCTTGCGATGTGAAAGGGGAAAGATGGTAGATGCTTGGAGCCGTAGTGAACGGGCACATGGAGCACACCTATGATATCAATCCTGGAGCTGTCGTAGCCACATAGAGCGGTGGCAGGGTGTTCTAATGGCAGGTGAGAGAAAAACTTATAGTAAGTGCTTGAGTTTAGGAGTGATGCAGCCGCACCAGTGTCCATTAATAAGGGCAGGGTCACTTCGGCTAACTGGACAGTACATGTTTTGAAAGGCACCTGACCAGCAGTCACATTTCTGATCTCCGTGTAGTTGTGCCGAGCTGGTGGGGGTCCTGTGTGTTGTGGGAGAGTGGCAGAGGCTGAACGGCACATCTTGGCAAAATGGTTTTGCTTCTGACAATTTCTACACTGTTGTCCTCTGGCAGGACAATGCTGTGCCTTAGAATTGTGTGATTTAGAACCACAGTTACCACATACCTCTGCAGTTCGCCTATTGTTCTGTCTCTGAGTGAATTGCACCGGAAAACCCTGCTCTGAACACCGGCTGTCGTCGGCGAAGTGCATGCTGGTGTGAGGCCGCGCGCCTGCTAGCAGAGAAGTGCATTCCATGGCTGTCTCAACTTGCAGCGCTATCTCCACAGCTCTGTCTAAAGTCAAATCATCCGCTTCTAGTAACATCTTTTCTCTTGTTTTCTCACACGATGTCCCTTCAATGAACTGGTCCCGAAGTATTTGATCTCGCAGAACCCCATAGTCACACAAGCGCGCCATGTCTTTTAAGTTTGTCACGTAGCTTCGAACAGACTCACCGGGTCGTTGCAGGCGCTTTCAAAGTTTGTACCGTCGGAGTAAAATCCTTTGGCGACCAGTGAAATGGGTCGTCAAGAGGGTAACTGCATCATCATAGTTGGCAGGCGTCCCAAGATTGCGAAAAATGCGTTGCCCCTCCACTCCAAGACAATGGCGGAGGAGAGCCATTTTCCTCTTGTCGGTAATATCCTCTAAGTCTAACGCGTCCAGGTAAACTGTGAAACTCTCCAGCCAGTTTGCCCATGGAACCGGAGGATCTCCGGGGACAGCAAGAAAGTGTGCAGGTGGGGGTAAACCAAATTCGGCCATCCTCGTCGCCAATATTGTGTTTAGAAATGAGCAGAGACACACAGAATGCGTATTACACTTTTACTCAACTTGTTCACTCACTCTACATCGCATGCGCACCCCATTAACCTCACGCAGCCGTTTCCATAACAACCAACACTGCTGGACTCTTAGTAATACTTCATAATAGTAGTCCCCTTGCTTTTCCTAGCAGTGTGTAATTAAATTGGTTTAGTTAATTATGTGTACACAACAGCGACATCTATGCGACACAACAAAATGAAGTGTCGTGCAAGTGGATCGGTACCGTCAACTGTAATTTTTTACTGTAAAAAAATGTATATAAAATCAAAGAGGGAGTTTTTGGAAAAAATAAGCTTTGTGTACTGTGTAGGGCAGTTACCTGAGTGCAATAGATGTGTTTTGACATGGGTAGGTCAAAAGGTCAAGCTGCATAATAGATGTATAGCATTTTTGAATAGTAAAAAATTAATATAAAATCAAAGAGGGAGTTTTTGGAAAAAATAAGCTTTGTGTACTGTGTAGGGCAGTTACATGAGTGCAATAGATGTGTTTTGACATGGGTCGGTCAAAAGGTTAAGCCGCATAATACATTTATAGCGTTTTTTGACAGTAAAAAATGAAGGAGTCAAAGAAGGAGTTTTTGGGAAAAATAAGCTTTGTGTACTATGAAGGGCAGTGAGCTGAGTGTAACAGATGTGTTTTAACATGGGTAGGTCGAAAGTGGAAGTCGCATAATAGATTTATAGCATTTTTGAATAGTAAAATTGTCAGTATTCTCGTATGAACTGTTGTTTTTGTCTCCCCCTACCTGTTGGAGTGTGAATTCTAGACTTTATTTTTGTAGCCATGTGTTGGGTCATGTGCCTGGAATCACACCCGTGTCCTTATTTGGGCAACTTCCTGCCTTTGTTCAATTCCCTCCAATTTCTCTGTTCACCTGTCTCTCATTTTTTATTTTGTATTTAAACACTGCCCTTTTAGTACACTTTGTCAAATTCAAAGAAGAAGAAGTACAAGAAGAAGTACAAGAAGAAGTACAAGAAGAAGTACAAGAAGAACACTTTGTCAGATCGTCACGGTATGTACTGTTTGCTACCTGACTGCCATGTGAGTGAGACTAGCGTGAAGCTCTTTAAAGAGAAAAGATTAGTTTACTGTCTTCCCGGTTTTGAACCCTGCCTGTTTTTGACGAAGTCTTCTGCCTGTCGGTTTTGGATTAATTGCCTGTACCTGTCCGTCTGTATCTGTCTGCCTGCCTGCCTGTGTACGAAGCCTGCCTGTACCTGGACTCCTGATTTGCCTGCTGGACTGTTTGTGAATAAATCCTTTTGATCTGCAATTGATTCCCGTTCTGAGTCGTGACAGTACGATCTGACCAAGATGGAATCAGCAGATCTGAATCAGGTGAAGACTGTGCTGGAGAGGCAAGGATCGCTTCTCGGTCGACATCAAGCCCAGTTCGAGGCAGTTCAAAGGTCTCTGGAGGCCCTCACAACCAACATCACAGACATGTCTGCCCAGCTGCAGCAGCTCCAACTGGCCCTGGTGCCGCCACCCCAGCCTCAACTGCCGACACCACCCGACCCGTCTGGTAACCCGTTCCGAGAGCCCCGACTGCCAGCCCCTGCACTTTATGCCGGGGAACCAGGAACCTGCAGATCTTTCCTTTCACAATGTTCGTTGGTGTTCCAGCTGCAGCCCGCCACCTTCCCGTCGGATCAGTCCCGGGTTGCATATGTCATAACTCTCTTGACAGGCCGTGCAAGAGAGTGGGGAACTGCGGTTTGGGGACTCCAGTCTGTCTCAGCTATCAGGCATTCATAGATGAGATGAAGAAGGTCTTCAATCGATCGGTGCATGGGTGAGAGGCCGCCAGAATGATGTTGCAGATCCGTCAAGGCAAGAGGTCTGCTTCCGACTATGCTATCGACTTCCGCACCCTCGCCACCACCAGTGGCTGGAATCCAGATGCCCAGTATGATGCCTTCCTCTATGGACTCTCTGAGGCCATCAAGGATGAGATCGCCACCCGTGAACTACCTTCCACCTTCGATAACCTTGTTGAGCTGGCCATCCGAGTGGACAAACGCCTGAAGCAGCGCACCGGGGAGCGAGAGTTCCGCCCTCCTCTGAGGTCACCTTCCTCACCCGTCCCTGCCAGTGCCAGCAGACCCCAGCGTACCAGAGCCCATGCAGGTGGACCGTACCCATCTGTCCCCAGCTGAGAGACAGAGAAGAAGGGACACCAATTCTTGCATGTATTGTGGTAAGCCTGGCCATTACTCCGCCCAATGCCCAGCAAAAGGCAACGCTCACCTGTAGAGGGGGGATTACTGGTGAGCGTCACTCCTCTTCATCCCTCTTCTACCGTCCGTACCCTTGTCCCTGCCACGCTCATTACAGGAGCTCATTCCTACCTCGTGTCTGCACTTATTGCACTTATTGACTCAGGAGCTGATGGCAATTTCATGGACGCCTCTCTGGCGTCTCAGCCAAACTGAAGACACCTCTGGAGGCAAGAGCACTAACCGGAGTAAGGTTCTCCCAGATAACCCATGTCACACCCCCGGTGAGTCTACTAATTTCCGGCAATCATCAAGAGAACCTAGTGTTCCATATGTTAGACTCACCGACTGCTCCCATTGTCCTTGGCCGGCCCTGGCTGGTAAAGCACAATCCACATATTGATTGGGCTAATAACACCATCCTAGGCTGGAACCCATTCTGTTTGAATAACTGTCTTAAGAATGCTCTTACCCCCCTGTCTGCAGTCTCACCAGTCACAGATGATTCCATGGATCTGTCTAATGTGCCACCTGAGTACCTGGATCTCAAGGCCGTGTTCAGTAAAGCCTGTGCAACCTCCCTGCCACCACACCGCCCCTATGACCTGGCCATCGATCTTCTACCTGGTACGTCACCTCCTAAGGGCCGTCTTTATTCCTTGTCTCCTCCCGAAACCGAAGCTATGAACAAATACATCAGTGAATCACTAGCTGCCGGTATCATCCGCCCCTCTTCCTCACCTGCTGGTGCCGGGTTTTTCTTCCTAGGGAAGGACGGCGCTCTGCGTCCGTGTATAGACTATAGGGGCCTGAACAACATCACGGTGAAGAACCGCTATCCTCTGCCTCTGATGTCCTCAGCGTTTGAGCTGTTGCAGGGGGCCAAGATTTTCAGCAAGTTGGATCTCCGCAGTGCTTACCATCTGGTCCGAGTAAGGAAGGGGGATGAATGGAAGACTGCATTTAATACTCCTTCAGGTCACTATGAGTACTTAGTCATGCCATTTGGTCTCACCAACTGCCCAGCCGTGTTCCAGGGTCTGATTAACGATGTCCTGAGGGATATGCTTAACAAGTTTGTTTTTGTTTATCTAGATGACATTTTAATTTTTTCCCCGTCTGTTTCCCAGCATGTCCGTAGTGTCCTGCAGCGCCTTTTGGAGAACCAACTGTTCGTTAAAGCAGAGAAATGTGAATTTCACAAAGAGACTGTTTCCTTCCTGGGGTATGTCATCACAGCAGGAGGGGTACAGATGGATGGTCCAAAAGTAAAAACAGTCACCGACTGGGAGCGCCCAACGTCTAGACGGGAGCTACAAAGATTCCTGGGGTTAGCTAACTTCTACCGGCGGTTCATCCGCAACTATGGTTCGGTGGCTGCTCCCCTAACCGCTCTAACCTCCTCCAGGATGAAATTCTCTTGGTCACCAGCTGCCGAAGCAGCGTTCAACGACCTGAAGAGTCGTTTCACATCGGCCCCGATCTTGAGCCAACCTGACCCTGACCGTCATTTTATCGTTGAGGTGGATGCCTCGGATGTTGGGGTGGGTGCTATTCTTTCTCAGAAGTCTGGGGCAGATCAGAAGATCCACCCCTGTGCATTTTACTCCCACAAGCTCACTCCCACTGAGCGCAACTACGACATTGGAGACAGAGAGCTATTGGCAGTAAAGTTAGCCCTAGAGGAGTGGCGTCATTGGCTGGAGGGTGCTAAGGAGTCATTTTTAGTTCGGACGGAGCCTAAGAATCTGGAGTATCTCCATTCGGCTAAGCGTTTAAACCCCAGGCAATCTCGTTGGTCTCTGTTTTTCTCCCGGTTTAAATTTTGTCTGTCCTACCGACCAGGATCCAAGAATGGTAAACCGGATGCCCTGTCTAGTCAGTTCCCCGATTCGGATCCTGCTCCTGCACCTAGCACCATCCTGTCTCCACAGTGCCTCATAGGAGCTGCTAGATGGGATATTGAGACCATTGTCCATACAGCCCTGTCTGGTGAGACCGGCCTCAGTGCTTGCCCTCCTAACTGTCTTTTTGTACCACAATCTGTCCGTCCCCAGGTCCTGCAATGGGGTCACTCATCCAAGCTGGCCTGTCACCCGGATGTCAGACGTACCACTGCATTAATCAAGCAACGCTTCTGGTGGCCTGCTATGGAGGGGAGTGTGCGTGAGTTTGTGGAGGCCTGTTCTGTGTGTGCCCATCAAACCAACCACCTGCCGGCTTACTGCAACCCTTACCAGTACCCAGGAGACCCTGGTCCCACATCGCCCTAGACTTTGTCACTGGTTTGCCACCTTCTCACGGTAACACAACTATCCTCACCATTGTTGACTGCTTTTCCAAATCTGTGCACTTAGTCCCCTTACCCAAGCTACCCTCTGCCAAAGAGACCGCTGACTTACTCATGCAGCATGTCTTCAGGCTACACGGGCTCCCAGTGGATGTGGTCTCAGACAGAGGTCCTCAGTTCACTTCTAATTTTTGGTGTGCTTTTTGCAACCTTCTCGGTGCTAAAGTCAGTCTGTCCTCAGGTTTTCATCCCCAGCATCCCCAGTCAAATGGCCAGTCGGAGCGAGCCAACCAGCAGATGGAGACAGCGTTGCGGTGCCTGATGTCACAGGACCCTACAGCTGCCATGGGTGGAGTACTCTATGAACTCCTTGCCATCTGCTTCAACTGGTCTTTCACCGTTTCAGTGCTGCCTCAGGTACCAGCCTCCATTGTTCCCGGCCCAGGAGGAGGAGGTTGGGGTTCCCTCCGCACAGACATTTATCCGACGCTGTTGCAGAACGTGGAGGCGGACCCGGGCCGCCATTCTACGCTCATAGACCAGAACGAAGGGTCAGGCAGACCGTCGCCGCATCAGGGCTCCCCACTACTCCCAGGGGCAGCGGGTGTGGCTTTCCATGCGTGACCTTCCTCTGAAGGTGACTTCCCCAAAATTGAATCCGCGCTTCATCGGCCCCTAAACCATCTCCAAGGTGGTCAATCCCTCAGCGGTTCGCGCCCATGTCCTTATTTGGGCAACTTTCTGCCTTTGTTCAATTCCCTCCAATTTCTCTGTTCACCTGTCTCTCATTTTGTGTTGATTTTGTGGAGTCAAAATCTACAACTAGTCTACTAGACCCTATTCCTACACACCTTTTTAAGACTGCTCTCTCCTTCCTGGATAATGTTTTGCTCTTGATTATAAATAATTCAATGCTATCAGGGCATGTACCGCAGTCGTTTAAGACATCTGTTATTAAGCCCTCCTTAAAAAAACCTATTGTATCAATACTGGTCCTTCTGGACCTCAGCGCTGCCTTTGACACCATAGACCATGACATACTACTTAGGCTTAAAAATTTGATAGGCATCAGACTCAGCACTCGCTTGGTTTAGATCATACCTTCCTAACCGTCAACAATTTGTACAGGTCCATAATAAACCATCTACCCAGGATATGGTAAAATATGGAGTGCCTTAAGGCTCAGTACTGGGGCCCCTGTTGTTTAGCAGATGATACACAACTATACCTCTCCATAAAACCTGATGAATTAACCCTGTTAGCCAAACTTATAGAGATATAAAGACATGGATGACAAATAATTTCCTGCTTTTGCTCAGATAAAACAGAAGTCAAGGTTTTAGGTTCTAAAAATATGAGGGATATCCTATCCACATCACAGGCTACATATAGTGATCTTCCACTGACCTCATCCACAAGTGTTGAAAACCTAGGAGTTATAATTAAACAGGACCTATCACTAAATAATCACATAAAACAGATCACCAAAACTTAATTTTACCATTTAAGGAACATTTCAAAGATAAGGAAGTCCTTATCCTTACCAGATGCCGAGAAATTAATCCATGCTTTTGTCACCTCAAGGATAGACTATTGCAATGCTATTACGCTGGCTGTAATAATACCTGTCTAAAGAGCTTACAGCTTATACAAAATGCAGCTGCTCACACACACAAAAATAAACATATTCCCCCCATCCTAGCATCTCTACACTGGCTACCTGTTAAAAGTCATTGACTTCAAAATATTACTTATATCTCTTGTTTGGTTGCCTGCATTGAAAGAGGACACCTCATTAAGACACTCTTTTGTCTGCCTCTGACAGAAGAAGCATTTATCTATGCTGGCAGCAGCTGCTGCTGAACAAGTGTACAAAGTCCCTCTAGATGGACTGATGCAGTTGGAGGTGTTGCTGCAGGTTCAGAAGATGGTCTACCACGTCTTTTCTGAAGACAATGAGTCCTGTGAATAGTGAATCTTCACAATGCTGCAGATGCCCACTCTTCCAGGTGAATTTGTAGCAGTTCCTGTGCCAAACTGCTTTGTTCTGTTGTAAAATAATTGCACTGTAACATTGTAATCGTGATCTGTGATCATTGTAATTGCTGATCTGTGATCACCAATCTCCATACTCTCTCATGGAAAAAAACAAGAAATTTGGCATATGTCTCTAGTGATGGGTCATTCACCAGTCCACACATATCTGCCACTGGATATATAGCCCAATATCTGTTTCTTTTAGAATATGTGTGCCATCACCTGACTAACAGAAAGACACACCTCAGAATATAACCTAACTAGACTGTGCCACCATGAACTATGAAAATGTGCTTGCACAAATGTAGAAGGCTAGAAGGTCACTAATATCACCAACCATGAAGAACAGAGCACTATGTGCTTCAGGTTATTCGATATTCTAAATTCTATAACTGCCAGCTAAACATCCAACTGACACTGCTAGTGTCTCTTTTTCTTTCTCTCTCTTACACACACACACACACACACCTGTCTGTTTGTCTATCTGATCCTTTTACCCTTTCTTTTCTTCACACTTACATAGGCTACTTAAAGGCCTTACAGACTTCAGCTGATACTAGCTATGTAAAAGTCTATTAAACTTGATTTAACAGAGATCTCCGCACTTTGTGCTCTGAATGGGTGTAGACAAGAACTGGCAGAGCAGGCTAGGCCTACACTCAAGCACACTAATAGGCATGAATTGATATTGAAGTATTATTTTTTTTAAGCGTACAATTTCGAGAATTTTAGGCACAATTTATTGATAAAGAGATCAATTATCAGCCTAAAAATGTTTTATAATGTTGTATTGTTTATGTGGTCCACTTTTGCACACTACCTTGTAGAATATCTTTGCTTTTTGGCACCAAACCCTATGCTATAATACCAGCAATGTGAAGTTTATGGACAAAACACCAAATTTGACCTTTTTTGAATTTGACCTTTGATTTGGGTCCTTCAAAACCTTCAAAAAAAAAGACATGTTTTTTTCTACTCTTAAGAACCCCTAGAATAAAGATATAATACTCTCCAAAAATTAACATGCGAATCCCACAAGCCCCCAAATTAGACACATAGGCCCCCCTACTATATAGCCCGTCTTTTCCAAAAGGTTTTCTCAGATAGGCCTACTAATAGCCGGGCCGGCCCTACCGTAGCGATAAGCGTTTATGCAGCAGTAATCTACATGATCAACCTATATGCTTGTTTGCTCAGAAGTGAGTGTAGTAAATGAGTAGCCTACATCATCAAACACCAATATGATAGCCTGCCCACGCTGAAAAACATGTAAACATTAGTTCAGTATGCCTCTTTGTGGAAGAGTGGAATACAATTCAAATGCTTTATTTCTTTCTGTTTTTTTTAATTTATCAACCTATCCTTGTGGAATAGTGGAATATTTTTGTTAACTTCTCAGTTCAAGTAAATTATTATAGAACCTTTTACACATTTGTTGAACCATGGTACTAATAAAAACTACAGGATAGTAAGAACTGAACTGTTGCTTAATTTATCCAATTGCCATCACCATGGAAAAAGTGGGCTGGTCTTGGGCCTGAAACTCCCAGGCCGAAAAGTGACCCCACTCCGGCCCTGGTGGCTACCATGCTCATACTGAACATTTAATGGCAAACTGCAAACAGAAATGTCACGCTAGCAACAACTCATTACATGTTTCCATTACCTAACAATCCTAATATTAATAGCTTAATATTGTGCTGATAATGTGGCAAACAAAGGCTAGAGTTGGATCAGCCATATCCTTTGTGAGCAACAGCTGGCAAAAGGACATTATGAGAATCATTTAGACTCTCTAAAAGTGACTATGCACCATTTAACAATACTTCAAGTTCAAATTGGCAGCATTTCTTTTTTTTTTAATTATTGACACTAATAGTGTAAATTATTGGCCTTTTGTTTTACTTTAGTTGTTTGTGTTTTTTTTTTTTTTTTTGGGGGGGGGGGGCGCCAATTTGTTGTTGCATACCCCTCAAAAAATGGGTAGCTGCGCCCCTGCCCATACGCACAACCCCTCCCCCCTCCCCCAGTCTGGACTGTAGTCTACTAATACTTGACTATTACTTTAAACCTATCCTTGCACTGCTATAATTCTTATATTACTATGTTTGTTGTATATTGTTCTTATATTGTCCATATTTAATGCTGGTCTCTGACTTTATCCCTGCACTGTTGGACTTATTTTCACTACCACCATGACACACACTTCATAGAGCACCTTACCACTGCATACTGAATCACAGGGTCCCTGCCCTGTCACTGCAACCGACTCATGCTTATACATCCCTTAGTACATTGTGGATCTTTGATTTAATATCTTTTACTGTCCATGAGTCACAAGGATTTGTTATTTTATCATTCTGTGTATGTTGTGTGTGATGTCTCAAGGCTACTGGGACCTTGAATTTTCCCTTGGGGATCAATAAAGTATCTATCTACAGTACCCTTCAAAATGATTAGCACCTCTGCTAAAGTTGACTAAAAAGAGGAATATAAAATCATCTTTTGGAAATTGATCTCAATGCCTTAAGTGAAAAAATGAGGAAATATCCAACCTTTAAAGGAGAATTCCGGTGTGATTTTAACCTAAAGTGTGTTGAAACATGATACCGAGTGTGAACGTATGTCTCATAGCTCATCTCGCTTGTCCCCTGCACTCAGAAATCTGGCACTAGTTAGCCGATGCTACCAACAGTTTTCCGATGGGGGTGCCTCGGGCATCGGCCTAGCCATGCAAATAAATCACTGTTTTACACCATTTACGAGGCTCAAAGTAGCTCCATACTTCATTGGTAGACTTCCGAGGGCCTTGACATTTAAAACGAGACAGACCTCTGCATCACCTCGGTGCTCTGCCACTCTGTCCTGCGGGTAAGAGGGAATGCGCCCATCTTAGCACTGTTTTGAGGTGGCGTCCTCGGCTGTCCACCAAGCAGACCTCTGCATCACCTCGGCGCTCTTCCACTCCCTTGCACCTTGTGCCTTCAGCTAGCTCCATGCAATGCGTCCCGGCCTGGAACTCATCAAACCTCTTGAACTTGGCGAGGTTGCCCCGCAGTCGACCATCACACAGATTTGGCAGGTCCAATTTACCCAGAGTCCAGAGAGGGGTACAAATATGTCTTGTCATTTACTGATTTTTCCAGTGCAGTGTTTGTATATGCCCTTAAGAATAAAAGTGATACACTACAAGCAACAGAGAGGTTTCTTGCAGATACGGCCCCATATGGTAAAATTTCAACGTCTTAGATCTGATAATGGCACTGAGTTTATTGCAAAGCATTACAAAACTCTGTTGGTTAAGAATGATATTAGATACGAGACCTCTGCACCATATTCTCCCCATCAAAATGGTACAGCGGAGCGAAATTGGCGTACACTTTTTGACATGGCACGGTGCATGCTGATAGAGAATGGGTTACCTAAAGGTTTGTGGCCTTACGCAGTGCAGACAGCAGCCATAACCAGGAACAGGTGTTTTAACAGACACACCAAACAGACACCAGTTCAGATGTTAACAGGGAAACGGCCCAATCTATCCAGAATGCAAAGGTTTGGAAAGCTGGATCCAAGATATGAAAAAGAAATGCTAATGTACTGGTTCCAAGGGCTATCAGATCCACAAGACAAAGGATGTTACCTGGCTATACTGAATCCATGTGTCATGAAATGTAAATATATTCATGTTTGGTAATAGTCTCAGTACAAGGATTGTAATGATTTGATTGTGAGAATGTTTGGAACATTCTATAAGTGATATTTCTGATATATAAGATATCTCTCCTCATGTTCTTCAGATAGGTGTGAAGTAGGTGTGAGTAGTTGTGTCTGATGCCAAGTGGAGAACCAACCATGTTGGCTTGTTTTGGCGCCAACTTTCTTCCTTTGTTTAACCCTTACAAAAGTGATTAACTTGCATTGTAAGAAGAAGAACTAGAACATGGAGAACTGAAGAAGAGAGAGGTTGATCCAACACGAGGCCATGGCCTCTGTGCCATGGCCTATAGACCATTGTGGAAATGCATGGATTCCAGTTTCTTCCAGTAGCAGCAACTGGAATCCATGCATTTCCACGGAATTATTTTTGGAATCTGATCCCTTATCATACCTGTTCATTCTTACTCATCGCTCGACTTATCGTGACTAAATTCAAGATGGCTGCAAACGCTAAACTTCGTGAAGATACTGTCTGTATAAATCGTCTTGTAAGTAAACTATCAGTGCTTTTTCAAAGTTCTCAATGTCTCGTTTTAAATGTCAGGGCCCTCGGAAGTCTACCAATGAAGTGTAGAGATACATTGAGCCTCGTAATTGGTGTAAAACAGTGATTTATTTGCATGGCTAGCCCGATGCCGAAGCACTACCATTGAAAAAGCTGTTGGTAGCATCGGCTAACTAGCGCCAGATTTTGGAGTGCAGGGGACAAGCCGAGATGGGCTATGAGACATACGTTCACACTCGGTATCATGTTTCAACACACTTCAATCAATATCACACCGGAATTCTCCTTTAATCTGCGTTTCTTTTGGTACTGAACGAATGTATATATCTGTAAATCCGGGCGGTTCCTGCTAACCACAGTTTGGAACGAGGGCGTTAAGATATTGGAAAAGGCATTCTGAGTGAGTAAAGACATTTTTTGGCAAAACCGTAAGTGTAATAGTGGACACAAATGAACTTGTGCTTCCCCAATTTTGGCAAAACGTCGCACAAGACGAATTAATCCATATCTTGTAAATGGCCCGACATGTGTTGGATTGAAACCCAATCCAAATTAGGGAGCCTCTTTAGTGGATATAAAGAGTAAATGGGTTAGCGAGTTTGCTAGGCAGCTCAATATTAAACACGGTAGTATAAGTGTGCAACCTATTTTTCGCGGTAATAGGGAATGTTGGCCAGGTCCCAAGAAACTAGTTTAAGCCCATTTTGTTTGCAGAACATTCATTCCTTCAATACCAAACAGAATATTAGACAGAACTTGGCGCTGCTGTTTTTGTTTCAAGAGCGTATGAGCGGCTAGAATCCAAAGTGTTAAGCTAACACTAGTCTTGTTTTGTTTTTGAGTAGATGTGTTGTTTTGTTTTACATCTACACTCAAGTATTAATAGACTGATAGATGATGAAACCAGGATTCATGTCGTAATAACCTTTTTCAAGTGTGCAAACATAGCATAAGCTCAAGAGAGCATGGTTAAGCCTCTTTTAAGTACGCCTGAGCTAACTAGCTGCCGCTAAGGGCGTCTAGATGTCTTTGTCTATGAGCTAACATGAGTACATGATGAAAAGGCTTGACTAAACTTCTTTTTTGTTTTTTTTTTTAAGCAGGAAAATCTTCCTGCAGCCCGTTTAAGTTGTCCTCCAGCTCCATGGAGCTGTGTGCGTCCTTGTGTGTCTACTAACAGTATGAATGAATGCGCGTGTGGGCCGGCCCTGTGTGTGTGGTTGAATTGTTTTTTTTATCTTTTATTTCTTTATATAATATATGAATATTAGAATCCAAATCAGAATCCAACAATACCAAATATGTAAATATAGTATGACGAATCATTGAGTGACAGAACACCCTGATTCGTCATACTATATTTACATATTTGGTATTGTTACATTCAGTACAACCCCACCTTTCCCATAAGCCATCATATGTGTTGCTATGATAATCCCTGGTAAAGCAGCTACAAAGTAAATGAAAACATTCTGCATAGATATTCATTTTTTGCATGTCCGCTTATTTTAGGTGTATGTTTACATGTCTCTATTCATTCCATACATCAAGATATTCACATCCAGTCTTTTCTAGTAGGTAAAGCAACTTCTTGACTATGAAAATGCCAAGTTTCAAAGCTCTCAGAGCTTGTGTGATTGATCTGCACTAGTTTATATGCCTTAACTCCCATATGGACAGGCTATTTAGTCCTTTTTTGGTTTTGGGGTGTATAACAATATCTGTTAATTTAACAATCTTAGCAGTAAAATATTTTTAGCTAAGAATCCATTTCATATATGGGAGACCTTAGAGATAAGGAAAAACATTGTTGCGTTTAGTTCTACCTCCGGTAGGGGTATCTCAAAAATGTGGGGCCATTGTCACTAGCCTAACAGGTCCAACGGAGCCTGTGGCAGAACCAACTGCCATGACTCTGGAAGCAACAAAACTGGACTGATTGGAAGCAACGAAAGGGGGTGCCGAAAGCAGCCTCGCACTCCCGCATCATCAAAGACACTCATGGCACATTGTTCACCACAATTACTTTCACCCTGAAAGCAGAAAAGAGCAAAAGCACAGGTTACAAGTTTCTTTCTAAGACCTGTGTTGAGCAACAGACTCAGAGCATTATAGATGATGATGATCTGGAGCAATAGGACTAGGCAGAATGTGACTGCAAGTCCAGTAAGTGACCAGGTTCCAGTCAAAGAGGAGGAACTAAGTAGCAATCCTCAGACCCAGATAATTGAAGCTATGCCTGAGCCTAGGTACCCTTCTAGAGAGAGGAGGAGGCCAGGCTATCTCCATGACTATGTTTCTCAACAGGCATCTGATGAGGAAACTGATCAGGTACAGATTAACATAGATTACTTTTATAGAGTAACATGTAACATACCTGTAACTTTCACAGAAGCTATAACCTCAGACAGATCAAAAGAGTGGGGTGCTGCAATGGATGAGGAGATGCGGTCACTTAGAGAGAATAACACATTTACCCTGAGTAGCTTGCCTGAGGGTAAGAAAGCAGTGGGGGTAGATGGGTTTATGCGATCAAGAACAACATAGATGGATCTGAAAAGTGCAAAGCATTTGTAGATTATGAGGAGACATTTCCCCTACAGCTAACTTGACGAGTATCCGAGTGATAATACAAAAAGCAGCGCAAGAAAACCTGATTCTGCACCAAATGGATATTAAAACTGCTTACCTGAACGCACCCATAGACCAAGCAATTTACATAGAGCAGCCAGAGGGCTATGAGGTAAATCTGACACAAATGAAAAATTGGTTTGTAAATTAGAAAGATCACTGTATGGGCTAAAGCAATCTGGCAGAAATTGGAACAAGGTGCTACATGAGTACTTAACCAAAAAACATTTTGAGCAGAATCAAGCTGACCACTGTGTTTACACACGGGAAACAGAAAGTGAAAAACTGATAATTGTAATATGGGTTGATGATTTGATGATTGCTGCAAGTGATGAAAATGTTCTCAGAGATGTGAAGGACATGTTTACAGAAAGATTCAAAATGAAGGACTTGGGCAACAGGGCCGGAGTGGGGCCACTTTTCAGCCCGGGAGTTTCAGGCCCAAGACCGGCCCACTTTTTAGTGGTGGTGGAAATTGGATGAATAAGGCAGCATTTCAGCTCTTACTATCCTGTAGTTTTTATTATAGGCTACCAATATTCCACTATTCCACAAGGATACGTTGATAAGTTAACAAAAACAGGAAGGAAGAAATAAAGCATTTGAAATGTATCCCACATTTACATGTTTTTTCTGCATGGGTCAGCTATCATGTTTTGCGTGCTTTGCTTCTTTACCACACCCACTTCTGAGCAAACAAGGCATATAGGTTGATCATGTAGCCTACTGCTGTCATATAGCCTACTGTTCTTTCTTAAATAAAATAATTTTAATTCATATGGTTAACTCTATTATCCTTTCTACTTGTCCCTGTAGTCATAGCTAATTTCAGGCTCATCATTTTCAGCGGGGGACTGGCTGATCTGCTGCTCAGAGGCTACTTTTGTTTTTAGGCCTAGGCTACTGCATCAAGCTTGAGTTTTGTTATCAATATTTGCATAATATTTGCAAAGTCTATGAATCGCCATATTGGATGATACAAAAATAAATTTTAATTAATTTAATATGTTGCTTGCGAATAGGTTGACAACGCTACAACGTCCAGTATTAGCCCAATAATTAGGCTACGGCGCTATAATCATGGCTAATTTACCAGTTGCCACTTATTCTGTCCTCTTCAAAAAAATTCTGGAAGCTTGGCACATTTGGCAGCATTTTCCTCCAATACTTTTTGTCTTTTTTACCTGGCCTTTCCAGTCCCTCATGGCCTCTTTCTACCATCCATCCTCCCTGACGCTTATCACTATGGTAGGGCCGGCCCAGCTGGTAGCCTATCTGAGAAAACTTTTTAGAAAAGACGGGCTATATGGACCCAACCAATTAACTCTTCTTGGGAGGGAAAAACAACTCATGAAGGGACTGCGGTGTTAGGCATAGGATGTGAACGTGTGTAGCCAACTTTAAGAGAAGATAGATTAACGTGGCAAATGTTAATATTTTTCCCTCGACCGGCCCAAAAGTGAAGCGGCCCACCGGGAATTCTCCCGATTCTCCCGATTACCCACTCCGGGCCTGTTGGGCAAACTAAGGCATTTTTGGGTATTGATTTTAACTAGAGTGACAACTGTATGAGAATGTCACAAACAAAATATGTGGGAAAAATATTGGAAAGGTTTAACATGCAGGATTGCAAACCTAGATCGACACCCTGTGAACAGAAATTAGACTATACTAATGATGCCGAAAAGATGACTGATGTGAAAAAATATAGAGGTAGTGGGAAGCCTCATCTATCTGACCATCTGTACTAGACCTGATATAAGTTTTGTGGTAAGCAAACTGGCACAGTATTTCACAGAGCCTACTGTTGAGCAATGGGCCACAGTTAAACATGTACTGAGGTATCTTAAAGGTACAATTGACAAAGAGCTGTGTTACCTGATATAACTTTAAAATAGCAAGGTGACCACTAAAACTACAGCAGGCGACTAGGCTAATTAAAACAAACAAAATAAATAGGCTACTTTAAGGGGGTAGCCAGAAATTATAATTAAGGTGTGCCTGTGAGATTTTTCGGTGGCATCAACCCAGTACAAGTGAGGGGCACATATGACCGGTGGAACGCAAATGACCTGTAAATGTGGAACGTAAATGACCTGTATATCAGTGCTCTCAAAATGAACGTGATCGCGTAATGACAATCAAAAACCGCACGTTAAAATATGCTAGGCCTACTCGCAAGAATAATTATTCAGAGGCTGCACCATATAATTCATTTTAAAACGTAAATGTAGATCTAATTAGAAAAAATAATAATCCATAAAGCTATTTTAAATTAGAATAAAAAACTTAGAATGCAGTGCCTATTTTAGAGATTGGTTTTATTGTAGGTCTAAATCAACACGTGAACTAGGCTTTGCTTGCTTAGCAAACCGTGTAACCGATTGGCCGAAGTAGCCTGAGCTATTAATACTTGGGAAAATATCCTTTGAACAGACATCAGGAACTCCTAATTTACTCCTAATTTGCTGTGCAAACAGTCATTTCAGGGTCTCCGATGACGCGTCCATAATGCGCACTGGCTGCGTTTTGAAGCTAGTGCAAGACGGCGGGGCTTGGATTTAAACATGTAAACAATTTCATCATAGATTTCTTTCAGGAGCTTCTGGGAAATGGAGTTGCCTTAATTTATTTAGAGAGTGAACAAACTTATGAAACAGAGAAGTATCGTCATGTAATCCATTGATTTCAACAATGTAACTGTATTCTAAATACCAACTATTTAACTTGTAACTGTATCGGAATACAGTTACTCATAATTTGTATTCTGAATACGTAACTCCGGTACATGTATTCCGTTCCTCCCCAACACTGCGTATGGGCTAATATAGCCAATAAAAAGTAGACAGTAAACAGTACACGTGTAGACAGTGTAAGCGGTAAACAGTGGGCCAGTGGACAGTCAGTACACAAACATTGTTATCGGAGTTCGTGGAAGTGGAGGAGAGGGTGGAGAGGCAGACTATGCAGAGAAGTCCATCTTTCCTCTTCCCTTTAGTGAAGCATTGAAGAGTTGTATGGCCCTGGGGACAAATGACTTCCTTAGTCTGTCAGTTGTGCATGGCAGTGAGCATAGTCTCCAGCTGGTCAAGCTCTTCTGCTTTGTGATAGTGCTGTGGAGTGGATGACAGTCATTGTCCAAAATGATAAGTTTGTTCAGGGACCTTTTGTCTGATATTGAAGTGATGCACTCCAGTTCAGCTCCCACAACAGTACCAGCTTTCCTTACCAGCCTGCCCAGATGCCCAGCATCCCTTTTCTTAGTGCACAGCATAGCACAGCATATAAGAGGACGCTGGCAACAACAGACTGGTAAAACATCCAGAGGAGCTTGCTGCAGACATTGAAGGACTGCAGCTTCCAGCCGCAGAAGTACAGCCTGCTCTGCCCTTTCTTGTAGAGTGCTTGAGTGTTGGCTGACCAGTCCAGTTTATTGTCCATGTTGTCTCCTTGGTCTTTGCAGTTGAGTTGTAGGTGGTTGAGATTGCATCATTGCACAAAGTCCTCCACCAGGCTCCTGTACTCCTCCTTATGCCCATCCCTGATACACCCCACAATTGCAGTATCGTCCAAAAACTTCGGCATGTGGCATGGCTGTGTTGTAGCAGAAGTCAGACGTGTACAGGGTGAACAGGACTGGAGAGAGCACTGTTCCATATGGAGCTCTGGTGCTGCTGATCAGTGTCAGAAAGGCAGATCTTTGGTCTGTAATCCAGGATACTAGGTGAGCATCCCATCCCACACCCATTTGCAATAGCTTGTCACCCAGCCTGGTGTTAAAAGCACTGGAGAAGTCAAAGAACATGATTCTCACAGCACTTTTCGCCTTGTGCAGGTGAGAATGCATCCTGTGCAGGAGATATGTGATGGCATCGTCCATGCCCATTTTCTCCTGGTATGCAAACTAGCGGGTCTAGTGCATGACGTACCTGGGGTCTGAGTATCCCCAAGACCAGTCGCTCCATGGTTTTCATCACGTTTGATATTAGAGCAGCGTTTCTCAAACTGTGGGTCATGAGGTGGGAGGTTGACATGCCAGGTGGGGCGCGAACTGACATGAAAAACAGGTGTTTTTTTATTTATTTTTTTTATCTGTAGCCTGGGCCCAGGTAGCACCCGATGCACAATGGACGCACTGTGTTATTCACAGGGAAGTCAAGGCAGCTTAGTTAGTCCCGACCTATATGACATTTTGAACGTTGTTGTGAGAGTGGTCAATTTAATCAAAACCCGGTCCTTAAAACCGCATCTATTCTCCGCACTTTGCGAAGAGATGGTAGCTTACTAAAAGGCTGTACTGTTTCACAGCGAGGCAAGGTGGCTTTCCCGAGGTAAAGTGCTGTCGCGCGTGTTTGAGCTCCGAGTCGCCTCTTCTTGGAGGAAGAGCGCATGTTTGAATCTGCAAGCACGTTCACTAATGAACATTTCTTGACGAAGCTGGCCTATCTTAGCGATATATTTCATATATCTTAGCGATACATTTGAGTTAAATGTCCAGTTACAAGGCAAAGACAAGCACCTACCTCACCTAGCAAATAAGATTACTACATTCACCAAAAAAACTTGAGTATGGGACAGGCGCCTCGTAATTAATATGTTCATTTCCTCCTCCAGCCACTAGGTGGAGTCTTTTCTTTTGGGGTTTGGGTTAGTCAGGTGACATTTGGGCGGTCATATTGAAATTCATGGTAGTCATGTGACACTTATAGGAAGTCACCTTGAATTCTTGGGTTCATTCAGACCAGTATTGGCATGGTAGTGTGAGTGACAGGAACGTCTTAATCCATCCTCTTTTGAAATCACTTATAGAAGCATCGTCTGTGAGTATTTTTGAAAGATATTGTTAGTATAAATGTATGATGTGCATATTTCTGTATATTTATTTATTTTCATCGAAGTAAGAGCTATTGATCTTTTTACATGCTAATTCACATATTAAGCTAGTTAGTAGATTGCAAGGCTAGTTGTAGACCATATGCCTGGAGATGTGTATTGGATATCTTAGTCTGTACATATTTTATGCTGATTGTGTGTTTTATTTTCTTTCTTAATTTTAGTTTTACACCTATTTGCATGCTGTCAGTTTGAATAAATCTACCAAATTTGACCAGCGTGTGATGGGAGTCATCTGTCTGTCTAATTGAAGAAGGGGGACTCTTTAATGAGGGCAGAACAGTAAAAAGACGAACTCAACGGTGATTTCTAACGCGGTGAGTGAGAGATCCAGCCGGCTCAACTACCTCTACCTGACCCAAGATGGCAGAAGGAGAAGAAAATAATTATGAAACAAGGTCAGAGTGCTCACGCTTAACTAAATCATCAAAATCATCAAAGCACTCGGTGAGATCTGCAGCTAGCTTGGCCGCGTTGGAAGCACGAGCTAAGGCAGAAGCTGCATGGGCCAGGGCGTCATATGCACAAAGGGAGATTGACGTTAAAGTAAAAAGGGCTCAGCAGAAAGTAGAGGAAGCCATACAGCAAGAAAAGGAGGCTGAGGCCACTTCTGCTGAAGCCAACGTATTGGAATCGGCAGTGGATTTGACAGCTATGGGGCAACTCACTGAAGTTCATGATGTCGACCAAGGCTCATCCTATCATTCAGCTGAGAGAACAGAGCGATATGTGCAAGAACAGTATGCCTATGTGAAATCTAATGAGCGTACAGACGATCCAGAGCAGGATAAAAAGGCTGATTTTACACCCTCAGCAGCTGTTAACCTGAAGTCTAATGATGATTCTTAGACACATCACGAGCCACCTAGCCAAAGTGAGAGGCAACGTTTGTCTGTGAAAGCCACAATGCCAACAGCAACAGCTGCTCATTCAAAACGGCCGCCAATGCAATTCACACCAAAAACAGAAGGTAAATTTATTGCATCACAGCCAGCATCTGAACCAAAGAACCGATGGACGCCCAGACACGATACAGTGGGTTACCACTATTCATGTGGAGGAGAATCCAGTACAAATGTATCAGTGCTGGGAAGGTTCTTAGCTCGCCGTTAACTACTTACAGCTGGACTCACAAAGTTCAACGACAAACCCGAAAACTACTGGGCTTGGAGGTCTGCCTTCTCTAATGCTACTGAAGAGCTGGGTCTGAAGCCTAGTGAGGAACTCGACCTGCTGATTAAGTGGCTTGGACCGGAATCTGCTGAGCATGCAAGGAGAGTGAGGTCAGTTCGTATCAACTACCCTGGTGAGGCCCTCAGTATGGTCTGGCAAAGATTAGAGGAGGTTTATGGATCGCCAGAGGCTATGGAGACGGCTCTCTTTAACAAGCTTGAACGGTTCCCTAAGTTCTCAAATAAAGAACCCAAACGGCTACGAGAGTTAAGCGACCTTCTCCTAGAGATCGAGGGAGCCAAGGAGGATGGGTTCCTGCCTGCTTTGGCTTAGCGCGAGGCATTAACCCAATCCTGGAGAAATTGCCATTTAACCTGCAGGAGAAGTGGATGGTGCACGGTACGAAGTATAAAGAAAAACACCACACCATCTTCCCACCCTTCTCTGTGTTCGCCGACTTCATTCGTGCAGAAGCAAAGATGAGAAATGACCCGAGCTTTGCTGCTGCAGCGCCCAGCAACATGCAACCTAAGGGGGAGAAATTCTCACCAAAATCAGCTAAAACCCCGATAGCTGTGCATAAAACAGAAGTTGATAATCTCGCCAAGGGGGATGAGACCAAGGGTTCAGACAACCCGAAGAAAGAGTGTCCCATACATAAGAAGCCCCACCCCCTGCCAAAGTGTAGAGCCTTTAGAGCAGAACTGCTGGACGAACATAAGGCCTTCCTTAGGGAAAATGGCATATGTTTCCGTTGCTGTTCCTCAACCTCCCACCAAGCTAAGGACTGCAAGGCCATCATCCAGTGCTCTGAATGCAACAGTGATAAGCACATTGCAGCCCTTCATGCCGGTCCTGCACCATGGTCGACAAAGCCAGCTAGCGGCCCCTCTGAAGAGCATGGTGGGGAGGGAGAGGAATCTCCTCCTGCTACAGTCACCACCTCAATTTGCACAGAGGTCTGTGGAGACAGCATGGCAACCAAATCCTGTGCCAAAATCTGTCTTATCTATGTATATCCTAAAAACCAATCCGAGAAGAAGACAAGAGCATATGCCATCCTAGATGACCAGAGTAATAGGTCACGAATATCTAGAGAACCGTAGGGCCTAGGAGGTCCACCTTTTTTTTTGTATGTTGGTCTTAAGGGGGCATGTCAACCCATCCCATTACCACTTATTTCATGTATAGCGCCACCTTAAAAAGCAAAAAATTAGGTGTTTTCACCACAATATCTCTGGCTGACATGGTCAAAACTGAACGAAATTGAAAGTGTAGGATCATTATGACACCCTCCAAATGCATGCCAAGTTTTGTGAACTTTCGTTCATGGGGGGGCCTTACAATAAAATAATTTATGTGTACATTTAGTGACCGTACACCAACAAGGATTCCCGGGACACTGAAAGACCGGGGTACACGAAACTTGGTGGGCATGTAACCCCACATGGATAGCATGGAACCATCGGTTTTCGTTTTGATCTGTACCCCCCCCCGCTGTACTGGACCCCCCGAAAGGAGGGTAGGGCAGACACAGTTTTCTGTGAATATCTTGAGAACCGTAGGGCCTAGGATGACCAATTTTTTCCGTATGTTTGCCTCCAGGGGTCATGTTAACCCATTCCATGTGCACACATGTGCATAAACAGATACACACGCACACACATACATTCACAGTAATCATACGTATGACACATACTCACACAGTAGACATATGTACGCATGCATGCACATGCACAAACACACATACGCAGGCAAACACACAAGCACGCACACACACACACCCCCACACACATAAACATAAATGTGTACACGCACACATGCACACAATTCAAGAATTTCTCAGAATTATGAACAGGCAAGATGGGGGTGGGGTTGTATAAAATGAATTTTACATGTGAAATCTATGAACTAATCATGTTTTGGTACTTGTTGTCTAGCAGATACTAATGAGAATTGAGTGTGGATAATGCAATTTAGTGAGACAGTTAGAATCATATAGGCCTTTCAGCGTGATTTATTTTTGTGGAAAAAATGTGCTGGACTGGGCGGCGGTCATATTTTGTACCTTTTATATTTAGAACTTGTCATTATTTCAATAAATTTGACAAGTTTAAGCTTGACCTACCACTTTCTTAGAGCGATGAGGGACAGGTGGGGCTCGAGAATGCCCCCTTGATCAAAGTGGGGAATGAAAGAAAAAGTTTGAGAACCACTGATCTAGTTTGTTAACTACCAGTGTCACGAGTTGGGTCGCGATAGTCTGTCATTTTTAAAAAGTGGGTCCCCAGAAAAAAAGTTTGAGAAACACTGTATTAGAGTGACCAGACTCTAGTCATTGAGCTCACTAGGATGTGGCTTCTTGGGGACGGGGATGAGACATGATGTCTTCCACAGTGTTGGGACTCTTCCAAGACGGAGACTCAGGTTGAAGATGTGCTTCAGTGACTCTCCCAGTTCAGCAGCACAGACCCTGAGCTCTAACTTCACCTGCCGTGATGATGGGGGGGGGGGGGTGGCTGGTGACCAGAGTCAGTGTAGCCACATTGTTCGATGTCACCTTGTGGGGCAGGGGTGCATCCGCCCTTGATGATGGGGGTGCGTGTTGCACTGAGAGTGAGGGGGGAGGTGTGAGTTGGGCAGGCAAGCAAGCAAGAGCAGTGTGAGTCAGCAGGGGGTGGTGGACAGACAGGGGCGTAGATTTGCGTGGGGACCGAAGGACGTGTCCACACCAATGTCAAATTACGACCACCAATATTCAGGTTGAAATGGGGGAAAAAGCGCTTACATGCGCTACACAGAGCTTTGAACTTTGAACTTACCGAACACAAGCTTGAAGAAAATACATGTTAAATGTTAAATATAGCCTACATATCTATACATATTAAAATCATTTCTCACTTCAGTGCTGCAGATCATCTCGTACAGATCTTGTAATGTGCAGTAGCCTATAAGGGTAAATCGCGCTGATTTGAAGTTACCTAATAGGCCTAACTACCAGTGAGCCGCAGTCTCCTGCGCAGCATGGCGCAGCGCTTCAGCTTCACTTCACTACAAGGCATATGAAGTGCGTCCAAATTCACCCATTCTTCTCTGTTGAACTCCTCGAGAAGTAGGCTACTCATCACACATGTGTCACATGAAAGAGCCTTTTCTCAGCTTTTAAACGGTGCTAGCTAGCCACTATTTGCCACTATAACTTCTAGATTTAATAATTATTCTCTGCGCCCATCTCCACATCCATTCATTTTGGTGGAATATCGTAGGCCTACACACTCTTCACGCAACACATGACAAACCATACAGTATATCAAAATAAACAGCAGACCTTACCGAACACAACGGTGTAATGCATTCTCGTGTATAGTTAGCTGTTCCAGAGTAATCCGGTTTTGAAATAAATTGTAGCAAAATTCAACATGGTCTTTCGGCTTTAAGCATTTCTTAAAACTGAGCTGTGCTTACATCGCCTAGATATCTGTAAATATTAGAATCAGAGAATATACAGGCAGCTCACGGTTAAGAGTTTGTCAATGTAGCCTTAATGATTTATTTTCACAAAATGCTAAGCGTGCATGTATTTAAGGTTCTTAAAACTGAGCTGTGCTTAAATGGGTCAATGATTTCATAACAGACCAAATAGAAAATACATGTTAAATGTTAAATATAGCCTACATATCTATACATATTAAAATCAGATTATGTAGGCTACACAGTATAGTTAGATCAAGTTGGACAGTAGCATATCTTAATCATGGATAGTAGTTGGACAGTAGCACATTTTAATAATTTTATATATATATAGTGGCTGGTGAAAGAGTTGAGTTTGGTGGTGGTGGTGGGGGGGGGGGGGGGGGGGTTAGTGTGTCCCCACCAAAGCTCAGACCAAACCTACGCCCTTGTGGACAGACCACTGCTGTTGGAGCTGGGGCAGGGCAGTCAAACCTGTCAACCACCAAAACAGAAAAAGTTGGGACGTTGTGTCAAATGCAAACTAGATGTACCACATAGCGGTACAAAATATGACCACCACTCAGTCCTGTACATCCGTTCCACGAAAATAAATCACACTAATCAATTTGTCTCCATCTTTTACTCCATCCCCCACTCTTGAAACTTTTGTGTATGCTTGTTTGGCATGCCTTTATGTGTGTGTGCTGCTGCACAGAAAGTAGCCTACTGGCGCTGCAAAGGTGAATAGATTGTAGAATAGCCAAAAAAGTTGTAGCATTGTTATAAAACCTTTAAAATCTCTAAACAATCACAAGTAGGGCAGTACATCACATTTCATCCATTGCAACTGGATTGATGAAAGGTCACTTAAATTAAGTACCAGTAGTCTGAAACAAAATGCAGTTTTACATCTAACCAGTGGTGCAAATAACTGACATGTCCAAATGGGCCTTCATGAAATGCGTCGCTAGACTGTTCATACACATTTTAACGGGCCAAGTTGAAGAGCTGTTGTCCGTTATTGTTCGTGCAAATATAGGCTGATTTATGTTCCCTTGCATTGTGTAACTGAGGTCCATGGCTAGTCTGGCTTTCACCAGACCAAGCTCAATCTTTTAAGAAATCAAAAAATAAATCGCCGGCAGATCAGGCTGGGTTCACCCAGCCTAGTCCATGGTAGGCGCCCAATATTGTTTAATTTTCCGATTGAGATATGCTCTGGCTATTCTAAATGCAAAAATGCATCAGGGAGTTATGACAAAACCGTAACTAACAAACTAGATCCTAATAGAAAGCTGTTAGCTTCCCTAAGCTACAGGTATAAACAGGGTTGGGTCAGATTACTTGAAATGTAATCCATTACTGACTACAAATTACATGGCAATTTTTGTAATCAGTAACGTAATCAGTTGGATTACCAAAAACATGTAACGTAATCTGATTACTTTAGGATTACTTTTAGATTACTTCAATAAATATGTCCCTTAAGTAAAAGACACTACCACTGAATTGATGAAAGAATTCTGATTCTATTTTTCTCTTTATTATTTCATTACATCTAAGAAATCTCTTTGCTCTGAGTAAAGCATTCCTGTGTGAATTAACTGATCTTAATGTAGCCCCTTGTTTTAGTGTTACCATTTACTTTGAGGTCACCAGGTCCCATTGTCTGAAAAACACCCAAAACTAATACATTTCTATAGCTATTCTCCACTTTGGGGGTGGTGTTTTGGTGGTTGAAATTTTCACCCCATCCTAAAATTGATCACTTAGCCATCATGGATGTGATCATGGATCACTATTCTCCAAACAACTCAGCTTAACCGTTATAAGGGCACACCTGGACAATGAATTTAGCTTTCGCTGGATTTTTTTTGACCCAGGGATATGGCCACCATGTCCATTTCAATTGTGGGGGTAAGAAAATTATTCCTTTGGGATGTTTTTCAACCAGGGGGACCTGGTGACTTTCTCGGTGGTGACTAAACGGTAACACTAACACAAGAGGCTACATTAAGATTAGGAGGAAAAGATCAGGCAGTGTGCCGAGAGACCTGCCCCAATAGTAAATAAGTCTTTTGATCCCGTGAGGGAAATTTGGTCTCCCAATCCGTGAATTAGTGAAGCAAACAGAGCACACAGTGAGGTGAAGCACACACCAACCCGGAGCAGTGAGCTGTCTGCTACAGCGGCGCTCGGGGATCAGTGAGGGGTTAGGTGCCTTACTCAAGCCGTGGATGTGGGCATGGGAGAGCAGTGCTCAACCACTTCCCCCGCCCACATTTTTTCTACTGGTCGGGGATCGAACCGGCAAACCCGAAGCTTGTCAAATTAAAAGATAGCTAGGCTATTATAAAAAAGTTGCATTGTTTGCATGATAAAATGTAATCAGATAATTCCCAACAATGTAACTGTAATCTGATTACACAATTTTTTATTGTAATCTGGGCTGATTATAGTTACTTGATTTTTGTAATCTGATTACGTAATCCAGATTACATGTAATCCGTTACTACCCAACCCTGGGTATAAGGTAGGCCTAGTGCTGGGCGGTATACCGGTTCACACCGTATACCGGTGTATATTTTCGTTATGATATGAATTTTTAATATACCGCCATACCGGTGTATTGTAATGGGAATTACATTTCATGTGAAAATCGTCCTATCCTTATTAGACGTTCTCTGCGGTAAACTACAGTTCTTTAGGAAGCGTCCATTGTTTTCCAACCCACTTTAGATTAACTTCCAACAAAATTACGTCTCACTGCAACGATGCGCCATCTAGTGGACAAACGCCAATACTGGAAATGCAGCCATGATGATGATGATGAATATTTGGTTTTCCTTTAATCCTACTGAATTTGTAATTATGTATCGGCTGTTCTAATTGCTGATACCGATAGTATGTGCGTGCCTGTGTGTGTGTGCGTGTGTATATGTGTGCACCGCCATCTACAGGCCAATGAGTGTACAAATGTACACATAACTTACATTTTTTTAGACCCCCCATGGATGAAATTCTACGAAACGTGGCATACCCCCAGAGAATGGCAGGTTAATCATACACATAAAATTTGATGCAGTTCTGAACAGCATAACTGAAGATAGGAGCGATTAAAGCAGAATGATATTGCATTTTCATTTTTTACCGGGGGGGGGGGGGGGTGCAAATCACAAATGAGTGATTATGGGCCAGGTTGATGTGGGCCCTTGAGACCAACATACCATAAAAAATTCTTCATCCTCAGTGCCACGGTTCAGGTAGTTATTTAGGAAAAAATAAAAAAAAATTGGGTTTCGGGGGGGCCCCCGGGGACCAAACGAAATTTTTCCGTAAAAGTCTAGTGGGGCTACATACCCACCAAATTTCATGTGCCCCGGTGTTTTGGTGTCCCGGGTATCATTGACCAAAAACTCAGGAAGTAGATGACTGGAATAAAAGGGGAAAAAAAACTTTGATAATCCCTATATGACCGCTTCGCTAGCGGCGGTCATAATAAAGACAGAATGTGATAATATACAAGTCTCGTAAACCCATATTTAGCAGCAAAAAGGACATAGGCAACATATCAAATTCGAAATATCGAAAATTTTGACTATGTAATGAGCAGAGGTGGAAAAAGTATGAAAATATTGTACTCAAGTAAAAGTACCAATACCTTGATGAAATATTACTCAAGTACAAGTTAAAATACCGATCTGAAAATGTACTTAAGTAAAGTAAAAAGTAGTTCATTTAAAATGTAAAATGTACTTGAAGTAAAAGTTACTTAGTTACTTTTTTTTTTTTTGGGGGGGGGGTACCAGAACAACCAGTTTTACCAGAGACTTTCTAATGAGGAGATACAGCACTCAAAAAATCCTCCATAGTAATGCATGGCAGTTGTCTACAAATATCACAACTAGTGATGGGCAAATTAAGCTTTGGTGAACCACTGAACCACAGCAGTGTGAACCTAGCGACACTAGCTGAAAAGCAAAAAGATGGCCGCCACACATACATTTTTCAACATAAAAGTCCTTTGCAAACCAATATTTTTGGTTACATATACTGGTTTGGGTAAGGACTTTTATGTTGAAAAATCTACATGTGGCAGCCATATTGGATTTTTTCATTAGTGTTGCTAGCTTCACACTGCTGTGGTTTAGTGGTTCACCAAAGCTTCATTTGCCCATCACTAATCACAACCCTTCCACGGCAAAACGTTGACATGTGAATACATTGAGCCAATCATGTGGTGTGTTGTAAAATACATTGAGCCAATCATGTGGTGTGCTGTGAAGACATCGTGCCAATCATCTGTTGTGATCTCGCTGCTGGAGCAAGATTGGTGTCGTGAAGCCTTACGCACACGCATTTCTGCCGAAATAGATGCACGATAACTGCCCAAAAAGTGTTGCAATATGGCCGCCGAGTGGAGGTACTTGCCTGAAAAGGACTTTGGTCCTAGCTCGAGTTGCTGCAGCCAGCAGCTAAGGCAGCCATGTTCATGCTCCCAGTGTGTAGCGCTGTAGCTGCAGCAACTCGAGCTAGGTAAAACCGATTGTTTCAGTTACCAACAGTAGTTGATTTTCAAAGTTAGTTGCACTCATCCTTGCGTCGCTTTGCAGTGAACAGTAATCCAGCACAACTGAAAAGCCCCTCACAGGTAGCTGAGGCAGGCAGGCCAATGTTGAGTTGCAGAGAGTTTTTTTTAAATATTTGGAAACGAGCAGAAGGTTCAGCAGATTAAAGGGTGTCGAACTGGGGGGGAAAGTGGGAAGTATAGGGCCCCAATTAGGGTTGGGTATCGTTTGGGTTTTATCCGATACCGGTGCTAAATCGATACTTTTAAAAACGGTGCCGGTGCCGAACCGGTACTTTGTTTTTAAATTAAAATGGTCTAAAGCATGAATTTGAACATGAAATTGAGCTGTTATATTCAATTTACTATCAATATCTCATTGCTCCTACGCATAATACATTTAAATGTTAAAACAGCTTGCCATGGATGCACACACAATGGTAAGCTCTGATTTCAAGTTTACCCCATAGACTATATATAGTCTATGGTTTACCCAGTGTAGGTGGTTTGCCATAAGGTATGTTAAAACCGCTTGCCATAGAACTGCCAGGTCATGGACAACGGCATTTGCAAGCAAGCTAATCTAACAGGGACTCTACTTTCCAGTTAATTCACTGTGTTCCCAAATGCTTCAAGAAATTTCATGTCTTCTCCCATAACACACAATAGTTTTGAACATATCAGGCTACATTATGTCAGTGTTGAAGTGTTTAGATTCCCAGCGCTAGTAGTAGGCATTTTAACAGCAAATATGGCTATGCGCTAACACCAGTCAGCTGAGTTTAATTAGCAATAATGTATGGAGATGGTTCCTAGCCTCTTTGACAGCTCAGTGACATCAGGTATGTAACCTATTTATGTTTTTGCCAGCTAACTTTTAACATGATGTTCATATTAATTGTGATGCTATATGGGCCTCATGCACATGAAAGATTAATATCATGCCATTGTGTTGTTTAGAACACACCGTGAAATAAAGTTTTCACCTTATACTTTGCTGATAACATTTCAAATAAATACCAGATAGCGCATTAGCAAGGATATTGTGTAGTATACCTGTTGATGTTGTTTCATAGCCTTTTGCTTGTGTGTAGTTAGGCCCAATGCTAGATTTTGACAGGAGCTTGTGATATCTTTAAATAAGCTACTTGGGCTCACGCAAGCTGTCAAACACTGTCCACTCGCCTATGTGGTGCACCCCTCTGGTTTATACATCCAGTGTTTATGTTAGCTAACAGTATCTGGATGTGTTGCTATCAGAGCAAGACGTTAGAGATGGCGCATGACATGCAGTGATGCCTAGTATATAAAAACAAAAACGCAAAATGAGGCACCGAAATCCACGTTGTTATTCGATGCAGTTACTACCGTTTGCGTCGGCACCGGTGCCATATTAGAACCGTGTTTTGGTGCCCAACCCTAGCCCCAATGGAGAAGAGGGCCCTTGAAAAGTGGAATACGGGGGTGCCTCCAGAAAGACTTGAAGGCAGCCAATTCAATTAAATTCAATTAAACAGTTCTGGAAGTAACTAAAGATCAGCATTCACAAGAAGGACCCCTGGAATCTGTTTAGAACAATGGGCCAAAATCACACCTGATACTGTGACTAATAAGTTTTGTCATACAGGAAATGTCTTGAAGCTGTCTTTACAAACAAAGGCTTTTCCACAAAGTATTGAAGAAATTTCAGTAGGCACGTTCAATACTTTTTTCCTGTGTCATTCCACTTTAATACACATAACTCTTATGTTTGGATTTTTTATATGTGTGTTAATATTAGGCTATAATGTGTGGTGAAAATTTCGAATAGTCTCACTGGAAGTTTAAGCTAATTACTGAAAATACATATATATTTCCACCATATATTTATTTTACCTGAACATTTTAATTCCAAATTAAATGTCAAAATGAATGTCAGACGAAATTTAAAGTTTGACTCACTGAAGGTCACTCTCACTCTCCCTTGCTAGAGAGCTAAATGGTTTAGTCCGCCTGCAAGATTCATAAGGTAGTCTATCTTTTGTTTATTTAGTTGAGCATCGCTGGACCGCTAATTGTTGTGCTGCTGGTGCAATGTCTTTCTCCAAGAAAGCCAAGTCAGGTTACTAAAAAGAGAGAGACATCAAAATGAGGGGAAACAACTGCTAATAAACTTCTTTCCAAGGAAAGGTGAGCACAAACGTCAAAACACGAAATCCCATGGTGTTTGCTTGAATATCTCCGCAATCATTAGTGCTAAAACGAACTGAGACAACCCATTGAAATAGCGGAAAATACACTTTTTAGGATACACATGTAATCTGATGCATCTCGTGATCAGGGGCGCCTTAATACCACCCGAGGCCCCCCCAACCGTAAATATTAATTATGATTAAATGATACCCGGCCCGCGATCTGACCCGACACATAGCGTGCGCTTTTGGTTAATAACATGCAGTGTAGCCTATCATTATTCAGCACGTAAAACCTTTACATAAACAGGAACAGAAAGCCCTCGAATCACGTCAGCCTACCCATGACATCGCTTATCAAAAAGGCTAGCCTACTGCACGAAAACAAGCGTTGAACTTTTACAACACTGGCTGTAGGCTAAGTTAAAAGATGGGTACACATGGACGTTTAAAAGCTTTTCAAAAGTGCATGTGTTTGTCGTGTCGGGGGGTTCCCCAGGAGTTTTTTTGAAATTCTGTCTACTTAACACACCAGTTTAACGCAGTTTGGGAGGGACAGAAATACTTTTAGCCTACAGAACAAGCTGGCTCATGTGACGTGAACATGGCTACCTTATGCATTATCACACTACATGGAGACATATCTCACGTTAACAATGGAGAAAACATAACATAGACTATTATATGTGCGAATGGGTTAGCACAAACTTAGCTGTTGGTGAACGGAGATGCAGATCACTAACTCATTTATTTGCGCCACAGCCCATGTTCTGCGTTCACTCCAATGAGACAAGTGAAATACATGTTTTTAAAGCCGTTTCATTTCCAGGCTATTTGTTACGATATTTACCTGCTGTGCCTTTGTTTTCATGGACAGTTACAGGAATCCACGTCATTCGTTTATCGTTGCTTCAATCCTACCCACGTTATCTCCAGAGTTTGTATGATAAGTTTGTCAGTCAGTTTCAGCCTCTCCTCTACACCCGTTGGGATTTATTACGTTTTGTTACATTTTGTTACATTTTAGAATTGGAGAAGACAAAGGGGGCCTCTGCATGGATGTAATTGTAGAGCAGTACGATGTGCTCAATTATTTAGGCTAGCTCCAGAGTAGGCTAATGACGCCGCGAATACGGACACGCCGTTTATTATTATTGATTATCATTATTATTATTAGGAGGCCCCTCATTGGTCGAGGCCCCTGGGCTGAAGCCCAGGTAAGCCCCTGCATTAAGGCGCCAGTGTGCCTACTGTATAGACCTCTCCAGAATATATCCCGCCTCCTAGCTTCCGTATCCATCCAACTTCCGGTCGTGGATTGTCTATGGGAAATAACACGGCGTTTTGAAAGATCGTACCTGTCAAACTCTGTAGGTGACAAAGTAGAAAAAGCTGCTGGGCAGATTGGCCTACACACTTCTGCCATCTAGTTTCCACTGGATTTTTTGATTTTCGGTGCCGTTTAAGAAATATAGTCTATAGTATATTACTTAAACGGCACCGACAATCAAAAAATCCAGTGGAAACTATATGGCAGAAGTGTGTAGGCCAATCTGCCCACCAGCTTTTTCAACTTCGCTACCTACAGATGTTTTACCGGTATGATATTTCGAAACGCCATGTTATTTCTCATAGACAATCCACGCCCGGAAGTTGGATGGATACGGAAGTTACGGAGGCGGGACTTATTCTGGAGAGGTCAATTAGTCCGCACAAAGTTTGTGAGGTCAGACAGACAGTTGCGAGTGAACAGCGTGTGTGCAATAGTGTGGAGTTTCTCATATAGAACTCATTCGAAAGAGTTTGTAGTTAAATTAGCTATCAAAGACCTAGGACCTGATCAGCCCGATATTAACATCGTATAGCCTACCAACAAACAAAGGACAAAAGTCGGTCATTTAATCGGACATTTTCATGTTCGTGGTAGGCCATATGTCTGATAAGAAGCTCTGGTTGTCCTAAACACAATAAAATGTTCTGTTTACCATGCTTTTCCGATCTTCTGGGGGACAAGGGGATGTTTGGAGTAGGCTAGTGTAGGTGTGTGTGACATGAAACATTTTCAGAGAAGGCAAAAAACATGAGGTTAGCATCTGAGTTGTGCAAATTAGCCATGCTGGGGAAAGCTAATATTGCAGCACAACTCGATGAGGGCTACAGTGTAAGTGCGAAATCGTGTAGGCCTACGAGTTTGTTCACCTGAGAGTGACACAGATAAAGTAAGGCTGATTGCACAGACATTTGATGGGGCTAGTGTCATGAGAGGAGCATCTGGTAAGAAAGTGCAAGACGTGTACCCTATTGCTATGCACATCAATTGAACCTGGTGATGGAAAAGGCTTGATGCGTCATGCGCATCCTCATGCGGTGATGCGTCAGCAGCATCCTCAGTGCGTGTCTTCTTTTCGGATCTTTATGGTTTCTCCGCTTTTTTCACAAGATCTCCGAAAAGATTTAAAAGCTTATTTTGGAGTGTTCCGAAATAATTGAAACATCTGGAGATTTTGATACACATCTCAGTTAGAGAGGCTAAAGGGTTTTTTCGAACGCTCTTAGATCCCGAGTTTTTATTCCTTTTAGACCGGTTCTACAAGATCATGCCCCATGTAGATGTGCTCTATGCACAGCTGCTGAAAAGACCAATTGATCCAGTGGAGGCACACAGGGTTACAGACAAGTTTGTGGCCAACATGAGAACGATAGGCCTACGTGATGTCCCGTGCCTTTGTGCAAAACATACCGGTGTCCAGGATAAGCGCATTTCGTTACCTATAATTATGACCGCCGCGCAGCGAAGGTTTAGTCAGATTTTTTTTTTTTTTTTTTCTTTTTTTTTTTTTCTTTTTCGCATGCCCAAATTTCCGTCAATGAGTCCCGGGACACTGAAAGACCGGGGTAGACGAAACTTGGTGGGCATGTAACCCCACATGGATAGCATGGAACCATCGTT
This sequence comes from Alosa pseudoharengus, assembly GCF_046254945.1. Classification (NCBI taxonomy): domain Eukaryota; kingdom Metazoa; phylum Chordata; class Actinopteri; order Clupeiformes; family Clupeidae; genus Alosa; species Alosa pseudoharengus. Next base: position 26,418,102 of record NW_027468640.1, read on the forward strand.
TTTTGTTTTGATCTGTAGCCCCCCCGCTGGACTGCACCCCCCGAAAGGAGGGTAGGGCAGACACAGTTTTCTGTTAATATCTCGAGAACCGTAAGGTTTAGGAGGACCATTTTTTTTTTGTAAGTTGATCTCAAGGGGCCATGTCAACCCATTCCATAACCACTCATTTCATGTATAGCGCCACCTAGTTAAACACAAAAAAGTAAAAATGAGGTGTTGTAATCGCAGGTATCTGTGACCTAACTTAGTCAGAACTGCACGAAATTGGAAGTGTAGGATCATTATGACACCCTCCGAATGCACGCCAAGTTTCGTGGAATTCCGTTCATGGGGGGCCACACAATAAATTAATTTATGTTACTATACACCAACTGGCCTGTAGGTGGCCGGAGACAGTTTTCTGTGAATATCTCGAGAACCGTAGGGCCTAGGAGGTCCACCTTTTTTTTGTATGTTGATCTCAAGGGGCCATGTCAACCCATCCCATTACCACTTATTTCATGTATAGCGCCACCTAGTTAAAAATTAAAAAGCAAAAATGTAGGTGTTTTCATCACAATATCTCTGGCTGACATGGTCAAAACTGCACGAAATTGAAAGTGTTGGATCATTATGACACCCTCCGAATGCATGCCAAGTTTTGTGTACTTTCGTTCATGGGGGGCCTTACAATAAAATAATTTATGTGTACATTTAGTGACGTACACCAACAAGGATTCCCGGGACACTGAAAGACCGGGGTACACAAAACTTGGTGGGCATGTACCCCCACATGGATAGCATGGAACCGTCATTTTTCGTTTTGATCTGTAGCCCCCCCGCTGGACTGGACCCCCCGAAAGGAGGGTAGGCCAGACACAGTTCTCTGTGAATATCTTGAGAACTGTAGGGCCTAGGATGACCATTTTTTTTCGTATATTTGCCTCCAGGGGTCATGTTAACCCATTTCATGTGCACACATGTGCACAAACAGATACACATGCACACACACACATTCACAGTAATCATACGTATTACATATACTCACACAGTAGACATATGTACGCTTCCATGCACAGGCACATACGCAGGCACACACACAAGCACGCACACACACACACACACACACTCACACACACACACTCACACACACACACACCCACACACATAACATAAACATAACACAAACAATCAAGAATTTCTCAGAATTATGAACAGGCAAGATGGAGGTGGGGTTGTATAAAATGAATTTTACATGTGAAATCTATGAACTAATCATGTTTTGGGACTTGTTGTCTAGCAGATACCAGTGAGAATTGAGTGTGGATAATGCAATTTAGTGAGACAGTTAGAATCATATAGGCCTTTCAGCGTGATTTCTTTTTGTGGAAAAAATGTGCTGGACTGGGCGGCGGTCATATTTTGTACCGCTCTGCGGTACATCTAGTTTCTTTTATGAGTAGGCCTACATGACAATAAACAACTTGAACTTGACTATGAGAGCTGAGTGGTGTAATGCGGCCCGAAGCCTACGTTTGGAGCTCCAGTGGAATTTTGATTTCGATTTCTCGGTTCATTTGTTTCCCTCGAGTTTTTCCCCCAAAGTAGTTCTCCACTGATCTGAGCTAATGTGCTGATTACCGGTACCTACCTTGTAGCTTTTATTTGTCTGGAATCTCAAAAATTTAAACTTCACTTCTTATGAATAAAATAATTATTAAGTAGGTTAACCATAGGTTAATAATGCATGAACAAAACGGTGTTTTGACCGCAAGTGGTAACATTATGGGATTCCATTCCCCAGATTTCGCTCATAGCCTAGCCATAGAAAGAAAGAGCCTTAAAAATGAACAAAATCTCCGTGGACCGTCCTTAGTGTGCCTTTTTAGTGTGCAAGTTTTTTCTAAACTTGATCATCAGACTCTGCCCACATTTGTCAACCCATGGATTCTTCTAAGAAAATGTAGGGGTGTTCCATTCTATTTCAAGAAAAGATTCTTCTATATTCTGCGAAATATAGGTGTTGTTCTTCCCTGAAACCCACAGACACGTCTGAACATTCTTTACAGGTTGGTTTATCTGGCTTAGGCCATATTTGTTACATCATACCCCAGTGCATTTAGCAAAAAGTGTATGACCTCTACTCACGTAACAACAAAAAAACATGTTGCTTGTTTTTATTATTATTATTATTACATTATGTGATCAATATGCCAGAATAAATGCACAGGGGTGCAAATAGCATACACTGATATTTGTACCAGATGGGGTATTAATAGAACACATTGCTGTGTGCACCAGGGTACGAATACACTCTAAAAAATGCTGGGTTATTTTTGCACCCAATTACTGGGTTGTGGCAGTTTGACCATTTATTGGGTTATGTTAGCCCATGCTGGGTTATTTTCCATAACCCAGCCACAGGGTTGGTGGTTTGGAACTCAATCTCCAACAGATACATGGTATTCTACCCACTGTCTGGGTCACTAATTACCGGTAGCCTAACTAATGGGTTAACTCACTGAGCATTTTAAGGTCAACATCTCAAGAGTAAAATAAAAATGTCACTGTTTTTTTTACTGAAAATTGTGAACTGCAACAAATTCTTTGAGAGTTAAATACCATAAGGAATGAGCATGTGTCCAACTCCTGTGTCTACTAGTTGCAAAGAAATCGTTTTGGCTTTGTCTTTCATTTGGTGATTGCTGATAAAAAAGACACTTTCAACAAGTTGTTGAATGTTTGCCCCTCAGTCTTGCTCTGCCCTCTGACAGCACTTGAACCGCACAGCATTGTGGGGCGATTTTTAACGTTCACCCCCTGCTTCCCACCCCTGAGGAAGTTCATTTCAACTCCAATAACTTCAACTATTACTTTTCTGCTTGTGTGAGTTGTCCAAACTCTGCCATCATCATATCCAAGGTAAGAATTACAGTACTTCTGCATATGCCAACGCGAATTTATTATAAATATATTGGTTTGAAAATGTAATGTTAACCAAAACCAAACGAACTAAGTCATGTTAGAACTAGCTAGCAATTAGCTAACGTTAGCGAGCTAAGAATCGCTAACGTTGACAGAGTTAATGTTAACTTTTCCAATAGCTAACTTCACCATTATGTTGAATATCTGGAATGGTAGTTAATATCATATCCAACAATACATCTGTGTAAGATGTCATTGTGAAGGTTTTAGTTTGAATTTAATATCAGGCGCAAGTAAGTTAACTGTTAGGTTAGCTGCTATTTAAAGTGGCTCCATGCAGGCTAACATTTACTTAGCTTCTACGGACACATATGAGAGTTGTTAATGTTAACGTTAGTGAATTTCTATGAGACATAAGCCTAGGTAGATAACATTATTTACATTTAATATGCATGTAGTGTTGATATTTAAATAAAGAGGACCAGTAAAACAAATGAATGTAGTAAAACTATGTTAAATTATCTCCCACCCTCATTTAAGGAACTGCAGTGTAGCCATTGTCATTAACAGACTTGTCATATACTAACTTAGTGGATGCGAATGGGGGCAATTATACATTTGGGGAATTGGGGGTATGATACACTTTAGGTTGTGAAGTAGTGTTTGGCTTCATGTTCTTCATTGCGCCTCAGTAGTAGTGCTTCAGTGATGGTCTTTTTGTGTTCTGTGTGTTTTGCAACTTATTAATCTTAGTCTCCCTCTGTTCCCTCTGTTTGCAGGCGTTATGATGTGAGGACTGCTGCCCTGAGAACGCTGAGTGCATTGTCGAATATTCCAAATGTGTGCCACATCCATGGAAGAAGTTCCCAGCCCGCAAAAGAGTTCACTCACTAGGTAGACACACACACACATACAGGGCCGGTTCTGGATGGGTAGCAACGTGAGCAACTGCACCGGGCCCAGTTTAGAGGGGGGCCCAGAAAATGTTTTAAAAATTAAAAATGCTTGTGCGTGATGTTGCTCCCCGGCTCAGAATAGCGTAGGACCGGCCCTGCACACATACACATACAAAAAATGCACAAGTAGAATCACATATAGCATTATGATATGTGTGCATGTATATGTGTCTGTAACTGTGTTTATTTTACCACCTCTTTTCATGTGCCTGTTTGTTGTTATGATTGTGTAGTGGGCTCCATCAACCGTCCATGGCAAAGTTGGCCTGTCCTGATGGAACTACCTGCTGTTACCGTCAGGACCTCCAGTCATGAATTGAATATGAATTGGGAACAAAAGCCCCAACTCCCTTCATGGTATTTGTCATGGCCACTTTGGAGGCTGAAAACGTTTTTGCCTGTTTGGATTCAATAAAAAAGCGACTGGGAGAGACTGGGACTGTGCTGAAACTGAACCGGGTCCCCGGGTTTATTGTTCAGTTTAAATGTTCGCTCCGTTATCTATTTTTATCTATTTGTTCTTGATGACTGCTTTTTCCTGGTTTTTAACTTTTAAATAAATGTAAGATTGAAGATTTTCTTCATTACATCTCATTATTTTAGTAGAGAGTAAATTTGTAATGTTTTGGCTCCTGGAAAAAAAAACGTAAAAATAAGTAGTAGCCCACTGATAGATGTACTACGTGAGTAATGATGATGAAGTACTAAGTGAGTAATTTGTTCAAAATTGTCAGTATTATATTCTTTAAACTTGTTTTTTTTTTTTACATGCTTATAACCTGCAATATAAAAATGAGCATAACATAATTCAACATAATTGATGGGTCAAATGAACCCAACTAAATAGGTTAATGTAAACCATTCTTGGGTTAAAAGGACATGCCCATTTTCTGGGTCACTGTAACCCAACATCCCTGTCAGAATAACCCAATATCTGGGTTGATTAAGCTACCCACAAGTTGGGTTAAATTACCAACCCATCTTGCTGGGTCATTCTAACCCAACATGTTTGCTGTCCAATAGTGACTCAGCACCTGGGTTAGAAACAACCCAATTTGGGTCGTTTCCAACCCAGTAGTTTTTAGAGTGTAGCATACATTGATATTTGTACCAGACGGGGTACTAATAGAACACATTGCTGTGTGCACCGGGGTACGAATAGCATACATTGATATTTGTACCAGATGGGGTACTAATAGGACACATTGCTGTGTGCACCGGGAATAGAATTCACTTCTTATTGCACCAGGGTATGAATGGCATGCACTGCTAATTGTACCAGGGGTGCAAATAGCCTTACCCAATAAAATAACATTAAGTAGGTTAACCATAGGTTAATAATGCATGAACAAAACGGTGTTTTGACAGCAACTGGTAACATTATGGGATTCCATTCCCAAGATTTCGCTTATAGCCTAGCCATAGAAAGAAAGAGCCGTAAAAATGAACAAAATCTTCGTGGACCGTCCTTAGTGTGCCTTTTTTTTTTTTTAAACTTGATCATCAGACTCTGCCCACATTTGTCAACCCAGGTGCCGGTAATGTATTCTTCTAAGAAAATGTAGGGGTGTTCCATTCTATTTCAAGAAAATATTCTTCTATATTCTGCGAAATATGTGTTCTTTCCTGAAACCCACAGACACGTCTGAACATTCTTTACAGGTTTGTTTATCTTAGGTCAGGAACACCGAGGAAATCCAACACACTCCCACTCCCACTCAGGGGCGCCTTAATAGCCTACCACCCGAGGCCCCTGGGCTATATGTTTTTTTGAAATTCTGTCTACTTAACACACCAGTTTAACGCAGTTTGGGAGGGACAGAAATTTAGCCTAGCCTACAGAACAAGCTGGCTCATGTGACGTGAACATGGCTACCTGCATTATCACTACACTACATGGAGACATATCTTACGTTAACAATGGAAAACATAACATAGACTATTATATGTGCGAATGGGTTAGCACAAACTTAGCTGTTGGTGAACGGAGATGCAGATCACTAATTCATTTATTTGCGCCACAGCCCATGTTCTGCGTTCACTCCAATGAGACAAGTGAAATACATGTTTTTAAAGCCGTTTCATTTCCAGGCTATTTGTTACGATATTTACCTGCTATGCCTTCTGTTTTCATGGACAGTTACAGGAATCCACGTCATTCGTTTATCGTCGCTTCAATCCTACCCACGTTATCTCCAGAGTTTGTATGATAAGTTTGTCAGTCAGTTTCAGCCTCTCCTCTAGCTACACCCGTTGGGATTTATTACGTTTTGTTACATTTTGTTACATTTTAGAATTGGAGAAGACAAAGGGGGCCTCTGCATGGATGTAGCCTAATTGTAGAGCAGTACGATGTGCTCAATTATTTAGGCTAGCTCCAGAGTAGGCTGACGCCGCGAATACGGACACGACGTTTATTATTATTGATTATCATTATTATTATTAGGAGGCCCCTCATTGGTCGAGGCCCCTGGGCTGAAGCCCAGGTAAGCCCCTGCATTAAGGCGCCAGTGCTCGTGATCCATCTCCATCACTTTCAGAAAGACGGCATGGCCAGCTTGATTCATGTCCTGTTGTAGGCTCAGGGTTCTCAAGTTTTGAGCTCAGCTTGGAGTGAGATTTGGGGGGGGGGGGGGGGCACTCACTCACTAATTCAAAATAAAATTGGAAAGAAGCATTAACCCTTTGAGACCTTTTTTGATTTGTCTGGTGAGTGGTGCGCTAGTTCTGAACCCTGCGAGAAATCCTCTTGTATCCCTGCGTCTCGCAAGGTGTGGCGTGTTGAATTGTGTGTGTCTCACGCCCATTGCGTGAGACTTAAGAACCCTGTTTTAAATTATCATTGTAACCATTTGTGTAAGCAGAAATATTGTTGTGCTGAGTTCTAAGAACAGAGAGTTCAAGTTAAATGTTGTTGTGCTGAGTTCTAAGAACAGAGAGTACAGTTAAGTGTGCACCCAGACAGGCAGGAATTGCATCCTGTATGTGTGTGGGTGATATAAGAGTAGCCTATGTCACAATGAAGTCGCTGGGCGTGTCTCATTTCAGGGGCCGGATGCTTCGGAGCATTCGTGCTACCTAGCACTGGTCTTCTGTGACCGCATAGACCGGACCTGGCTGGACCAACGGTTTTTTAAATGGGACGGTCTAGCCTAAAAGAACGGATCTGTTACGTCATTAGAATGAGTAGGCATACTGATCTTTCTAACTCATTTTCGTGAAAAGGATCCTTTCAGATCAACGTGTTAACGTTTTATGTATAGGTTACAATAATATGAACTAGGCTAACTGAGTGAAAGCGGGTAGGATAGGTCGGCGGGTAGGATACACCGAACTTGTGGGATATTCTTCCTACAGGCAGTAGGGGCGGGCGAGAGAGCCTTCATTCGCCCCGTAATGAGTCATTTAACCATATGGGCAATTCCACGGAAAATCGACTTTTTATCACATCCATAACGCCAGTGAAATGCCTTGACATTTGTATGATGTGAATGATAACATACATTTTTTGTGCATTTTTTCTCATGTACATTCTTCAGCCAAAAATAGCAAATGCTCAAATTTCATGTATCATTCACATCATACCATACAATCACATTTTATTGGCGTTATGGATGTTACAAAAAATGTAATTTTCCATGGAATTGCCCATATACCGACTTACGAAGATGATTAATTAACACGAAAACGTTGCCTGGTGTTCCTTTAATTTCATTCTCGTGGCTGCCTGCATTTTCCCTGTCGTCACGGCTGCAACTTTCGCACTCCATGGACCATGTCAACAATGAATGACATTAGCTTATTATCAATGAGTGTTATCAATTTGAGCGAGTATATACACATATTTTTTTCTAAAGATACAGAACTGCTGCAGACAATGAGCTGCCAACCACCATAATGTAGCCTATTAGCAACCCAAAATAATGAACTTGCTGTCCTTATAAAAAATAAAAAGTTGGTCTCGGCATGCCCATTCTTGATCCAATGGTTCAGTGGCAATAGGCTACTCAAGTGAATAAAGCAAGTAGCCTAATAAATAAAATATTTGTCTCACTCAGTACATATATCTCGTAAATTGGTGAGCCATAGAATATCCCACCGTCAAGATTATTATATTTGAAAATTCCAATCTATCCCACCTAAATATCAAAAGTTATTTCTACTGACATGCTTCCTGGTGACATAAAAACACAAATGGTTTCCCCTTGATATAAAGGCTGACATAAGAGACATAAGCTATGCAAGATGGGTACAAAATCCCTGTCCTGGAAAATAAACAAAAACAAGATATAGGATGTATGACAAATTCAAGGTCTCAAAGTGTTAATGCTTCTTTCCAAAAATCTCACCAGAAGTTGTTATTTAAAAAAAAAATTCTTCTGGGGGAGCATGCCCCCAGACCCAGACCTAACTAAGCTGAGTTATCAACCTTTTGAAGTGGGGGGCCCATTTCACATCTGATAATCTGCCCATGTGTGCACACCTTTTGCTACATAGTGCACAAGTTTTACGCACTTATTTTAATAAATGGTGCACTCATCTTAGTAAATAATGCACTTACTTTATTCAATTCTACACACAAGCGAAACATTTTAGTGAGTGCCCCCCCCCCCCCATCTCACTCCAAGCTGAGCTCAAAACTTGAACCCTGCTATTTTCTGTGTGTGCATCTGTACAATAAAAGACACAGCTTTTGGGCTGCAGAGTCAGAGACTGATGGTGTGAGGAATTCTCCCTTACATTAGCAGGCTCTCCTCTTGGTACCAGAGTTTGTGGGAAAAGCCATACTACGTGTTGTGGTTCTTGTATCTATATGTTGGGGTTAAATTCCCTGACAGTTACCAACTGTGTTGTTATGTTAACAACAAACTCAGCTTCACTGCTGCAAACAAAGTTGGCTATATGCTTCGCCATATAACGAACCAGCTAGCCTTGTGATAAAATCTTTACCTTTTGTTTAGTCCACTGAAAGTTATCCACATATCAAACGATTAAATACACAGTTATGGAGGAATTGTTTTGGGGAAGCAGTTGCACTATATCCCACTTTTGCTGCCTTTAAGCCACTTAAATCCATAGCCTAGATGAGCATTGCGCATGCGTTACAACTTGACGTGATGGTGAAGCTAAACGTCACGTCATAAAAGTTGTAGGCCAATGCAAAAACGTAATGACAGCTTGTTCGTGGTGGTGTAGTGCTGCCTAATTGAAATGGGACAGGTAAGGGTTATCTTATATTGAGCTATTACGTGTGGCACATTTATTGGGCTTTTAGCCTCCAGACCTGCACCTTGCTTCCTTTGTTTTCACAAGAAGGCTGCTGGGCCTACAGGACAGGACGCTGTGCAATATTTTGCTAACTAGCTAACTGGTTCCTGTGTTCTCTAGTGTGGAGATTTCATTGTTCCCTGCACAGATTCAAGGTAACCCTTGCCAGACGCAGCAAAGCATCCAAGCCTCCTCCATATCTCAAAGTAAATATGGTGTTGTATGTATGGTGCATTTTAGCCCGTTTTTAGTCTGGCTTTTTAATGTTTTTCTTATAACATTGGAGTCCTCCATGGTGTGCACTGTTCTCCAAAAATTAGCTCTTTGTCTTTCGATTTGCACTCGTTCTGTTCTGGCTCAGGCCAATTTTCCTCTTGTGGACACATCCAAGGATGTTGGTTAAACTACAGTCCCTTAGACATTAAACTTCTTAATAATATTTGCAGTTGTAGTCACAGGAACATCAATATGCTTGGATAGAGCCTTTACGTCTACCATGCTTGCTTATAATTTCCTTTCTGACAATACTCATCAGACACACTCTCCTTTGTTGTCTCTTGTCCAAGTTCAGCGTGGTTCACACAATACCACACTGTACAATGAATACTTTTCTCCATTTATAGGCTGAATGACTGAATATAAGATCAAATACATCTGTACCACTATTTAAGGGGAACCATACCTGTACACTATTTAAGGGGAAACATTTAATTAAATGATTCAGATGGTTCAAATAATTTTAACAAGAAATAGGCCTTGGCCACAGTGCCATCAAGACATGTGGTGCAAACCTCGATAACAATCAGTTCTTTAATCAGAGCCGTAGTCTTTAATGTTTTATTAGTGCCCTCTTGCGTCGTAATAATGTAATAACGCAAAGGCGCACACAGCCATAGAGTACTTGCAGCCATACGTGACTGTAGAATCTAGAGGGCGCTCTGTGAACAAGGAAACGCCACTGGGAACGGAAAAAGGACGCTAGTTTAAAGCAAACCAGGTTACCAAAATACTTATTGCCTAAACTGCTCTCTCAAACCTCCGCGCCAGAGATATAGAAAACAAGCCTATGATTCCACTTCCAAAAAAGTAGTAGCCTAGGCCCTAGGGCCTATCGTATCGTGATAAAAACGATTACAAACCAACAGTCTGTTTGAGGGCATAGCCTACACGTTTATTCCCAAAAAAAGTTGCCAATTGTTGTCAATTCATTGGGACAACAAAGAGGTTGCAAGCGCAATACGTTTTTACTGAAATTTGTAACAATGTCATAGTCTACTCATTTTAGCTAGAGAACACCTTTACATGTGATAAAAAAAAAGACGTCTTTTCTTTGGATGACATGGTAGCGTGGCCGAGCGGTCTAAGGCGCTGGATTAAGGCTCCAGTCTCTTCGGGGGCGTGGGTTCGAATCCCACCGCTGCCAATACTTTTCGGCAAGTCTAAAATATCGACAATGGATATGTCAAGATGTCTTGAAAAACAACATTTCGAAAAATAGAAATGAGCCAACCACTGACTATTAAATAATAAAATGTTAGCCACAGTCGACGAATCGACTACCAAACGCGTTTTGCTTTTCGCCCTATCCGTACTGTTTGGACCTGCGTATTATCCGTCAGAAAAAGTGACGTAGTATTTGCTACCATTCTCTGGTGTTACAGATCAGTCTCTGCTACTACTCGTGTACTATATGTTATCGATATTAAGTTGTTTCGCCGACTCAGACAAGTTTCAAACATCGCAACAAATGCTCACTCCTTAAACCCACCTAAGTAAGTGACAATTCCGTCAGTGTAATGTATAATTGTGCTCTTTGAACGCAGTAATCCTCTACATTTGTAATTCAAAACAGTGCGATTAGTTAGATGCCAACGTTAGCAAAGTCCAGAAGAGTAGTTAGCGCTATATTAATATTACGCCACGGATAACTTAACGCGTATTGTTTGTTATAATAATAATAATTCTAAACCCTCAGATAATATCAAGGAATGAATGGGGTGGGTGGGTGGGAATGGTGTTGTTGACTTTACTTGCTTTATCCCCATCAGCTAAGCGATGAAGCCCCCCACCCGAACCACCAGGTCCACGAAGTCCGGTGCTCAGTGGTTGAAAAGGAAACCAAACCTAAAGACGAAAACCAATCAAGATTCCAATTCAGATAAAAAATGGCAACCCGGAGAAGTCAAGAACATTTTAACAGCACTCCGACAACAATACAAATGTGGTCTAGATGACATAGACACGCATGCTCTCCAAGAGCGCGTGCCTAAACGTTCAGTTCAGGAGGTAAGTAAGAGCTCAGTGTAAAACTGGACGGTAAATTAGACCGTTAAAGAGATATTACAGCTCGCTGTTTAGCTTGCTTGCTACTACATGTGCATGCCTTGCTATCAGGCATTGTTTACCTTACTTCACTGACGTGGGTTGGTTGTTTTGTAGGTGGAATCATTACTGACGTCTCTGAAGCAGAGTGTTGCGAAAAAAGTGTTTTATCAACTGAAGAAACAGAGAAAGAACGAGCAGGAACAAATGACTCCTATCCAGGTGTGGACTGAGTTGATGGAGAGAATTGCTGGAAGTCACGAAGAAAAAATGTCTTCAGCATTCTCTCGGGTATGGATTTATACATATTTAATTATCACTCATCTGATATGAGAGTTGTGTGTGTATCTGTCATAAACGTTTTGATCAGGGTGACACTTGACATGCGACACATTTTATTGTATTGCAGATGCTGGTAATAGCGGGAACAGAACCCTGCAATCTTAAGCACTCAGACCCACCCCGTGACTTTGAAACCCCATCATCAGCCACCACAAGGGTACAGCCGATTTCAAGGTTTTTCACCATCGGTAGCCGCTTGAAATCTGGTGCCCAGATGAGTTCCACTGCTGATGCACAGCGGCTTTCAGGAAACGGGGGTGTTTCAAATCCCAATGTTTCTCATCAGGACAAGGACAACCACCTGCTCTCCAAGCCATCTTTGAGTTCTAGCATGTCCACCAAGGCAGTAGTCTCAGGTGGCTCATCATCAATCACTGGTGCAATACCGTCCCCCTCTGCAGCACAGCGTACCCCGACTCCTGCAGTGATTGAAAATGCACAGTCGTCAATAATACAAAACAACTCCGTCCCGTCAGATCTGTCCACCTCCTCCTCCTCCTCCTCATCATCATCTCGACTCAGCCAACAGACAGGGAACAATCAGGGGGGTAATTCCAGCCAAGGCAACCCTTCTCAGTCCGACAGAGCGGAGAACACAGTAGACTTTGAAAAGATTCATACGTTCCTCAGCGCAGCCACTAAGAAGGACAGCAAGTGCTCCCTCACAGCGATGGGTAAGTTGGGCCTGTCCTCACCTATTGTGGAACTTTATGTCCCTATTTTGTTATCGGTGTTTGTTAAGTGAAAGTTCTAAGAATTGTTGGCAGATGAACTCCCCGGAAAAGAGGCTAAAAGAGTTCATAGAGCAAACCATTAGCCTATTCATTAGAGAAGTGACAGTGCAGTTGGGTTGGTAAATTTAGTACTTTACAAATTACACTGGCGCTACAACTGATTAAAGTTGAATGAACTAGGGTCAAATGTAGGTCCCTTAGAGTGCATCAAGGTGAATTTGTAAAGAAGCTTATATGTCAGAGAAACAATTAGATAGTGAGAATACAATATGTTCAGGGCTTAAATTTCACTGCGGGATTGCGGGTATTGCGCATAATTTGTTCAAGTCCCGCAACTCTAGCCATCATAATGCGAGAAATTCCCGCATACACTTTTACAGCCTGTCTGATGACGTTAATATAATCATGAAGTGGCGTGAAGGCGGTGCTATTGACCGGACGGATCAACTACCGAGTTGAATTGAACATGGCCTCATGCAGACGCAGACACACACGGAGAGAGAGAGAGAGAGAGAGAGAGAGAGAGAAACACTTTGCGCTTACGCAAATAGGCTACTACGCAACCATGGCAAACTTTTACATCTGGAAAGAGCTCCTTGGTAACTATCCTGCTAGCTCAGGTCACGTCAACACTTGATCCCAGAAAGATTGTCTTCAACTTGTTAGTTTTTTGAACATTAATTTTATCTAATAACATAGAAAACATAATGAATTGCATCCACATATCCTTATGCACTATGCACAACTTTTATTCACTAGCAACTAGCCTAAAACCGTCAGGCTGAAGGGAGGCTAATTACTCTCACGTATTTTCTTAAAGTGAGAGGCACTCAATTACACCTACTCATCACCAATGTGCACTCAATTAGACCTACACAACACATTAAAGATATGCCTAAGTGTTATAGTTTAAACGTCAATATGAAGCATTCAAATGACTAAATATGTTTAGCTACTAGTAATTACTAGTAAAATGCTATACATTAAAAAAAATACATTATTAACTAAATACACTCTATATGAATTAACAAATATATGAAATAGAAACATAGCCTATCACATAAGCCATAATTTTCAGTGTGTGTGTGGAGAGAGTCAAGCAGAATCTAGGATGTCCACTGTTGTGAATGATCCCACTACAGCAGTGTTTCCCAAACTTATTTTCTGGCGACCCACTTTTTAAAAATGACAGATCATCGCGACCCATTTCACTTCAAATCTACCCTGCAACCACCAATATTGTTTAAGGCCACAGGTTCTCCAACTTTTCTATGCCTCCCCCAACCATACATTGCTATAGGATCTCTGCTTTGAACACGGTTGTGTTGCATTTTGAGCACCATCAGCGTGAAAAGTTGGAAATGACTACTGAAAATACGTTTTAATGCGCATCCGAGAGTAGGGGAAATTCTCGTATGTTGCGCAGTCGTCATTCGTCAGCATAGTAAGCTGTTCCTGTATTTCTAAAAAAAAATGTTGTAGGCTACATTGCGTTGCAGACAAATGGGTCCATAACACTGTGGATGTCAATTCCAATGTAAACAGCAAATAACTCAAGTCGTTATATTGTATTGTTGTATTATATTATATTGTATAGTAGTTATATCAGAACAAGAGGCGTTTGCGCAATATTGCGAGGTAGAAAACGAGAGGAATAGTGTTTAAAATGCCCATTTAAATTGTAAACTAAGATTAATGCACTGTTGTGAATTTTAAATCAGAAATAAGAATGTGAGGAGGTTGCTATTAACTTTAAAGATTGCATCTGCAATCAAAACTATGCAAATTGAATGGCCTTATGTCCAGTCTATGGATGTCTGCTTTAGTTGACAGCACGGTCACTAGATTTTAATCGGTAAAGTTGAGGAACTGGTATCTATTAATGGTATGTATTAATGTTTGCAACTGCGAGGTACATGGCAGGCCCCCCACAGAACGGTTTCATTTTGAGAGGTAGATATCCATGCTCAGGCACCCCCTCTGCGATGCGTTCGTCCCCCAGTTTCATGCGCCAGTTTCATGAGCTTTTATGACAAAACCGTGACTGTGGTAGTTAACAATCTACATCCTAATAGAAAACTGTTAGCTTTCCTGGTATCAAATGACAAATGGTATCAGTTAGGCCTATAACACAACATAAATTGTGCTGGCGACCCAAATAAAATCTCCTGCGACCCACCCGTGGGTCGCGACCCAGACTTTGGGAAACACTGCACTACAGTATATATTACTGATGACGTCAGGGTGTTGGGGGCCCCAAAATCAAACACTTTTTTAAAAAGTATCGAAGAAGTATCGAAATTGCAATCCCCCCCTCCCCCCTAAATTGTGTAAATCCCCCCTACATGAATAACCTAAGGGGGGAATTCCCCCCCATTTTGAAAAATGAATTTTAAGCCCTGATGTTCAAGCCCAATACACAGTCAGGGCAATGGCCAGCCAAAAATGGTCTCCAAGGGGAATCTTTCATTTTTCAACCTAGAACAGTGTTTCTTAAAGAAGCACTATGCAACAATTTTAGCAAAAATGACCTTAATTATGCAGGTTGAGAGTTGTTCAGATGGTTCTACAACACTTTCTGGGTCGTTTGGTGGGTGCTTTGTCTTAGTCAGGGGGCCAAAACTGATATTAAAACTCTGTCGGACACTTTTTGGTACAAGCATACAACCTATCCAATATTAATATTTAACCCCTTAACATGTGTTCTAGCCAGGTTGTCAGCTTAGAAAATGTTTTTTTGTCCATTTTAACACTATATTCTTATAAGTGGTAAAAGCGAATTTTTTTCCCAAAGTGCTTTCATTTTCTTCCATGTTACCTACTGTAATTTTGGGCAAATGTGCAATATAATCCAATTTATGTGCAAGCATGATCATTAAGGTGGTTGTCAAGCTGATTTTTTGTGTGTGTGTGTGTATGACTTTAAGCAATTTCAGGCCAATTTGTTGGTTTCCTGCTCAACATGACATACCAACACTAAATGTTAAATATCTACACAACCACCCATATACATAGAAATGGTATCAAATGAAAGCCAACACTCATGGGATGTCTGCAGAAGTGTCAGAATGAACATGTATTGTACAGTGTAAGAGAACAGAACTAGAACATGAAAAAAAACAATCTTCACCTAAAAAGAACCCATTTTCAAAGTGAATATCAGCTTGGAAACATAACATAGTATCCCAAAACCTCTATCAATCAGTACCCCTATCTATGGGAATGAGTCAAGCCAAGTTTAAAGCTTGTAGGGAGAGACAGTGCAATGCTGCACAAGTTGTAATTCTTTAATGTCAAGGCAGCAATGTAGAACTGTAGATGGTGGTCTATGGTGCTCTTTGACTTCATTAATGTACCAGGTTGTAACACAAATTATATTTAATTGACATATCACTATAGTTATTAATTCCATCCTAACATAACTGCTCTCTCATTTCTTTAGGGTAAGGGGTGAAAGTAATTGTAGGTGGATTTAATTACTTGACAAAAACACAGCAGACTTCGGCAGAATTCCAGATATCCAAGGTTCAGGCTTTACTTTACAATAACGCGCGTCAAGGGAGAATACAGCTTTCAGCTCGGAAGCTTCAACTTTAATTCTAACTATCACCAGAGGAGTCTGGCCTTTTATGCTCAATTTGCAAGGGTGTGGTTCAAGAGGATGTCATAGGTACAACGTCCTGTGATTGGCTCTCTCTTCCCGCCGTTCAGTCAGCCACACCCAGACACACCTACACACACCTATTTGCTATTAACATATTTAGGCAGGCTCCTCAGGTAGAAATGTTATAAAAGATGTTCTAAACATTCTTACACTTAATTCATTGTATTCTTTGTACTGAGACTATAAAAATGATACCAAATATGAATACATTTACAGTTAATAACACAAACATATAATTCAGCTAAGGTTTAGCCCATGGTCTTTGTCTATTCCAAAGACAGAACAAAAGGGCTTGTGGAACAGGCCAAAAGGTGCCCAGTGGGAAACATTTCACACCTACATCTGCATTGAGTACATCAAAGCAAGAAAGACACAATACACTTTCAATGTAAATGGAGCTAAGCCTACAGTGAGTCTGGAGCAAGAAAAGGTCTGTAAATAATAATAAAAATAATTCCCATCAATTCCCCCTTTTCAAGTCATAAAGACTTGAACATTAACTTTAACATAACAAATTAAAAAGGAATAATCATACAATGCCATTGCTTCCAGGGTCATAATGAATCTGATGACGTTCCTGACGTTTAGGTCGGGGGAGCAAACGAAAAATCATGGGAAAACCATAGCAACCACAACAGATGAGAACAGATACAAAAATCATAATGATAGCCACGACACCTAAAATGACAAGAATGAATCGAGCCCATCCTCCCAGAGAGTCCAGAAATTTCTCCACGTTGCGTTGCCATGACACCGAGAACAAGCCCTGATTCGAATGTATGTTTTTGTTGGTTTTAATTATAACTTCACTCAGATCATTAACGGAACTACGTGCGTCGGGGACATAAACACAACATTCTTTACCAATTACTTTACAAGTACCACCTTGCGCCGCAAATAAGATATCAAGGGCCATTCTATTTTGCCAGGCCAATTCATGGGTCGCAGTCAGTTCCGCCTGTACGTTTACTATGGTCTTAAGCGTTTGGTTCGCAGTTTGTTCATAGGCCTTTCTGAGTGTCGATAAATCGTTCTGTAGATCACGAATTCCGAGAGGGGCTATAAAGACACCAAGCCATTGCTCCAACTTCTCAATTTCACGCCTACTTCTGTGTTGTACAGGTTTGTTAAGGGTCTCAAAAGTATCTCTCGTAACTACACGAGATGGGGGAACCAAATGTGCGAGGTAGCACACACCAGAAGCATCTACAGGGATAGATGTATATGCAGATTTACCACAGGCAAATGCAGACCACTTAGGTACCACTAGGGGAGCGGTTTTTACACTTACAGGAATAGTAACATTACATTTTGAAATCCCCAGCTTGTGTCCATTGCCTATAAAAGACAGACAGACAGGGGCTTCTATGGCAATAATAGGGGTGGGCTCAATGATTTCTGGGTTGTTTTCCTCAGGACATGTTTGTGTTTTAGGATCTATGCATGTTTTCCCACAATGATGTTGGACAAGTCTGGTAATATTAGTCTTATCTGTTACTACCACTACTTTTTGAGTCTGCCATCCACATTGCCAGGGCCCTGCAGAAGTATCATACAAAAAGACACCAAAGAAGTTGTTTTTACCATTTCCACGGTGGAATGA
This sequence comes from Alosa pseudoharengus, assembly GCF_046254945.1. Classification (NCBI taxonomy): domain Eukaryota; kingdom Metazoa; phylum Chordata; class Actinopteri; order Clupeiformes; family Clupeidae; genus Alosa; species Alosa pseudoharengus. The sequence goes on from NW_027468640.1 coordinate 26,435,895, forward strand.
AGTTAACTTAGCTTTATCAGGGTGCCACTTACATGGTAAGCTGCTGTTTATCCTACAAAGGAATTCAAATGCTTCGTAGGCAATAAGGGTACGTATTGTATCCTCGTTATCATGGAGAAAATCAAGTCTAATATCAGTCGTAGGGCAGAATGGGCGCCGGATAAATTTGGCAGCATAGGCAAGGGCGTCCATGTTTACCGTTTCGACGAAGTGTTTACTAGCACAAGTTTGGAAAAGTTGCCAATCTTTAGAATTATAAGGCGACGCAATCATTGGCCATCCACGCCCATTAGGAGGCATCAGATGACAGACGTAACAATCAGATTTGTTGAATTTGTGGGCTATAGTTGTTGACATTTTTAAGGCTAAATTTTCAGTGTCCTTGGGGTCAAGTGGAGGTGACATGGATTCCTGGGAGGTTGGAGTCACTGTGAAACACACATACATAACAATAACCAACATTTTGAACAAGTCCATAATTAAGTCCTTGAAGAGTGTTTGTGCAAGGATACAGTGTATGTGTATGTGTGTGCAAAAAGATGTGCAAAGAGAAGGCAGCGCTCGGCTTACACCCCTCGTGTCTCTCTTCCGTTGAAGAGGTATCCTCTTCATGTAATGCCAATCAGTGAGACGTGAATGTGTGTGCATAAAACAATATGTGCTTGGGGCGGCGCTAGGCTCTATTAATAGGAGGCGTTCCTCCACACCCCTGATCCTCTTCTCCTAAAAATTCCTTTTTTTTTTGGTTTCAAAAACAAAATCAAAAGAATATTGCCACACGATCCAGTGAAGATAATCCAATGCCAGTTGTCAGAGATTCTTGGTGAAGTGAACCTCTGCTCCGGGAGCACAGCAGATCTCTTGTGACCTGCAGCAGAACGTCTCGAAGGTCTCTGATGGTGTCGTATCAGCTTGAAGTTTCTCGTTGACCCCCTTTCGATGTGGTGGAGCCAAAGATGAAGATGTCTTCAGGCAGGTAGTTTTCTCCGCATGAAGTCGTGGTGGTGGTTCTGGTTGTTCAGGCGGTGTTCCTCAGGCTCAGGTGCACCATGGATTCCTGTAGAATAAAAGCCTGCAACACAGCTTAACAGTAGTTAGTTTAGGAAAAGGGTTTTATCTGGGATAGGTGGGCCCAGCGGTGTTTTCCATTTCCTAGGGAGAGGAAGCAAGATGTTTCAGTAAGCATGATAATTTCGTAAGGTCCCTTGTATGCAGATTCCAGCGGCCCTTGGTTACCAAATTTCTTTAACATGACTTTTTGTCCTTCTTGAAATGCTCTATGTCCTGTCATAACTTCAGTTGCATCTTTCTTGTCTTGCCTAATGCGTGCTAACAGATGTTTATCACCAAGAAATTTTGACAGATCCTGACAATAGGCTTCCAATGCGATTCTGTGACTATTGTTACCAATCTCAGCAGTCAGTATAGGGTCATTTGGCAGAGTCAGATTTCTTCCAAAGAGAAGCTCAGCCGGTGTGAGGCCTGTTGTTCTGTTGGGAGTGTTATGCTGTGTTAGTAAGACTACGGGAAGATGTGCTGTCCATTTCCCACCATGCTGTTCCAGGCGGGCTTTAAGACCCGCCTTGAGAACTCTGTTATGGCTTTCAACATAGCCAGAGCTCTGTGGTCTGTAGGGGATGTGGAGTTTTTGTTTTATCCCCAAAGTTTTCAGGATGGTCTTCAAAACACGTCCAGTAAAGTGTGAACCTTGGTCACTGTCAATCTGTAATGGGAATCCCCATCGGGGCAAGATATGCTTGTACAACGCTTTTGCAACAGCATCAGTGGTGGCTGCACGACATGGGAAACCTTCTACCCAGCGACTGAATCGATCAATACAAACAAGCAAGTATTCATAGCCTTCTGACTTAGGTAGTGGCCCTACGAAGTCAATTTGTAAATGAGTAAATGGTCGTGTGGGTCTCATCATGTCCCATGGTAACTTTGTTCTTGTGAGTATAAGGTGTAGTCTTAGCACAATGGATGCAAGTTTTTACAACTAGTTCCATTTCAGTGGTTAGATCAAAGACATACCAATGTACCTTTACCAATGAGCATGTAGTAAATATCCCTGTGTGGGCCAGCTGATGATAGTCTCGTAGCAGTATTGGGACAAGGGGGGGTGGCATCACCACCTTTCCATCTTTTAGCCAAAGTCCTTGTTCTGAAAAGACACAATCTGAAAGCATCATTTTGTCAAGGTATTCGTTAGTGGTCGGATATGACTTTTGTAAGTCCTGCAAAGTGATCAGTTCAGTACATGAAACTGCCGCTATTTGAGGTGTCAGTTGTTTTGGTCTGTTAGTCAAGTCATTGTTAGTATTCCTCTCCCCCTTTTGATCTGCAGCTGCCTTTGCGGCCTTGTCTGCAAGATCATTTCCTTTGGCCAATGCATCTTTGGCCTGCACACTGTGACCTGTAACTTTAATAACAGAGCACTTAGAGGGAGTAAGATTTTGCAAAGAGTCAAAAAGCTTTTTGATGTCATTCTTATGAGCAATGGGAGCTCCAGCAGCCGTGGTGAAGTTACGGCTCTTCCAAACAGGACCCCATGTGTGGGTCGAGTGGTACGCATAGGCGCTGTCAGTGTAGATATTAACAGGAATATCAGATTGGACTGCAATTTGTAATGCATTAGTTAACGCTACAATCTCTGCCAATTGTGCACCACCTCTATGTAGCGCCCCCTTTCGCAAAGTTCTGTCATGGTCCACTACAGCCCATCCAGTCAGTCGTTCACCGTCTTTCATAAATGAGCTTCCATCAACAAACACATCACGGCCATTGGGAATTTCTTCCGTACCAACATAAGTTTCCGCATTGTCAAGCATGACGTGTTCACAGTCATGAGGGTCACCATCAGTAGGGGTCAATGCATTTCTGAAAAGACAAGAATCGTCAGTGATGACTGTAATGCGTGGATCAAACAAACTGGTCTCCCATCTGCCTCTGCGTTGTGGCGAGATGGTCTTTATGGTGCTTTCACTCAGAAGTTTGACAAATCGGTGCTGTGTGTGTAAAACAACAGGAGCAAAACTTATGTATGGTTCAGATGCCTGTAAAGCCCAATCAAAACAATCAAGAGTCTGTACACACGCTGGCTGACCTTGGAGAGCCGCAGGGGTCTTTGAGGAGAAGTACCCAATTGGTCTATATGGTTTCTGGTCTTGATCTGACAGTTGACACAAAACTGCTGAATACTGGGTATCAGAAGGATATGCCCATAAGTGAAAAGAGTGGTTAGGATCAGGATGTGCTAATACAGGGGCGGAGGCCATTGCTTGTTTCAGTAACATGAAGGCCTCATCTGCTTCAGCAGACCACTCAATTTTAGTACTGCCAGGTAAACCACCTCTCATGAGGTATGACAGTGGACGTGAAATGTCTGAAAAGTCAGCGATGTGTAATCGGATGTAGTTAAACATACCCATGACTTCTCGTACACCAGTCACAGTAGTTGGTCGGGGAAGAGCCAGGATTGCCTTAACTCTCTCAGGGACTATGCGCCTACCACCATTTCCAATTCTTTGTCCCATGTATGTCACTTCAGGAACAGCACACTGCGCTTTCTTGGCATTCAACAGGAGACCATTCTTCTGTAAAACATCACACAGTTTACTCAACACAAACAAATGTTCCTCAGGGGAGGAACTTGCAAGGAGTACATCATCACAGTACTGAAGGATAATGGAGGAGGGAGGGAGGCTAGCTTTGACTGGTTCTAGAACCTTAGCTAATGCTTGGTGAAACAGAGTAGGGCTATCAACATAGCCTTGAGCTAACCTGGTAAATGTAAATTGTTGACCATCACATGTAAATGCAAATCGAAGTTGATCTCTTTCATCAATAGGCACTGAAAAGAATCCATTACTCACATCAAGGGCAGAAAAGACACTGTAAGATGGATTTAACTGTGACAACAATGTAGTGGGGTTAGCAACAATCGCATGTCTTGGAGTGGTGACTTTGTTCAATGCAGTGTAGTCAATTGTCAAACGCCATGAGCCATCAGGTTTGGGCACAGGCCACATAGGGGAGTTGGTGAAGGAGGAACATTTCTTAATCACACCCTGTGATTCCAACATTTCCACTATGACCTTAGCACCTTTTTCAGCTTCTCGTTTCAAAGGGTATTGTCGAACAGGGTCATGCATGGGACCTGAAACACGTACAGGTTCCATAGGGATGAGCCCTACAGCTTGTTTGTCTGAGGTCCATAAGCTGGGAAACATGGACCTAAGTAAGGTAAGGACTGGGTTAGTGTCTGTATTTGCCACTGCTGCAATTCCTAGTTGTGGGCCTGCAATAATGGGGACTGGGACCGCGAATTGTGTGCCGCTCATCACCTGCTGAGGGAGAAGGACAGAACATTCAAGCTTAGTCATCAAATCCATGCCCAAAATGTTACCCAAATTTGAATTTCCCACCCAAATCTGAACCCAAAACACTTTGTTCAATGGGGGAAATGTCAATGGAATAGGCTGAGACAGACGGAAATTAACACAACCTCCTAAACCTTCAAAAGTGTTTGTCACATTCGTGGTTGGTAAATCTTGATCAGTAATTGAGACAGATGCCCCAGTGTCTATTAGCATAATGCAATCTTGGCCTCCCAGAGTTGCGCAGACAAAGGGGCGGTTGTCTGAATATGATCCTGCCAAGGAGGCCACTTGGCATCATTGGTCAGACAGGTTGGATTTGGCTAAAGTTCTAAGAAGTGTTAACATCTCAGAGGTGACGTCTGGGCCTTTGTTATGCGCCCGGGTTGGTCTGTGTGGTGAGGTGTGAGAGCCATTAGCAGGCTTATGCTGTTTACAGTGCTTGGGCCAGTGACCCGTCTGCCCACACCTGTGACAATGTTTAGAACCATCCTGCACAGCAGCAATCCTTGGCTTAACTGAAAATTGAATCATGTGAGTTTCAGCTCTCTGTCCCCAACTCAAAAAGGCACTCCAGTCCTCAATCACTGGGAGGCCAACAGCCCAAATGTGACGGTATTTATCATTCATGTTTTTGGCAACAGTATCAATTATAAAGCCAGAGTCAATGTCTGGAGTATCAGGGCGACATGCAGTCAGTACTCTGTGTTTCTCTTCAAATCGTGAAGCAAAGTCTGTGAAGGATTCATTCGGTCCCTGAAGGCACGTAGTCAACAAAGAAAATGAATGGTGGCCTCTGCCCAAAATATCCTGCGCAATGTTATTACACTCAGCCAAGTACGCCTCCCATAGCACGTCAGTTGTTGGCATTACTCTAGGCCATGCAGCAGCATTCAAGCGTGCACTGAAGCCCGTCGGTCCTTTGGATTTGATAACAGTCACAACCTCAGTGTATTCCATAGCAAATGTAATCACAGCGTCTTTTAACTTTATCCAGAAATCAATATTCGGATCTTGCGCTTTCAATGGTGGCAAGGACTGCAAAATATGGCCTAGGGCACTCGGGGTCATAGGGATGCCGATTCCTAACTCTCCTAGCCGTCCTGCACCTTTATAAGATATGTTAACGTTATGCACCATATCAACACCGCGTGTATCATCAGGGACTAGGGGTCTGATAGGGGCCATTTGTTGCCACCGAGCCTCTGGCAAGGCGCTACATGCGCCTCCATGAGAGCTCGTTGGGAACACATTGTCATGATCATGCAACAGTGGGGCTGTGGGGGCAGGAGACCTGGAGACCGCAGCTATTTGCCCAATGTTTGCAATCTGCTTAGTCGCATCATCAATTTGCATCGCTAATTCAGACATAGCCCGACTATAATCAACAATGCTTTTAGGCGCTTTCGAATCAAGAGTAAGATCTGCTCCAGTCACCTTCTCTGCAACTTTAGACAAAGTCTCAAAAACAACCTTCAAAGTATCCTGTAATTTCAACAAAGAAGCCGGTTGACCATCTGACTCAGTCAAAATTCCCTCTGTTCGCTTTATCCATGTACACAAAACATATCGAGAGTAGCGTTCTTTCTTTTTATCAGATTTCAAATTCAACACCCACTCGCTAGCCTTCCTGCAACCCCAAATGGTCTGGAAGCCATCACGAATCATCTTAGCTTTAGTCTTACGATATTCTTTTTCACTCATCGTTGCCATAGCAATCTGCACACTCAAGGGAACCTTACCACGTGAATCTTGAAAATCCATCCTTCTGCCAGTCTTTTGTAACAAAAATACTCAAGTTTAGATCTAAACAAAAAATTTACTCAAAAACAAAACAAGACTAGCATTAGCTTAACACTTTGGATTCTAGCCGCTCATACGCTCGTGGTGATAAAAACAAAAAGGGCAGCACCAAGTTCTGTCTAATATTCTGTTTTGGTAGTGAAGGAATAAAAATGTTCTGTAAACAAATAGGGGCATAAGCTACGTAGCTTGTTAGGACATGACGTCCCTAAAACACGCGAAAAATAGATTGCACACGAACCACCGTGTTTAATACTGAGCTGCCTAGCACACTCGCTAATCTATTTACTCCTTATATCCAATAAAGAGGCACCATTGGACTTCAATCCAACACATATATAGGCGCTTTACAAAATATGGATTAATTCGTCTTGTGCGACGTTTTGCCAAAATCGGGGAAGCACAAATTTATGTCCACTATTAAATTACGGTTTTGCCAAAATATTGCCAAAATCGGGGAAGCACAATTTTGTGTCCACTATTAAGTTACGGTTTTGCCAAAATGTCTACTCACTCAGAATGCCTTTTCCGATATCTTACCGCCCATTCCAAACTGTGGTTAGTAGGAACCGCCCGGATTTACAGATACACCTTCATTCAGCACCAAAGCAGAAAAGCAGATAAAAAGCGTCCTTACCTGAGAGCTGTCACCAGAGCGATGAGGAAAAAAAAAAAACTGCGGCGTCTTAGAATCAGCGACAAAAGTATATTATCTCGGTGGAACCTCCATGAAAGTAATTGTAGGTGGATTTAATTACTTGACAAAAACACAGCAGACTTCGGCAGAATTCCAGATATCCAAGGTTCAGGCTTTACTTTACAATAACGCGCGTCAAGGGAGAATACAGCTTTCAGCTCGGAAGCTTCAACTTTAATTCTAACTATCACCAGAGGAGTCTGGCCTTTTATGCTCAATTTGCAAGGGTGTGGTTCAAGAGGATGTCATAGGTACAACGTCCTGTGATTGGCTCTCTCTTCCCGCCGTTCAGTCAGCCACACCCAGACACACCTACACACACCTATTTGCTATTAACATATTTAGGCAGGCTCCTCAGGTAGAAATGTTATAAAAGATGTTCTAAACATTCTTACACTTAATTCATTGTATTCTTTGTACTGAGACTATAAAAATGATACCAAATATGAATACATTTACAGTTAATAACACAAACATATAATTCAGCTAAGGTTTAGCCCATGGTCTTTGTCTATTCCAAAGACAGAACAAAAGGGCTTGTGGAACAGGCCAAAAGGTGCCCAGTGGGAAACATTTCACACCTACATCTGCATTGAGTACATCAAAGCAAGAAAGACACAATACACTTTCAATGTAAATGGAGCTAAGCCTACAGTGAGTCTGGAGCAAGAAAAGGTCTGTAAATAATAATAAAAATAATTCCCATCAGGGGTTAGTAACTAGTTAGTAGTAATAACTAGTCTTGCTGATCCTAGCACTTTCCACCTGACTAGAACTGACTCTCGATTGTTTAAAAAACAGCACTCACTGATGCACTTATTCTTATTGTACTAGAGCTTTTTAAAATGGTCCTATAAGTCTTGAGAGAATTGCTTTATAAAGCTTAAACTGTTGTTTAACAAGTGACCCATCCACAGTTGCCCTTACCAACCAGTTGTGGTTGGCACATGAAGGATGGAATGCTTGTCCCCCACGTTTTAACCAAAGAACCTGTACAGGCCAGGTGCTTGGAGCTGACGATATGTGGATGCAAGGAAAGTGGAAGTCAGTGCAGTACCAGGCAGTGTAGATGTCAAAAAAGTGGAATATTTTGTAGTGGTGCATGTGGATGTGCCTGTGCAGCTCGGTGCAAGAATACTCAGGTACTCACATCATTATTATTGAGTTTTGCCACAATATATGCAACTATATAGCCTGACGAGCCAGACCCACATTAAAATGTAGGGTCTGGGCACTCACCGTTCGCAGTGCTCAGTTCAAGGGGCGGGATAATCGGTTGTCTTTCAAATTCCCTCTGCACGCAATAGGACAGCGCTACAACGAGTCCCATGCGTTTTCCCACCAGCGGAGCAAGTTGGTTAGTTCAAACTTTTGCCAACTTAAAAAAAGCTTAACTCGTGTCAAGCTGTTTGCCAACAGCAAGATCCATCTTCTTTGTTTTCAAGTAGCAGGGAATTCAAGCCAAACCGCTGCAACTCTGCCATCAATCATTATGTTAAACCCGCCTAACGATTTGATTGGCCTGATAGAAGTTTAATTTTTCCAGCTCACAAGCTAACGGAGAGTTGCTAGACTAGCCCTAGCAGCAAATGTAATTTGCTGCCGCTAGGGTGCGTCTAGATTTCTAGGCTAGCAACTATATTGTTTCAGATTATTTGGCATGATATTGTTTTTCCTGTTTTGTAGATTAGATTTATATTATGCCCTTGGATGCATGCATGCATGCATGTTTTGTATTGGGAAGGTATTCATTATCAAAACAGTAAACTCTTCTTTTATGTCTCTGACCAGGACTCGGACATGGTCCCTGGGTGCCTTCTGTTGGCTGCCTACCTGAGAGTCACTGCTTGGATGGGGAAAAACATACCTTTGCCATACGACTATTATATAGTTATTACTACTAACTAGTTACTTACCCCTAACCCTAAAGAAGTGAGAGAGCAGTTATGTTAGGATGGAATTAATAACTATAGTGATATGTTAATTAAATATAATTTGTGTTACAACCTGGTACATTAATGAAGTAAAATAGCACCATAGACCACCATCTACAGTTCTACATTTCCGCCTTGACATTAAAGAATTATAACTTGTGCAGTATTGCACTGTCTCTCCCTACAAGCTTTAAACTTGGCTTGACTCTTTCCAATAGATAGGGGTACTGATTGATAGAGGTTTTGGGATACTATGCTATGTTTCCAAGCTGATATTCACTTTGAAAACTGGTTCTCTTTAGGCGGAGATAGTTTTTTTTCATGTTCTAGTTCTGTTGTCTCTTACACTGCACAATAAATGTCAATTCTGACACTTCTGCAGACAGCCCATGAGTGTTAGCTTTCATTTGATACCATTTTTATGTATATGGTCCTTGTGGTTGTGGAGATATTCAACATTTATTGCTGGCATGTCGTGTTGAGCAGGAAACCAAAAAATTGGCCTGAAATTGCTTGTACAAGTCACACAAAAAAAATCAGCTTGACAACCACCCTAATTTCTTACCTATGGGTGTCTTCTACCTAAAAAAATAGGGTGACCGCTTGTACCAAAACATGTCCGCAAAAGTCTTAACGGAAGCCCTTTTCAGAATTGGCCCCCTGACTATCGCTAGCTAGTGGGGTTTAGCGTAGCAGCGCTGCAGGGGGAGCTGTGTAGTGAAAAATGCAAGCCCAAATCCGGCGAAAACCCAGAAACAGCGAATAAATAACCAGACCTGCATAGTGCTTCTTTAACTGGTGGGTCGCAGAACTGTTCTGGGGCTCGTTTCTAGAATGTGTCGCTTGCTAACTTGCGTCGCAACCTTGGTAGTTTGCTCCATCGTTCTTGGATTTGGTGTTTCTAGAAAGTGTAGTTTGAACTCTCAATCGCAAACAAGGACGCAAAGTTTGGTCATTTGAACTACTGCCCCTAGGCAGTCACACTTGTGTCGTTCCTTGGTAGTTCCTGTTGGTGTCCGGAGCGCCAAACCAAAAATCACAACCGCCTAACCAAAAATTACGAAGTGGATGTTTATCTCGTGACTCGAGACTCCCGTGATAAATGGTGTGGTGGCTAAAGCAGGTGGCTCGTTATCCCAGCGTTGTAGGTTCGATTTTCTTATGATGTGAGATTTGCTTCTCGCTACCTGCAGGTGAACTAGTGTGACACGTAGATTCAATTGTTTTTGACTGATGTCTTGTAGGCTACCTCTGCCAGGTGTCAAAAAAAGGGCCACTTCACCAAACTGTTAATTTTTCAAGTACCACGCAATAGTTATTCTCAGATAAAAGAAAAACTGGGGAAGTCTCTGAAGTGATTTGCTTACTCAAGAACTCAATGCTTTCATTAGATTTCACCAGATATTTTATGGCACATATTCTTGATGAACACAATACCAAATAAATAGACTTTAGATTAAGTGCTAATTTCCTCTAATCTAGTGCGGTACATTTGATATTGTTATGGCATAAGGGAAAAGGGCGTGTGTGTGAGGAAGAGCGAGCGAGTGTGAAATGAGCAGTCTATGTGAAGGAGCTGGAAACCCACAGAGAGAATGACTTGTTTTGAGAGTTTACAAATAATTATTAGTGTAACACGAACGGCACATGGGAGAGTACGGAAGTCTAACGTAACAGAGAAGGTCCGCACACTTGCTATCCGTTTTTTATTTATTTATTTGAGTTCAATCCCCAACACACATGACGTTTCTAGCCCTTCGGCTCTTCATCAGTAGGGGTGTCACGATTCTCCAAATCCTCGATTCGATGTGATTTTCGATTTTAAAGTCACGATTCGATTCGATTTTCGATCTTTTTAAAATATTACTATTAATGCATTCCTTATATGTTATTTACTCTTTTTGTCCTTTTCCTTTTCTTTTTCGGGGGGCTTTTATTTTGAAACCGCTTTGAAACCGTTCCAACCGCGAGGTTGTAATGTAAACAGAACTAACTTTAGGCTAAAACAAAGACGTGAACATAGTAAAATGAAACAACACAGAATGTTAATTTGATTGTTTCAGCACACTCCAAAGAGATCCAAGGTTAGTGTTCATGGAATATGTACTTATAAATGTGCATTTTAAGCCTTAAAGTAACTTTGGACTGTAATTAGACCATCTTTTCACGTGCTAAGTTGAGTAGGCTAAGTTAGTTTTAATTGACGTGAATGAACGAATACTTCCACACCGGTGATTTCAAAGTAGCAAGAGGGGCTTTGATTTCGGTAGGTTGATGTGTAGGCCTATATTTTAACTGGCTGCAGCCTAAAATTAGAGGAGTGTTGACGCTGTAGTTCAGCACGTGCATGTGTGTTTGTGCGTCTTGGTCTTGGCATACATGCTGGACGTGACATTGGGGGTGTGGCTGCATCGTCGATTCTACTTTTAAGTTCGAAGTTCGAGATTGAGATGTAATTTCGATCGATTTCGAAATAAAATCGAAATCGTGACACCCTTATTCATCAGACTTGTACAGACAAAGATCATCACCATCACCAGAAGTCTGCCATAATGACACACAACAGAGGAAACAGAGAAGCCATGTGGCAAAATGTTGCGCATCTCAATGTTAGAGATAAAAATAAACTAAATTAATAAACCATGTTGGATTTGGCCCAAACTTTATTCGGTTCTCAATCGGATTTTCCTTCCAAGTTCATGTACATCAGGCCAGTACATTTTGCATGATGGTAGCGCGACAATGTGACGTCACAGAAGCGCCGTAACCATTTATACTCGCGCGTGGTGGTTGCGACACTAGTTGCAATATTCTCCTGAACAGAGGTGTCGCTGTTGTGAAAAGATTAACGCTAACTACGTTACACAGCAGAAGAAGCTGCAGTAAGAATAGGGTTGGGCACCGAAACACGGTTCTAATATGGCACCGGTGCCGACGCAAACGGTAGTAACTGCATCGAATAACAACGTGGATTTCGGTGCCTCATTTCGGTGCTTAATAAATAGCGTTTTGTTTTTTGTATTTTTTTTATACGAGGCATCACTGCATGTCATGCGCCATCTCTAACGTCTTGCTCTGATAGCAACACATCCATATACAGTTAGCTAACATAAACACTGTACCAGAGGGGTGCACCACATAGGCGAGTGGACAGTGTTTGACAGCTTGCGTGAGCCCAAGTAGCTTACTTTAAAGCAATATCGCGAGCTCCTGTCAAAATCTAGCAGTGGGCCTAACTACACACAAGCAAATGGCTGTGAAACAACATCAACAGTAGCCTATATGTTACAAAATATCCTTGTTAATGCGCTAACTGGCATTTATTTGAAATGTTATCAGCAAAGTTGTAAGGTGAAAACTGTATTTCACGGTGTGTTCTAAACAACATAATGACATGATATTAATCTTTCATGTGCATGAGGCCCATATAGCATCACGATGAATTTGAAGATCATGTTAAAAGTTAGCTGGCAAAAACATAAATATATGTAGGTTACATACCTGATGTCAGAAGCTGTCAAAGAGGCTACGAAACCATCTCCGTACGTTATCGCTAATTAAACTCAGCTGACTGGTGTTAGCGCATAGCCATAGTTGCTGTTAAAATGCCTACTAGGCTAGCGCTGGGAATCTAAACACTTCAACACCGACATGTAGCCTAACACGTTCAAAACTATTGCGTGTTATGGGTTAAGACATCTGGAGCATCTTGAAGCATCTGGGAACACACTGAATTAACTGGAAAGTAGAGTCCCTGTTAGATTAGCTTGCTTGCAAATGCCGTTGTCCATGACCTGGCAGTTTATGGAAAGCGGTTTTAACATAATATGGCAAACCGCCTACACTGGATAAACTAGAAAGCAGAGATTTAGCCTACCATTGTGTGTGCACGCATGACAAGCTGTTTTAACATTTAAATGTATTATTCGTAGGAGCAATGAGATATTGATAGTAAATTGAATATAGGCTAACATTTCAATTTCATGTTCAAATTTGTCTTATCAATAATAAAAAAGGGGTGTAACGGTACACAGAAGTCACGGTTCGGTTCATACCTCGGTTCGGACATCACGGTTCGGTACAAGTTCGGTACAATGGAGGGGAAAGCAAAACATAAATGCAGAAAGCAATTTTTTTATTGTGCATGTCTCAGGCTGTACCACCTAGTGTCATACAGTCTCTTCCCTGAGCTATCTGCAACAGCCGGAAGTGTGTAAGATGTAGGCTAAACAGTACAATACCCAGACTTCATCTGTAACTTGTAAACAAAATAAGACAATCAGCTATAAAACTGAAAATAGGCCTACAGCATCTCTTATTTCTGAAAGTGCAAATTACATAGAATAATGATTTTTAAAAATCCACTTAAGCAAGTCCTTCAACATCCGTGTTTAGTTGTATATGGAAGGGTCTACAATTTGCTGTAAATATTTTTTAGTGTGTACAGTAATAATCTACTAACTGTCAAAATATCACACTATTTTGCCTTCTTTTAAAAAAAAAATGAAATTGCTCCTTTCATTCATAAACAGTCTACAACTAGAAGTCACGTGACTTTGCCCTTCGACGTTAACTCGCATGGTTTGTTTATTAGCCTGGTTAGCGTTGACACTTTCTTTGTCTATGCACTTAACACCAGCTCCTCATGTGAGAAATTACAAGTTACCCTAACATAAGGGTAATTACCACGCGATTTACATAGCTTTCTGTCATTACGAAATAATTTAATTTAAGCCATAGGTTTTGGCCCTATTTGTATGTGTATCCAAAGGCTGGTGAAGCGCAGGGGAAGTTTTTTTTTCTCTCGTTTCAGTGATTGGTAGCCTACATCATCTGGGTGATGGCTTCGAATATGTGTAGCATGTTCGATATATTTCCACTCTCTCGCCTGTACTACTGTAACTGAAGTTCTCAAACTTGCGATCTTAAAGAGACCAGCGGATCCTCTAACTCTTGTGGGTCGCCACCACTCGCTTAGTGCTGCTATCTCTGACTGACTGACTCGACCGACGACCTGACAAAAAAAATAACATAGGCGCCAATCAGAGCTTCAGAGCTAAGGCGAGGCTACAGATTAGCGTTAGGTGTCGCTAAAGAACTCTCGTACTTAACAGTAATTGCGCATTACATTAATTAATTCGCACGCGAGTTTTATGTATTTTTATACCGTGTATTCTCCGTGAAAATTCATGCACCGAACCGTGAGGCCCGTACCGTTTCGGTTCAATACGAATACATGAACCGTTACACCCCTACGGTACAGGCACCGGCACCATTTTAAAAGTATCGATTTAGCACCGATATCGGATAAAACCCAAACGATACCCAACCCTAAGTAAGAAACACTAGTAGCTAGCTTCTGTGATGATGGTGCTTCAGACTTTGGTTGCTACTATTCACAACTACCACCATCATTATCATCTAGTTTCCAAGGTGTGCGCACAGGTAGATAGATGGATAGATAGATAGATAGATAGATAGATGGATATATAGATAGCCTAGATATTTTAGTCATCCCAAGGGAAATTTTAATAATTTAAACAGTTTAGTTAGCTGGCTAGCTAGCTAGCAGCTGGCTGAGTTTGTGTCATTTCCTGAAGTGGAAAGAGATTTTGTTCAGGCCTTAATAGATATCCTTTGTTTGAAAATAAATCGTTTCTATTCTTTCCTCTTAATTCCATGTGTTGCAACTCTCGCTGGTAACTTTGTTAACTTATCCAGCAAACTATCGAGCGTCGAGTATGTAGAATGTCTTACAGTTGTTTAACAAAGTGACACATCTGTTGCTTTGTATTTTGGGATTTGTAGTTCTCACACCCTATCATGTAGTTAAGGTCCCGGTATCAAAACAGGCCAGTATGAATGGATTTCATGGGCCGGATATGAACATTCCACAGGCCTGTATTTTACATACTGTAGCCTAGGTGCACGTTGATGTAGGCTAAATGGCTTTTTTTGTTATTGTAAGTGTCTTGACAACATGGAAAGGATTTCTACAATTACATATGTGGCTGTTTACTTCAAAAACCTGTTAAGAAACTGTAGAAAAGAACTTTCTGTAATTCAGGCTAGGTTTCACTATCTGTTTTAGATAGATAGATAGATAGATAGATAGATAGATAGATAGATACTTTATTGATCCCCAAGGGGAAATTCAAGGTCTCAGTAGCATACAGACATCACACACAACATGCCACACACACGTTTTTACTGAAACTGACACAGGCTTGGGATCGATGCAGGAAAATGATCTCTAAATCATCTCTAAACAGATGTCTAGATTCATCAGAAGAAATACGTGTATAGATAGGCGAGCCATGAAATAGTACCCACAAAACACCAGTGTCAACATCAACAGAAGACAATACCTCAGGTTTTGTTCTCTGAACTGCGCACATCTAATTTTCAATTGGTTGCTGCAGGTTGGCCGTGTATATGTCATTACCATAAAGTTGACCAGACTACCACTTCCTTTTGATGCTCTTGCTGCCCAAAACATCATAGGCTCTCATGGAAAATCAATTAGTTATTATTATTCTGTTATTTTATTAATCTGTTACTAATATTGGTATTTTTCTTTCTTTATTTAGGCTATATCATTACTTTAAACTGTTTAATTATTGATTATTACATTAATGTAATGATTATTGATGTCATTGTAAGTCGCTTTGGACAAAAATATCTGCTAAGAAATGTAACTATAAACATAATACTTCATTTGTCCAGGTAAATTTGGATGCCCCTGCTGCTCCTGGTGTGAATGCACAGTTAACATTGTTGTCAACCTTTGCAGCCCTAAATGGGCATGATTTCTCAACTTTGGGGGCCCTTCCAAAAAAAACATGCATCAGACTATCTAAGAGTGTGGAGCGAAGAAATAATGGCACCTTATAGAATCTTATAGAATCTATAATGTATCTACACTACCGCTCGAAAGTCACTCAGAAATGTCCTTGTTTTCGAAGGAACATTGGACTTTTCTTAGCCATTAAATCAACACCAAAACAATCAGAAATGCAGTGTAAACATCATGAATGACTTATTTTTAATGCCTCTACATAAGTGTTCTGAGTAGGGATACATAAAAATATGTAATTGCGATGTTGCTAACAGATATTGTGATTGTGATTTGAAAGTCAAGCTTCAGTCCAGTATTCGAAATGTCATTTCTGATTGGTGAGCATGCCCAGTGCATGAGAAGCACAGAACTCCTGTTATGTAAGCTTCACTTTCTGGCACACCAGAAGGGACGACATTAATATAAAAATCAAAGATGCGACAGGATTAACCATCGGGCATATTTAATTGCAGCCTTTGTGATTAGCTAATTGCATTTGTTCAAATTGCAAATTGATTAATTGTGTAGCCCTAGTACTCAGGCCCATTATCAGGAACCATCAGTCCTATGTTCCAAAAGGCACATTCTATTTGCTAAATCAAGTTTAACATTTTAAAAGGCTAACTCATGATCAGAACCCCCTTTGCAATTATGCTAACACAGCTGAAAACTGCTGCTCGGATAAAAGGAGCTATGCAACTGGCCTTCTTTAGATGAGTGGCGGTAAAGGCAGAAAATGGTCTGAAAGATCATTTCTTCTGAAATGCTTTAACTGGAATGGTAAAAGGAGTGAGAGGCCCCCGTGCACAACTTAGCAACAGGTCAAATTGGAGTGTCTGGTTTGAGAAAAACACAAAACACCAGCGTCAACATCAACAGAAGACACGACTTCAGGATGCTGGCCTTCTTGAAAAGGAAAAGCCACAACTCACCCCAGCCAATAAAAAAGCAAAAAAATTTGTATTTTTGGTAAAAAAAGATTAAGATGGGCAAAAGAACACAGGAGCGGGGGGATTTTTGGTGCACAGATCACAAAGAAGACCATTTGTGAGACACTGACCAAATGCTGGAGGGTTGTTTGACTCCATCGGTCAAGCACGATGAAAAGAATGTGATGGTTTGGGTGTGCTATGGTGTTAGTGAAATGGGAGTTTTTGGACTGGATAAAAAGAATCTCAAAGAAAGAAGGCCATCACTCCAGTTTGCAATGTTATGCAACATCCTGTGTATGGTACTTTATTTAAGTCAGTTTCTTCCAAGATGAGGACATTGACCCAAAGGTCAGCTCCAAACTATACAAGAACCATGTAGGGAAGAAACTGTCAGCTGTTATTCTGTCTATAATGAAGTGGAATGGAAACAAGTGACCTCAAATGTTTGAACAGCAGTGTACTATCTATCAATTAAGAGAAAATATGGCACAGAAAAAAATAGATAATAGAAAATCTGTAGCCACATTCTTTATGCAAACACTCTCCTTTATAGTCGTTCTTTTTTCCTAATATCCCTGCAATGTTGATATAGCGCTATCTTGCTCTGTACAAGTCTGAAACATAGTGCGAAGTCTTTGCTTGTAATACGAGGTTAGCGCCAAAATCTTTTGGCATCAGAGCCTAGTTAGAAATGATATCATATCAAGTAAGCATATTGCCTTAAACATAGTCATGCACCTGTTGCGGAGTGAACACACAGGCCTTCAACACACAGGCCTTCCCTACGCAGATACTGTAGATTTAAAAACATACTTCTATGTGCTTCCACTGTTGAACTCAGAACGTGTGGAAATGCAAGAGCCGAGAGCAGCATATGTGTCAGCTAGATGTGACTTGTTTTTTACATTGATTGGTCCAGGGACTCCAGGACAAACAAGGATAATCGTAGCTTGAATGTTATTCCTGTAGGTTGAATGTTATTCCTCATTTATAGCTTTAGATAAAGGAATCTGCAAATTTAATAACTGTAAATGTAACAGCAGTGAAGTGGGAGAATCGGGTTGAGGAACAGGGATGGATTACTGCACGGGCCTACCGGGCCCAGGGGCCCAAGGGGTCAGGGGGCCCTGAAGCCCAAGCCATTGCATGGAATCATTGCCTCAATATCAACAAATCAGGATGTAGGCTATGAATCTGATTGAATTAAAGTATTGACCATCCCCAAAATGCACCAGAATACAGGAAATCACATCAAACAAATTAAAGAAATTCTGGCGGAGGACCCCTAAACCCCCCTTTCCACATATGCGACAATTAGTGGGGCGCCCCTAATACATCTGGGCCCAGGAGCCCGAAAGTTCATAATCCGTCCATGTTGAGGAATAATTGTGACACAGGATTTTACAATTACTGTAGTTTATAACATGCCAGTACCATTATTAATAACCATATGCGTTGTTTAACACTTTTATAATTGTACTAATTCACTCAGCCTAGGGAGAATATTTTGTCATTATATATATGTGTAGATTTAATGTCCTCTCCTCGTTACATCAATATATTTTGTGGTGATTCCCTACAGAGAGTGCAGTGGTTTTGGACCTCATCATGTCTCTGCCCGAGGAGCTCCCTCTGTTGGACTGTCAGAGTCTGCAGGATCACTTCTTGCAGGTCTACTCACGGCTAACCACTCCTGTCATCAAAACCTCGTCGGACATTGAGACGGAAGAGCCTACTGACGTGCCTCAGGCGGCCAAAGTGAACCTGAACTGGGAGAATGTGGGCATTTGTCCTCTCAATCCTTTAGTGGTGCCCTTATCTCTTTTAACACGAAAAAGTGACAAAGACTCGTGAAATTTGTTAAGGGTTGTTGAAGTGATGTTTTGTTAGTGTTACTGTTATGTTGTAAAGTAATGTAATTTAACTGATATATGTTTGTTTTTGCAGTGTTAGCCACATTCAGTTTTACTTCCTCACCTCTTTACAGGAAATTTGGGGTAACTCTTGACTTTTTTTTCATTCTTGACTGTCAATAAAAGACTATAAACACTGATTCTGATATACGTTGAAATTTAATCATGACCGCCGCACAGCGGCTGTCATATAGGTTTAGTCAGTTGTTTTTCTTCCTGGTTGTTTTTTTTTTTCTTCAGTAATTTTGTGTCAACAATTCCCTGACACTGAAAGACTGGAGTGCACAAACCTTGGTGGGCATGTAGCCCCACAAGGATGATACGGAAACATTGTTTTTCATTTTGATCAGTCGCCCCCGCCGGACTGGACTCCCCGAAAGGAGAGTAGAGCGGACACAGTTTTCTGTGAATATCTCGAGACCCGTAGGGCCTAGGATGACCACATTTTTTTTTGTATGTTGGTCTCAAGGGGCCATGTCAACCCATCCCATAACTCCATATAGCGCCAGCTAGTTACAAATGAAAAGGCAAAAATGAGGTGTTGTAATCGCAGGTATCTCTGGCTGACATGGTCAAAACCGCACGAAATCGGAGGTGTAGGATCATTATGACACCCTTTGAATGCATGCCATGGGGCGCCATAACAGCTACATGCACACACACAGTACACACAAGCTTATGTACACATGCATAAAAACACACATGCAGGCAAGCACACACACACATACACAGAAGCCCACATATACACAAAAACAAACGCACACTATACACACTCATTTACATACACAAAAGTAGGGGATGGAGTAGGAGATGGAGACAAATTGACAAGCATGATTTATTTTTGCAAAGAGGATGTGTAGGACTGGGCGGCGGTTATATTTTGTACCGCTCTGCAGTACATCTAGTTTATCTTATGGTGACTGACCAGTATATACTAAAGCAGATTTACTAAAAAAACAGAATGGCTTATCAGCTTGACTAGGTTGTTCATGCCTGTCTGGTTCATGTCATGTAAGTTGGTTTTAGGTAGACTCATCAGCAAGCATCGACCTGATGCTACTGACATGTTTTACCTATGGCAGTGGGGCACCTTATGGGGATTTTCTGCTAGTTTATTCATTGATAATAAATCACGCTTGTCAATTTATCTCCATCTCCTACTCCAAGAACACGGTAGGCCATCTATGACCTGTAAACACTTAGATTTTTATTAACCTATCACTTACAAAGGGGATTATGTAAACTATACAAGCATATGAAATAACCTGTTAGTGACTCATTGTTGCTCACACATTTCTCCATGTGTTTTGAATTCTTTCCTTTAATGTTTGGAAAGAGCCAAATTATTGTTTTTGTCCGCTATGGCCGTATGAAATGGATCTCCATTACAGATTACACATCATCTCTTCTGTTTTAAAGTTGGTTGCTCCCATATATTTCATTAAATTTGGCTTTAATAGGATTGATTTTTTTATTTTTGTTTTGTGTCCCTTTCAACCTTATTCGGAGATCTTGGACTGCTCAAAGGCAGGTTTTATTACCATAAGGCCACCTTCAACTTTGCCACCTTTGGAACCACTTTATGGCAATGTGGATGTTTTAGAGTAGGCTCAGTTCAGTGGCAGTTATCCAAAACACATCAGGTCAGACATATGAGGTTCAGGGCCAAGGATTATGGAGAAAATGGATACAGGAAAAAACTATTTAAACATGTATTGGTTTAATGTCATTATAGGTAATATTTCTGCCATGTTATCTTCTTATACAGTAGTTCTAAATATTAGCAAATAATTCAAACATGAATTAAACTATTAATTCGGCCTAAAGAATCAACAGTTTCTTTACATGATCCCACAGCTAGAGAATACGAACACAAGGGTTTTCTTTCTCTCGTTCTCTCTCTATCTCTCTCTTTCCCTCTCTCTCTCTTTCCCTCTCTCTCTGCAGCTGGTTAAGTAAAAACAACATTAAAGGGGGAGGGAGAGAGCAGAGAGAGAGATTGATGTGGTATCACGTCCAGATCCAGCCAAGCAATTAGATAATGGCTCTGGTTCGGCAGAGTGATGCTTTTAACGACCCCATTATAGATTGCCCTGAGAAAGCTATTTCTCTCTGCCTGGCTCCCTTTCCCTTCATCTCTGACTGGTTCCTTTTCCTCCTCCTCCTTCTCCTCTGGCAGTGAATGTATAGATCCTGCCGTCAGTGCTTTTCAGTTAGATTGGCGGAAATTCAGCACTCAACGTAAAAAAAACAAAAAAACATCTCTTTTGCAAGATGGTGTGCTAGCTGTACATTACCCAATGTATCAAGCTATGCAGTTTCAAAGGAGCTGTATTGAAGACATTTTCAGGATATCCATCTTACACACAGTAATGCTACACAGGCAAAATGTCTGTTTTATTTCACGACAACTGTGTTACCAATGGCCTGATTTCCATGGGTCATCTCTGTCCTGTCCTCCCCCTTTTATTCTCGTCTATGGCTTGCTCCCCGTCTCTTTGGATAATTGGTAATTGTTGTGATTGGATTAAGGAGAATTATTTTTTAGGGCAATGGCTGTGTATTTCAGATTCAGCAGAGACACATAATCAATGACAACTGCATTACTGCTCAGGGGGCATTTGAGTGCATCCTCACTGCATAGTTTTTGCAGACATTTTATCTAGCACCACCTTTACATGCTGGAGATTCAAATATGTACAATAGGTACAAATGTTCCATCCAAAATACATGCATTGAATATATATTGAATCCTTGAGCTTTGAACCTGATAAGCCATTAAACTAAAACTACTACTACTACTGCTGGTTATATGGTACAGAATTAGTAATTAGCAAATCAGTAATAATAATGATGAATTGGATTGGATTGCATTACTACCACTACAACAACAACTACTACTACTACGACCACTACTTGAGCTTAAAACACAATTAGTCTGCTTCCTTTCAGTGGTCACCATTGGAGGCCTTCCATTTAAGGTTTGTCTGCCAGCATTACTGTACAAAATGAGTTTCCCCAGTAACAACTGTCTTCAGAATTATTTACTAAGTAGTAATTTTGAGGATATTGAAAATACACCCTCTCTTCCAACTAGTCTTTTTTTGTTTTCCATAGGAAAAGAAACATAACGACAAGACATCTGTTTATGACAGCTAAATAGAGGGATAATAAGGAGAGAATGGTCATTTTGGGGTGTATCCCTTTAAATGAAAGAAGACTTTGTAAATGAACTAGCACTTCATTTTTGAACTGAGGTAAAGGGCATCCATCATTGGCTGTGGCGCCATTCTTGACATTAACAGGGAAGCTAAACTCTCACGTCAGCTTTCTTTTGCTCGCTCTCTCTCTCTCTCTCTCCCTCTCTCTCTCTCTCTCCCTCTCTCTCTCTCTCTCCCTCTCTCTCTCTCTCTCTGCTAATTATACTCTGCTTTACAATCTGTTGTAAAATAGAATAGTCATGATGTAATTTGAGCTTCAGTAAGCCTAACATTTCAAAATGTTATTCTTATGGTTTAGTGAATTGCTATGTCCGGACCATGTGTGCCAATGTCCCTTGTAAACAGATTGCAGGTAGATGCAAGTGAAGGTCAGCACTCTTTTTAATTAACTTTTTCTGACTCGCCATTTAACCACCCTCCACAAAGCGCCAGCTCAGAGATATTGACCATCGACAGGCCACAGCTTTCAGTGCAGGCCTTCAGTGCAGGCCTCATCCACATTCACTAGCCTTTATACTGTATTAGTATGTATCACTCGATTCCATCTCCATGATATTCCTTAAGCCTGGCTATACTGAATCAAAATATGTCCATTTCAATCATCAGAAGAATTTGAATAGTTTTTGAAAACTTAAAAGTAAGATGAATTGCTTTGGGGATAATGTTAGTTCAATTATACTGACGAGGCCTGCTGGGAGGTTGATAGCATATTTTCTCATACACTGACTTTTTTTTCAGGCACTTGAGTTGCTCAAACGTGTAACACTTTTGACATGGAGCCACCTGTGATCCCCAGAATCGTTACCATGGAATTATCAAGCTTTGGCTGTGTGTGTGTGTGTGTTTTTGAGATATAGAGTGGGGGAGGGTGCATGTAAGGGTGTGATCATCCAAGGTGAAAGTCTCGTACATGTAGGCCTATCTTGAAGCTGAACTAGTCCAGCATTTTGAATATCGCAGAAGGCAACTAGCATCCTGTAATTGGAAAAAAAAAAGTATAGGCTAGGCCTATATAAAAAAAATCAAGGTAGCAGCACAGATATAGGTTAAGCCTACTTCAAACAGTTTTTTGCAACATAACATTGCAACAAACATTAAAATGTTTTGGATGTCTATTTTCACATCAGTTAGGCTACTGATGCGAAAATAGAGATATTTTGTGCGCTTTTTTCCTGATTAATAGGCTACGCGCAGAAATCGAAGGAAAGGAGTGGTTTTCTCGCGAGAGGTGGCGTTTTTTCCCCCCTTCACCGCTAAGGTTTATTATGGTCCGTCTCCGCCTGTTGTCGTCTGTGTAGTGTACGGCACTCACCGGTCAGGGGCACGATAAACCACATAGACCAGATAGCTGAAATCAATCCACTCCCTGTAGTTTTTTATTCGTTTGTCTCCCTTGGAACACTGGGAGCGTCTGGCGCTTCATTTTCCCTCGTCGAAGGACTGGGTGAGGGAGGAAGGAACCGGGAGAGATCCAGCGCTGAACCGATCTATCGGGGGGCGCTAGGTAGGCTTGCGCTACATTGATCCTCATATCCGAACCGCCTGTGTAACTTAACGTAAGCCAGTAAAGCAATGATGATACCGACAATGATCAGGTTTTTATATATGATTGAGTTGGGCTGGCGGTGTAACAGTAGGCTATTTAATGTTTGCTGTTGGTTTGCGGTATCTGAGGTTTGAGGTCCCGTGTGTTAATTTGTGGTAAGAGTCTGGCACATCTGTACAGAACAGTACGGTGACATGCAGTTCTCGAGAGCTATTCCACCTTGTTGGCAAGACCTTGTGTTTATTTCACTGTTAATGTTTATGCACTAAATGGCTATTTCATATTTGGATGATATTTTCAAACGGTACTTTTGGGCCACTTTACCAGGAATTTAGTCTAAATAAGTAACATTAGTCGTGTTGGTTACGCCGTGCGTTTATGCTAATTATGGCCATATTTCCAGTGGGCTTTTCTTACTGCTTGTCCTCGACCAACATCGTGAGGCTGGAAAAGCATGGAGGGGCGATTGGCTAGTTTGTTGCTCTTCCTACCTTGTATAGCCAGGCCTACGTGAAGTAAAATAATTGTCGATATGTTATGAGGACATTGAATAGTATTTTAAATCGTTCTTGACAAGCGTAAACTCACTTGATTAAACGGTTACTGTTGAGCAGGTATTACCGGCTGTCAACAGACATCTGGTTTGTTGTGTTGCATAATTAGCTGTCAAAATTGCCGTACGAGTTATTCACTGCATTAAATGTCATTGGCCTATCAGGCCTTTATGTCTATCCTATTAAAAATGTAGGATATGGTTGTAGGGTTAGTAAAACTGACATGAAATAAATTAACATATGAAGCTATGGATGGATGGATATGCGCGCTTCATGATTTTATGAAGGAGGAACCAGGGATGTAAAAGGGAGGGGGCGTTGCTGTCTCCCTGAAATATAAAACAGAGGCGTTCACGCACGCAACCGCGCGCTCAGCAGCTGTCATCCAAAAACGAAGACATGTTTATCTCTAGCAGTAGTCTTATATCCTTTCTCCTGTCTGCTGTTGTGAAATATAATACATGACGCGTCAAATGTCTACGACTTGCTGAATTCCCTTTATTATTAATAGAGTCAGACAGATTTAACTCCAGATATATGCTGGAATAAACCTCCAAAAGCAATGCTGTTGTAGACTTGATGTAAGATGGAGAATGTGGCTGTTGGTCTTTGGGGAGAAAAAACACATGGTCACATATATTTACGAAATGCAGACATTTGCAAAGTTGCAACATGAAGGTTAGAAGCTAAACCAAAGCATGAATCCTCCATGTCATTTATACGCAAATAATAGCCTTACATGTTAATAGCCTATTAGGCCTACATTAATTTATGAAGAAAACCAGTTGTTATGATTATTGTTATTATAGCTTGTGCGATGACATTTCGATAACATTAAGACGACAACTGCGTCCTCTAGGACTAGCCTGCTCTTCGCCAGTGTGTGCGCACACGCGCATCCTCTATGTTGTGAGTGAAATATGAGACGGGTGAAGCGCGAAACGGAAAATTCCAGCGATTCCCGTGCCGCTCGTCAAACTGTCAGTGTCTGAAAATCTACTGCCCTGTATATCACGTCACATGGAGTAACTGTAAGAATGGGTTATACGGAAATGAGCGAGCATCCTATATGTTTGGACGTCGGTCCATAAACAGAATTTTAGCCAACTATTGAGCTTGCTATGTTGATGCAGAAGGCCAGAAGAGCAAACAGATTTTCAGGCTACATTTAAGGTGATTGTCATCTCAAGTTGGTGGTATTCCATAAAATTATTTCATATCTACTTGCAGAGGGTGGTCATGGAAATGGAATAAAGGGGAGGGGGGAGGTCTGTACAGTAGCCTACTATGCTATTACAAGAAGAGTGTTTGAAGCAGTGAGAGTAGACATGACCTGGATGGGGATAAACATGGATACCAAGTCAAAGGCGCATGACATCAGAGATATTCATGGAGAGGTTGTGGAGGTTGGACACTCTGGGTGACGTGTTGTTAGGATTTCTATTTCCATAAGAAATCAGTGATTCAAGGAGCATAATTGAAAATGCCGTTTAGAGTTTGGTGTGAGATGATATAAAAACCCAAACAGACGTCATTTGCCTTGTGTGAAGATTAACAGATATGACAGGCGGATGAGAGACAGGAAGGAGGTTTTGGACGTGTTAGTTTATGGGTAACACGTGAGGACCTCTGTGCATAGTAATGATGTGTGTGATCCTGAAGTGTAAGTAATACCCCTGCGAACTTCATAAATAGATTCCAGAGTCTAATTAACTGAAGACACCCAAAGGCCCACGGAATCACATTCATACACATACACCTTCCTCTTCTGCTCTCCCCTCCCCAACTAGTCCCTCAACCCTGCAGCTGTCTGCATAGATATTATTAACTACAGACGTACAGACTGACACCCCACACTTCCGCCTCAAGGACTTAATGTCTTCAACACAAACCACTCACAGTGGAGGTGTTCCAATGTCTAATCAGTTTCATTGTGGTGTAATATCTGCCTGGTTAACTGAGGATGACAATAACATTACAAATTGTTTGTACGAAGCATAGCCTTTATACGAGTCCAGACCTACTTAATCAAACTGGTCTATGTCCATAGTGAAACATGTCTCTAATAAGCTACATGTCATTATTAACTAAAATAGAAAACATGCACAATTAAGTTCATTAAGATTTATCGTTGATTGTTGTTGCCATTGTCATGGCGATAGATATACATAGCCTACCATGCTTTTAAGGGAGGATTCCACCTAAAGCATTTGAAATCCGTGATTGGGACAGAGAGAAAGAGACATGGAAAGAGGGGCACTGAAGAAGTAACACCCACCAAAATAGAACCCCATACTGGCATAAGGTGGGGGGGTGGGGGACAGAAATAGCACACACACACACACACAGTCACACAGCTGCAGTCAAATTTATGTACCCCTGTCTCCCCACCATGCCTCCAGAACTAATCCTGATGTCATAGCAACCACTCAATACTCAAAACATAAACAGTACCCTGCAGGTGTGCATATAGGGTTCTTTGTGTATTTGTAGTCCACATATGCTACTGTAGATGTATTGTCAAAGCCAAACACTATATTGGTGGTATTGCTTAATTAACCCACTGGACTCACACTACTAGATTTTCCTGAACGGCTTTTCTTTCATTACAGCAATTCCAGTATGTATTAATGTCCTTCACATGTCACGTCTTGTACTTTACTTTGCCTCTTCAGAACTTTACTGTTTTCTTCTTTTCCCAACAGACTCTGCTCAAATTTCTGCCTCTTCATTGCCACAACCTACAAGAAGCACTCGGCCATGAAGACTTCCAGCGTCATCCTTCTGCACCTCGTCCTCCTTGCACTCTTCGCCTGCCGCTCTTATGCTCAGAATGAGGCAGAAGTCGTGGTTACAACGCGCCAGGGACGCGTCCAGGGAGTCCGTCTCCCTGTGCCAGACCACGGTCACGTCGTAGCCTTCCTGGGCATCCCCTTTGCCGAGCCCCCGCTGGGTAAGAGACGCTTCCGGCGAGCCGAGCCAAAGAAGCCCTGGAATGATGTATTTGAAGCCAAAGAGTACCCCAATGCCTGCTACCAGTATGTGGATAAGTCTTGGCCTGGCTTTCCTGGCAGTGAGATGTGGAACCCAAACCGAATGATGAGCGAGGACTGCCTCTACCTCAACGTATGGGTACCAGCCTCTCCCAGGCCACACAACCTGACTGTAATGGTGTGGATCTATGGAGGAGGTTTCTACAGTGGCTCCTCCTCCCTGGACGTCTACGATGGCCGTTACCTGGCAAACACAGAGAAGGTTGTTGTGGTCTCCATGAACTACCGAATAGGTGCATTCGGGTTCCTTGCCCTTCATGGTTCTTCTGAAGCACCTGGTAATGTGGGTCTCTTGGATCAGCGCCTAGCCCTCCAGTGGGTCCAAGACAACATCCAGTTCTTTGGAGGCAACCCAAAGCAAGTGACCATCTTCGGCGAGAGTGCCGGTGGGGCATCGGTAGGGATGCACCTCTTGTCCCCAGACAGTCGTCCAACGTTCACCCGTGCTATCTTGCAGAGTGGGGTCCCCAACTGCCCATGGGCTACAGTCAGCCCAGCTGAAGCCCGGAGGAGGGCCACCCTGTTGGCTAAGTTGGTTGGCTGCCAGTTCAGTAATGACACAGAGATGGTGGACTGCCTGAGGAACAGGCCCCCCCAGGAACTGATTGACCACGAATTCCAGGTTCTCCCTTACAGCAGCCTCTTCCGGTTCTCCTTCGTTCCCCTGATTGACGGAGTTGTTCTGCCCGACACACCAGACGCCATGCTCAGTTCGGGCAACTTCAAAGACACTCAGATCTTGCTTGGTGTCAATCAGGATGAAGGGTCATACTTCTTACTCTATGGTGCCCCAGGATTCAGCAAAGATAACGAGAGTCTCATCTCACGGGAGGACTTCCTGGAGGGAGTAAAGATGAGTGTCCCACATGCCAATGACATTGGCCTGGAAGCAGTGGTGTTGCAGTATACTGACTGGATGGATGAGAATAACCCCTTAAAAAACCGAGATGCTATGGACGACATTGTGGGTGACCACAACGTGATCTGTCCACTCCAGCACTTTGCCCGAGCATATGCTCAGTACAATGCTATGCATTCCCAAGCTGGACAACCAGGCCAGGGGGCAGGAGCTTTTACTTGGGGAAATTCAGGGGCCGAATCCAATAATGGAGGAAACTCACAAGGTAAGTAAAATAAAACATAGATCAGATCATAATTTTAGAGGTCATTATGTACAGCTTAACATAGGTTTTGACAAACACAATGAAAGCTAAAGATGATAGTCCCACTTTGATGCTGTTAAAGTATGAGAGTCAATGGAATGGAGGCATCACCTAAAATACATAAATTATAAAAGCCTTTACAGTGAGATGTCATCAATATTTCATCTGTTTCTTTTTTAGAAAGCAACACTAGCACACCAAAAGGATGGTTGTTGAGTTTGAGTGACATAAAAGTCACATGAGGTCAGATGACACAGTCAGATATTTAACTGTGGTGTACAGAGCTATGGCTGACTATTCTCCTTCCAAACTGTAGAGGCAACAACTCTATACCAACATACTAACCTGATTAATTAAGCTAAACATGAGGTGCTAGCAAAACATATATTCTGTAGTGCAAATACGTTTCGATAGGAAGGTGCTGCCAGAGGCGGACATCCCAGGATCAGAAAGTAAAAGTCCTGCCAAGTATTTGATCCAACCATTTAGTAAACCAACTAATCCTAATTAGCAGCCAGGTAGATCAGATAATTAGTGATATCACCTGTGTTAAATGCACAGGTAGATAGAATATATTGCAGGATGTCTACTTTCTGGAACCGGGATGTCCGCCTCTGTTCTGACCCTGTAGCTGTCCTATACTGTAAGCACATGAGTGCAGCAGCTGCGAAAACCAATGCAGAGTGTCTTATGTATTTTGTACGCCCCTATCTTTGTGGAAATGTGTGACACTGTTCTTTCGAAGAGTAACTTTTGGATGGGGAAATAAAAGGCCGGTCCAGACATGTGAAATAGCCTACTGTGATCGGACAAGTTGGTCTACCCAATGGACTTAGCTTTTGCATGTCACAAGTGTCAGCTGTATTCTAGCCTACATATCCTTCTTGTCATACATGTCAAATAATTTGCCTGAAAAAGACCCAGATGGGTCGAAACGTCGTTGGTTTTAATTAAAAGGTTTGGAGCTAAACTCCGGTGTGCGGATATCAAATCAAAAAGTGTCAAATTGTTGCATAGTGTTGTTTCACTAGATTTTTTAATTAAATTTAAACTAGATTTTAAACAGATCTGGTCTGATCACATATCACACAGACACAATGCCTCTCCTCACTTTGTGGATTATCCTACTTATATGTGGTGGTGTGTAATGGCCCATCCAGATACAAAGTGATTCTCCTCTGGCTGCTGGGCTCAGCTTAAAATCTGCCACTGCTGCCCAAAAGCTTGCTGGCCGCTGTGCCTGCATGCCGCTGCATTTTGTTAGACACAGCGGAAAACCACATGGCACGACCCACTGAAACTAATGGCTTTCAAGAAGGCAGCAGTGGCGTTGTCATGTTGTATGTGAAAGCCACAGAATGCACTTTTTATTTTTTTCTTTCATCTTGCAAATCTGACAGATTGCTGCCCCTGTAAACTCAATATAGAAGGAATCACATTGTACAGTTTTCTTGAAACTTACCAGGCCCCTATACAACCTTTCTGTTCTTTCTTTTTTTCCATTTGCAGTTAAGTGACAACAACCGAATTGAAAGAAATGCAAGGAATAGTTCAATTGGCTCCCTGGTAAAGGACAGTGCATTTGAATATTTTCAATGGCCGAACCCCAGTAGTGTGACTTAACTGACGTTAGTCTATGCAACTGCAAATGAAATTAAACAAAAAACTGAGAAGCAAGCCAAGTCTTATGCCCAATCTAAAATGATCAAAGGGCTGCACAAAACTCTGGACACTATACACAAATACTGGGGTTGGCATCCACTGATCTAGGAAACTTGGAGGAAGGAAGGTTGACCTCTCCTGGTCCCAAGACTGGAAAATTATTTTAGTTTGTCTTATATTGTGCATCAAAAGTTTGGGTACACCTGTTTGAAAACAATTTCAACATCATGTTCTATACATCCACTGTAATCACATAGAAGTCTGGCTAGATGACATACCTAAATAGGTACTAAATAATAACAACACATTACATTTATATTGTGCTTTTCTAGACACTCAAAGTGCTTCACAGTGAAGGGATAACCTCACTAACCACCACTAATGTGTAGCAGCCACCTGGGTGATGCATGGCAGCCATTATGCGCCAGAACGCTCACCACACACCAGCTTGAGGTGGAGAGAGAGGGAGTTACTTTCATTCAAAATGAAACCTGAAACCTTTTAAAGGTCTGAGCCAAAATGGAAGATGTACGTAATGGATACTTTACACCGACATTTTTGACAGGAAATTTCTATTAAAATGTGACATGTCATGTATTCACAGATAGATAGATAGAGACTTTAATAATCCCAGAGGGAAATCCACACTTCCAGTTGCTCAGCAACAATAGGAAAGCACATCAAAGGATACATTTGTTAAAATAAATATATATGCTCTAAAATCCATAAAAGATAGATAGTTATTGAATAAATATAGATAAATATAAAGTGCAAATAAATATAGTCATGTGTTTATATTTTCCATGTACTTACCGTATGTATTCAAGACTTTTGGTCTGATGGCAGATATCTCAAGATGCAATGGGATCAGGAGTGATGGCTCTCCATTGATAACCCATCAATTTTCCACCAATCAATATCCTTACAGATGATGTTTAATTGTCTTCTCCTCCAGGTGCCGTATATCTTTATCTGTTTGACCATCGGGCATCCAACCTGGCTTGGCCAGAGTGGATGGGCGTTATTCATGGGTATGAAATTGAATTTGTGTTCGGACTTCCCTTGGAGAAGAGACTGAATTACACATTAGAGGAAGACAAACTGAGTCGACGAATGATGAGATATTGGGCTAACTTCGCTCGCACTGGGTAAGACCAGGGGCTTGGATGGAAACATAATCTTTATATATGTCTGTTGACACATATTGGCAATAGGTTTGCTATTCAACTCTGTTTCATCAATTCCTTCATGTATCCTCCTTTCTTTAGAAATCCTAATCTCAATCCAGATGGCAGTTTTGACAGGAGGAGGTGGCCGCAGTTCACAAACACTGATCAGAAGCACGTGGGACTGAACACTCAACCAATGAAAATTTACAAAGGCCTGAGGACACAAATGTGTGCCTTGTGGAACCGGTTCCTCCCTCGCCTTCTCAACATCACTGGTAATAATGATGATAATAACAATATTTAAAAAAAATAAAATAGGATGTGGGTCTTGGGATCAGATTTTGCGAGTTTGCGAGATCTTGGTTTGTGAAACACTAAACCCTCATTGTTTGAAATCTCACAGGAGGCATAGTTTATCTAGTGCAATCAATCAATCATGTATCAGCCACAATGTAAGCACCATGATTTGCTTGCCCTGTGTTTTGCTTGCATGCACAGAACACATACACACACAATCAGAGGCCTTTTCTACAAAAGTTCTTTACTGCAGTGAATGTACTTCATCTGGATGAAATCAGTCAATGAATGTCAGCTATACAAACGAATGAGGAGGAAAAATGTTACATGTCTTGTGTTACTGGTAATACAGCATTGCAGTCAGCCGAAGACAGCAGCAACAAGCTCGGCGTGTTGTACCCCGGGATCTGTGAAGACCCTTTTTTTTACAGTACAAGCTCTGCCAGTAGCCGACAGCAGATAGCCAGCTAGATACAACAACATAACTGCAGAACTATAGAACCTGAGCAGCAAAAAACCACATCAACAACAAAGCAGCCTTTGTGAGCATTTCACTGTGGTTTTCAAGCAGGCACTTTCCATCATCAGTCAAAGTAGACCGCTCTCCGTGCCATGCACTGAAGAGGCTCCATATATCTTTAGAAGTGCTGTGCAAATGGGACAGGAGATGGTCTGTGCAAACCGTACGTGTGGCATGTTTTAAAAGCTTTGACTCAGGGTCAAGAGGAAACAAAATCTATCTGCTGTATTTGTTCATTTAGGAGGCACTTTATCCAAAGTGACAGTACAAAGGCACGTTTCATTAGTATGATGGCTCCTTGTTAACAAAACTGCCGGAAACTAGAACTGGACGATTCCTGAGTCATTCGGATCGTACTATTAACCCAGGCTGTGTGAGTCTGTGGGCTCCATTATTCTGCATTCTGTGCTGTCCCACACCTGTTGTTGTTACCTGCTGCTCCTGCTGTAGCCTATGCAATAGAACAATAGCCCTCTTTGTGACCGGTATAACACACTCAGTCCATCCGTCAGTCCAGTAGTCTGTTATCTCCCTGTTAACAAAACGACTGAAAAAACCACGGATAAAATTACACATTTATGTTTCATGCTTCAGCAAATCACAGCTTTAAAGATTGTCATGGAAAGATTGTCACTGTCATGGAAAACCTGGAAAAGTCATGGAATTGTAAAATCCCATTTTCCTGGCCTGGAGAGTCATGGATTTCAGTAAATTCATTGAAAGTTTTGGAAAAGTCATGAAATTCAATTTTGTCATACTAGGGGCATAGCTAGGAGGTAGCGTAGGCTATATCATGTCACAGACTGCTACCTTTCTGCTACAGTAGATGTAGAATGGTGGGGATGGGTGTCGCCAGGCCGTATTGCCACGGCTTCAGTCCCAGTAGCCTGTTTGTTTAAGTGTCTATTTGTAAGTTAGGTCGGACTATTGAATCGCTGGAATAATGGGGTGTCGGAAGATTGAGCAGCCCCCATTGAGGTGACTGCCTGCTCACAGGTTGTTGAAGGAGAGCATATCATCTAGGTAGCTAGTCACATTTATCCAATCTTGTTGAAGTCACATTTCAGCTATTGCACATTTCAGCTATTGCTATTTAAAGTAGACAGCTATGACGGGGCAGCTATAGACCTATACAGATGTATGTATGAATACAGATGTTATGAAGTATACTTAAATCCTCAGTCCTAGGCACACCTGGATTAAAACGGTTTTGCTTCAGAATAACAAAGTAGTTCTGGAACAATATTATACTATAGTTTTGGAATTTGTTTGTTACAGTTCCCTGATCAGGGATGTTGACAATCCTTCGTTCAACTACTTGATATTTCCCTCCACTTCCATTTGCAGTTTGTTGAAGTTGGCTATGTACAGTGAGTGTTCATGCCCCTCCCTCAAAATCACACTATTAATATATAGAGGTAATCCCTTTGTCTCCTCCTATGTTTCACACACATACTGTATATTAATAGGTGTAAAGCACATGTCCAGTGCAATCTCTGTCCAGGATTAAGCTAAACTGACAGCCTGTTTATGTTACTAAGACCGACGACCTGCTCTCCTCCATCTTCCGCCCTCTACTATTATTTGTCGTAAAAAGAAAGGTGACTTTGTAGCATGTGTTGCCTGTTCAACTGCCTGATAATCTAATTGCCTGTTAATCTATTCCATTCCTTTTCTAGTGCCTGATTCAGCCTCTTCCAACTTGGTTTACCCGTTTATTATTAATTGCGATTTTGACCGCTTTTATCGCTTTCCTCCTAGATAACATTGATGAAGCCGAGCGACAGTGGAAAATGGAGTTCCATCGTTGGAGCTCTTACATGATGCACTGGAAGAGCCAGTTTGATCACTACAGCAAGCAGGAGCGCTGCACTGATCTCTAAATGGAAAGACGCAAAGCTATATGCGCTAGAGATGTCAACATCTTTTCGGTGTCAGCAACTTTGTTGCTGTTTAAATGAAATGGGTCAAAAGTTGTTCACAAGTAATGTGACTGATACACTCATTGGAGGGTGGGAGTGATTGTAGATTTCTGAATACTACACTAGCTGCTGTGTGTAGTGCACCTAGCATTAGCGTTTGTCCTTTAATGTCAGTCACTACTTTCTACCTGTATTATTCACTTACTCCTAAGAAATGTAGAACTCTTTGTGATGCTCGGCAGGCTGCTATAGAGACCATGTAAAGGTGTGGTCATTTATGGGAAAGATGTGCAATTACCTCTGAAGACTGAGATTGTGTGGGTATGACTGTGTGTTGGTATGCCTGTGTGTGTGTGTGTGTGTGTGTGTGTGTGTGTGTGTGTGTGTGTGTGTGTGTGTGTGTGTCTGGGGCAAGGAAACTCATTGACTTCGGTCCTCAGGATCCCCTTGTTTTCATTAATATATTTTAATTTTGCCTTTTTTTGATTTGCTTTCTTTTAGCGTCTCTGCTGTGTATGTTGGTCTTAGTGAAATGTCCAATGCGTATTCTGTGTACACTAGTATCCATTCATATCTCTCTATATGTCTGTCTGTACATCTGTCTGTGGGTCCAGCTTACACCGTTTAACAGGTATATTAATCAGGAGGCAACTAAAACACTGCTCTAGATTGCACTGAACACATATAATCCGTACTGTTTTGTGTGTGTGAGTGTGTGTGTGTGTATGTGTGTGTGTGTCCTAGTGTTTCACTGTAAGTATTCATATTTCACATGTCTTTTCATCATTACTCTTCAGCATGACTATTGGTCCTCTTTGCATGGGTTTGTACAATAAATTATGCCTATCAAAGGCATTGCACCAGAAAGTTAGCCCGTGTTCACTTAACTCAGTGTAAGTTTGTGAATGCATGTATTTTTGTGAGTGTATGCGTATGTCTGCCGGAACAAATGAATACCATTGCAGAACGTTATTGTCACTGTGCTAGAAGGTTGGCCTGTGTTTCTTTTTTTTTCTCCTTCAGACTGTGTGTGTGTAAGCACTCTCCCAATCCATTATCCTAATGGAGGAGAGGCCATTTACTTGGTTTTATTTAACATGACAGGCTGCTGAGTCAGCCATTGTATTGCCTGACAGCTATTAATTGCTGTGGGTAAATGGGAGAGGTAGAAATGAGAAACAAAATGCAGGTTCATGAAACATCTCCCTTTACCCCTCAGCCACTTGCACCCATTCAACACAACAACCAGGATCTTTGTTTGCTTTTTAACTAAACAAAATACATTGTGCATGCTTTATCAGTTCTCAACAGTGGAAGACTTATTACATGTTCTTTAACTTAATTAGATTTGGGGAAACTGTTTGTCATGTGTCTACTTTCAGTTTTGATCACTGTCTCTTTACATGTCTGCACCAATCTGTACAGTATTTATTTTGATTCCTGTCAACAGTATGGATAGTATCTGAATCAGCTCTGTGTCTGAATGAGGGGTCTTTTGGCAAGTATACTTTGATCGATTTTGTCACCAGGCATGTAATTCCTTGTGACTGGAATGGTGTTCTGTAGTTTCAGTAGAATGTTTGTCAAAATGACATAGAATTTAGATGATGAAAGGGTGTTGTGTATGTATACCGGTATGTATCTATGGGAGTGTGTGTGCGTGTGTGTGTGCGTGCTTGCGTGCGTGCATGTGTGTGTATGCACGTGGGTGCATGTGTGTGTGTGTGTGTGTATGCGTGTGTGTGTGTGTTTATGCGTGTGTTACACAAGTTGATGCGCTTAAGGCAAATGAAAAGCCCTCTATAGTTTCCCTTATGCCAGATAGTACTTTCTGCATGTTCCTGGCCTCCTCCATTCTGCATTGTGCACCACATTGACTGTTACCCTCTATAAGATAGCCTATACACAGTACAAGTGTGTGTTATACCTATTATCAAGTGAAAGTACTACTATAGCTCTGAAAAGGTCTACATTAGCAATAAATTGAAACACATTGTTCATTGTATTTGGTATTTGAATCCAATGACACATTTTCACTTATTATTTTGATGATGGTCATTGTAATAAGGCTTTGATATGTCTGAACAAAGCAATATAAAGAGTGCCATATTTTATTTCAGTTTATTTTATGTATAACTTCTCCTTTTTCCAAAAAAGACACCCGTTCTGTACATCATTTGTTACAGTCGCTAGTACTTTAAATAGAATGGCTTTTGTAGATTATGTATTGTAGTCATGGATGCAAGCCTGTTGTGTGTTCAAAGCATCTAATAGAAACCCCATGCTGCTGTCTTGTAACCACATTAGATTAAGATAGTAAGTACTAACATAACATTCATACCGTTGAGCACTGGATTGAGAAAGATTCTTTCTTGGACTGAAATTCAGAACATATCCAATTAGGTGAAATAACATTTTGTTTATTATTATTATTATTATTATTATTATTATTATTATTGCTGTCGTTATGATGTTTTTTTTAGTTGTCATTTTTTGTTGATGCACCAGATGAAGCCCCCTGTGCCAAACCTGTGTGGTGGCAGTATGGTGCCATCTCTGCATGTTACTGTGTATTCTCTTCTTTCTCTGGGTACTGTAATTTAAGCCCCACAACACAACCTCATTAAATAAATTAGATTAAAAATGACCCCGTTGTCTTCTTTTTACCAGTTCACAATTAGATCCATTCTATTACTGAAAGAGTGACATAAGTGGCCTTATTCGGATATCAGGGGTGGAGAACATAGCGACTTCCCGCAAAGGCTGGGAGTCAGGACGTTCAGTAGTCCATCCCTGGGTCCAGTGTTCATTCATCAATATAATGATAATTATCAACCTTATGCATTCATGTAGCTAATGCATTGGCAGAGGTGGACGTACCTCTGGTGGAAGTACACAATTCCTTTACTAAAGTGAAAGTTAGATACACCTTGTCAAATGTTACTCCAATACAAGTGGACGTTGCTAAGTCAGATTTTTACTTGAAGTACAGAAGTACTTGATTTTAAAAAAACTTAGGTATTCAGAAGTACAAGTATTTGTCCTTTTTAATGTATTGTAATGTAATGTTTATTTGGTCAGTACAGTAATAGGGTATACATAATTTGGTCACTCATAGGACTTACATCCAACAAAAACATTTTACCTATTTTCATAACCTTGCAACTGTTCAAATGGATGCAATAATATAATTAATCATTATTCATTCTCTGTTCACAAATCTAAAAACATTTTAACTGGCAAATACAAAACCAGATAACTCAATTTTGAGTAAATTATTTATTGTTTAATGATGTTCGCTAAAGATCTATGTGGTGAATGTCAGGTGATAGGTAATGTCTAATTTCATTCCAATTTCACAATGATCATGGAGGATAGGTTAACACCAGACCACTTCTCAAGTCTCAATTGCAAACAGAGAAATGTAGTTCTCCCAGGCTACATGGAGGATGTTCTGATGAAGAATATTGTTCTGATGAAGAATCTATTGCAAACAGGTTTGTGTAGTTCTCCCAGGCTACATGGATGATGTTCTGATGAAGAATCTATTGTCACCATCATTAACACAGCCAATTCAGCCAAGTTCAAATTGGACTATTGAAAAAAATTAACTTCAAGATGGTCAATCGCATTATTATATTCAAAGACTCAAATGTGGTTCAAATGTAGTGGAGTCAAAAGTACAGTATTTGTCTTTCAAATGTAGTGGAGTAAAAGTCACAAGTTTCAAAACATATTAATACTAAAGTAAAGTACAGATACTCAAAAATCATACTTAAAGTAATCAAGTAAATGTACAGTAGGCTACTAGAGGGAGAGCAGCTTCACAGAGGAGAACTTCTGACGGCAAATTTGAGGAAAAGTTGGTAAACCACCCTTCTTACCTAATTTGAGGGTGCTGATTCTGAATATTTTGTTTACCAAGCTCAATTCTGGGTTCTAAGCCGCATAATCAGCATTTTAACATAAAATAGCGATTATTTTTGCTTATTTTTCCCTAAATTGGGTTGATTTCAAAAATAATCACTAAAACCAAATAAAAGTGTTCTCTAAATACATGTTTGAGCATTAAAGAAGCCATATAGTTTATTAACATATTTAATGGGAACATTATTACAGTTAACATGTAATAAACTCGGAAATTCTAATGAAAACACAACCATATTGTTATTGCTAACATAGTGAGTCACTCGTGGTCTTTAATGCATTTCATCACAATAACAAATTGCACAGATAACCTTCAACTCAGAATATATCCTACATATGAACTTAGATAGTGGGAATAAGCCTAATGCAGAACTGCATCTACCGTCAGCAACAACCGACAAGTAAAAAACATTTTACTTCTAGTACATTTGGTATGTGTGCTTGCCTCCATACTAGAGCTTGATAATGTGCTCTTCTAATATGCCATTGAGCAGCACCACTTGTTGGTGGTAGAGCCTCCGATCCTCGACATCTAGAAAACAGAGTGGCTCTGGCATAGTGTTGTCACGATACCAAAAGTATGACTTTGATACAATACCTGCCAGAAATATCTTGATACCTGATACTGAAGCGATATCCAAATCCTAAAATATCTGGAAAAGAAGGACGCAGGCCTCCTCCAAGTGTATTGAGTCATTTGTGTTGAATTTGGTGCACTTTTGGTCAATTATGGGTTTCAAACTTCTAAACTTCCTACATAATTATTATTTTTGTAGTCAGTAAAATAGTAGTTTGTGTGTGATTAAGTCCTTTATTGTTTGTTATAGCTCATTTATATTGTGTGATGTTTTGGCAATAAATTACCTTTAAATAGCCAAAGTAGGCTAGATCAAGGTCAGTGTTCAAATTACTGCATGCAAATCACTTAATGCTATGCAGAAGAGCCTAATCTTTAGGCCATCTGATGTAGGCTACCCTAGGCATTCCTGTGTTTATGGGATTTCTTTGACAGTTGCAAAGGGACAAAAGTGAAGATAGTCTTCTTTGCTCTGAGTGTAATTTAATAAGTACGTTTCAACCACTCTTTGGGTCTTAATCAGATAGGCAAACACCATTATTACATTACATTACATTTGGCTGACGCATTTTTAATCAAAGCGACTAACAACATGGTAACAGTTAAGTTTTAAAGCAATTCTCTCAACAATTTTAGGACAATTTAAAAACGGTAGAGTACAGTAAGAATAAGTGCATCAGTGAGTGCTGTTTTTAAACAGTTGAGTGTCAGTTCAAGACGGGTGGTAAGTGCTAGGATCAGCAAGACTTGTTGTAAGTGGTGCTATGAGAGGATATGTTCTCTAAAGAGCTGGGTCTTCAGGAGTTTTTTGAAAATGGAGAGGGATGACCCTGCCCTTGTAGGAACTGGCAGCTTGTTCCACCAACGAGGAACAACAGATGAGAAAAGTTTGGATTGGCCTGAGCGTAGGGGAGACCGGGGTTGGTTGTCACAATTTTTACTCATGCATGAATTGCTCATCTTCAAAAACTCTTTCAGCAGTAATTCCTACATGAAATGAAAGCTTGGGGTCTTGGCTTTAAATGTGTATAATTTTTACTTTTAGAATGTATTGTAACAGGGAGCAATTAACCATCAAAGACACTCTGACACAATGTGACAATCAACCCCATCACGGGGTTGGTTGTCACAGTGTATGGGGTTGGTTGTCCCTATAGAGTTTCAATGGGATTTCAGTGATAAAATGGGATCTTAAAAAATTATGTGTAACTTTTTCGTTTTTTAAGCTAGAAACTGCAAATAAGTTTTAATATGAATACCACCCCTATGATAGTTGTCATCAATGCCCCTTATGTTTAAACAATGGGATTAAAGGAGGTGATCAGTTACTTGAATTGTCTACTGTGTTGAGAAATAAAATGAAATCATTTTCAGTGCTAAAACCTCTTTATTATCATGTAAGTTGCAAACAAATTTGCAAACACAGTGACAACTGTGTCACAGTGACAACAAACACATGTGACAACCAACCCCACAAGCTATGTGACAACCATCCCCAACTGACCTCTTGACAAAGATGTTAACCTAGCTGCCACATGGCTTTAACTTGATAGCTAAAATATGACTCAAAATAAAGCTACTACCTTTGGCTTTTTAATGAGTGTTTTGTTTTTGAACTACTAATATCCTACAAGCTCTCAATACAAAAACAACACCAACATGAAAATTTACTCTGACCCATGAAATTTAAAAATTGTCTCCTCACCTCAATGCTGTGTGTCTGCTCAGCAAAATTCCTAGTGCAAATGAGTAAGCTATAAACGGGTAACAGTTTGATATCAAAATTTTACCACAGCATCACCTAGTGTGCCTGGAATAAGCAATGTGACAACCAACCCGTGAGACAACCTGCCCCGGTCTCCCCTATCTGTTGCAATATCTGTGCATTCCTACATTAGGTCTATTTCTTTGATAGTCAACATAATTTGCTACCACATAACAAATACCAAATAACAATACAAAAGTTTCTTACAAACTTCCCTGCATACTTCTTAAATGTGCTGCAGTCAGATGGGTGCCCTAAAGACATAACTAGATCTTGAGCATCTATTACCAGTGTTGAATAAGCAGTTTTTGCAGTGATCACTACTGGACAATCCACATTGCTAGACAGCACTTGAGTGAGGATGACTTATTTCCACTTCACAAATAACCATCGCTATCTGCAATAGCTACAGTACAGGGACATTAATCAGTTCATAGCTGAGGATTTGTCCTAGGTCCACTTCCCTTTCAGCATCATATGCAGTAATGATGCACTGGAGAATGTTTCTTTTTGTTGCATTATAAAGGATATCTTGTCTAAATTTGCAATCTCCATAGCACTCTTCAGCTACCCTCAAACATGCACACTCTTCCATTTTTTTGCATGGCTGGGATTTGAATGATAGGAAAGAGCACCAGTGAGATGTTTTAACTAGGAAAGTACAGTCGCCTTTACAGTAAAAAAAAAAATACAGTGTAAATCCTCTGTAAAGACTGACAACTGTTCATAATAGTTAGTGACAAAATACTTTCTACAAAAAATGAGCAGTCACCTATTATTCTATCATTTATTATCAAGGAATCTATTTTGCTTCTAAACGTCATACTGAATTATAGCTATTTTTTCAATTTATATTTTAATTTTAGCTTATTTTCATTTGCTGAGGGTCATTGGGGTAATTCATGTCCTGTCCCACAACATATCTGATACATAAAGAGTATATTAATGCCTTATTTTTTGCAATTCCTATGATATCTGATGGCAAAACCAAAAAGTATGTGAATTATGCTAATTAGCAAGCTTAAAGCTCAAAATTGAGCTTGGTAAACAAAATATTTGAATTCAGCACCCTCAAATTGTGTGAAATAGCCCCTTTACAGACTTTTCCTTAAATTTGCCAACAGGACTTTTTCTGAACGTTTGTTAGCTATCTGCTCTCCCTCTATACTGTCCACCCCTGTGCATTGGGCAACACACCTGGTCCTTTCCAACCCTGAAGTCTCTGGGATATCTTAGAGACAAAATACTAGCACATGGGTGATTCTGCCAGAGCAAGCACTTTGGGCATGTGAACTTTTGAAAATGACACATGAACATAGAACATTAATTTGTCGTGATGACAATTGATATGATGAAAACCTAATGACTTTTGTCTTGTCTTGAACAAATTATAAGGGCACATTTGCATGCCTTGGGAATATTTATTTTCTTTTTTTTATTAGAAAAAAATTACTTTCCATCACACCTCAAATGGCTCGATGGAGTTTTAAGCCCCC
Organism: Alosa pseudoharengus; assembly: GCF_046254945.1. NCBI lineage: Eukaryota > Metazoa > Chordata > Actinopteri > Clupeiformes > Clupeidae > Alosa > Alosa pseudoharengus. The sequence goes on from NW_027468640.1 coordinate 26,477,263, forward strand.
ACCGTCGACTTCAAGACACCTAACCCGGCCTAACCCTTGCTTAGCCTAACCCTAGTGCTTTCCATGCAGCGCTGCCTGGAAGACGACGATGCGGGCTTAAAACACCATGCCCTTAGCGATGTTCTTTATTTGGATATTTTGCAGGCACGTGCAGAAAAGGGGGGCTACAGGGGCTCTAGCACCTGCCCTTTTGCCCCTTTGATGTCCAAGTGCCCTTTTGACAAGACCCGTTTTTTACTTTTTAAAATGTGTAAAATACTTCCGCTAGTTCCAACATGAATATTCGCTAAATGTCTCATTAATAGTTTGTGAAATTAGAAATTTACAAAAATAAAAATGTTCTGTGTTAATTGAAATGCCTTGCGGCCACCAATCCGTGACGTCATGCATTCAGTGAACTCTTAGAAGGTGCACGCAGGCACAGTGCTGCAGGAGACGTTTGGGAGCACGGTAAGGTCACTTGGCAGTTAGCCTATCTGAACATACAATAGTATTCAGCTTAGAGATAGAGAATAAAATGTTTAAAGTTGTTTCATGTTTAATGAAGTAGGCTATCAAACCCGTTTTAATCATGTCATGGTCCATCCATTTCAATAACCTGGCAGCTTCGAAAATCTAAGGCTGAACGTTCAACATATTCTGTTTAGGTTACTATGTTATAGTAGCTTATTAGGTTAGTAGACCTAGTTCATAAAACAGAGTAGGCAAACCTTTTTTAAATCGTCATAAGCCGACGACATAGGCTACTGTTGTTTAATTAACTCAGTGGTTTTCAAAGTGGGGGCCGGGGCCCCCTGGGGGGCCGCGAGGGGGTGCCAGGGGGGCCTCAGCAAGTTGGAAGGAAAAATAAAAGCAACAAATAAATACATTTGAAAAATGTAAAATATACCTATGAGGGTTGTTATACAATGCCATTATAATAATTTGTCACATTATCTGAACATTATATTTTCCATGATTATGACTGGGAACAATAGTAGAGTGATAACTCTCATGTAGCAGAAAGCCCCAAATGCCATTTTTACACACTGTATGCTCCATCGCGAAGTGCTTGTGGCTAAAATAATTATTAGGATTAGCTTAATGTATTTTTACATTTGCCGTAGTATTGTCGATGGGTTTAATAACACATCAAGGGGGTCCTTGGCCAGAACCTAGTGGTATTTGGGGGGCCTTGTCATGGAAAAGTTTGGGAACCCCTGAACTAACCCAACTCCACACGTCGTTCTCTGTTTACAGTAGGCTACATTACGCGTAATTTCACTCAGTGGCCCACGCACAGCACGTGAATCTGCAAGACACCAGCTTGCTTGCTAATGGTGGTAGTTCACTGTGATAAACATTAAAATTATAGCCTGACAAGCCAGACTAGGCAATAACATATTTGCTGCCGCTAGGGTGCGTCTAGATTTCTAGACTATTAAAATTAGCTTTGAATTTAATCAATAAGATGTAGCCTTATAGCCTATGATCTGTGTAGACAATAGCCTAATGAAAACTGAAAAGACCTATCTATCTGTGCCCTGGCTAGTAGGCCTACAGTACATGCACTCCTATTGAATTTTCAGAACCAAGGAGAGAAATGAGAAAAATGTGTTACAGCTCTGTCATGTAGCCTATGTATTCTCTATTGGGTTGTAATCAAAATTAAGTTTTAAATAAAGTTAACACGTTTTCTGAAAATTTTGTTCCATGTGCCCTTTTTTTAAATTTGAGCGCCTGCCCCTTCAAAGGTCTCTGCACGCCCCTGATATTATGCAATATAGTTCATTATGTTTCATTATCAAATCATATTCCTAACTAACCAGCTAATCATACATAACACATAGACTTCATGAATATGCAATAAACCAACGAGATTAGCCTACCATCTCCTATTCTCTTAAAAAACCCTGAGCATTTGGCTATATGCAGGGGTGAGTTCATACCGGAGAAGACTGTTGTTTTTTGTTTTGTTTTTGTTGAAACTTGTTCATTTTTATCTTTAATCTGTAGGGTGGATACACTTTGCTCCTTGCACACACTGTAGCTGATTACTGACTATCGCATATTGTTGATCTTGTAGGCTACACTGTTTACAGGGAAACGTAAGCCTAGCAGAACGGTGCAAAACGTTTTGACTTTGAACCATAGACTGTATATAATAGCTTTGAACTTGCACCAGATTAGGGTAGTGCACACTCCAGACCAATAGGTGGCCGTAAAAGGCAAACTTGTTCTTCTTGCAACAAACACAAGATAACGAGAAGGACCGCGCGCTTGCGATTATCGCTCGCTACATACCTTCATGTTGCCCACACTTATTGAAGCTGTTTTAGTGATACATTGTTATTGGTTATTGCAGTAAATACTAAAAAATTGCGGGAACATCTGTAGGTAGTCGAATTTAGCACCTATTTAGGTGCTTTGCTTATGCAAAGACGAATTAGCTTGCTAGTAGCCTAGGCGTTAAAGCTCTTTTCTTCAGGAGACAATGACCTCCGCCTCCACGAAAGTAAGCTCAGTTCTGCTGGCAAAGATGTTTAAATACCTCTTAACGTTTTGATTATTAGTGGGATACAATGCAAAGCTCTTGTCAGTCATGCAGACGACTTCAATTTCAATACATGATGGAATACTAGAAAGTGTTTGTAGGCTATTTAGAGACGATACAGTATGTTGTAGTTATAAAACGTAGTAATGAGTTCAAACTCAACGAAAGATACTTCAAATTATTTGGGTTAATAAGTAGGTTGCATTTGCTAGGCCTATCTTAAACCATGAGTGTGTTGAATTTGTACTTTTACACTTGATGTGTCATTTTCATAATTTAATATAGGCATACTTGCTACACATAAAACATAGTTATAATAATATTAGCATGTTCAGTATTCACAGATATATTCATGCTTGTTTCTGCCTTTTCAGGTGGGAGAAATCTTCTCAGCAGCAGGTGCTGCCTTTACCAAACTGGGTGAACTGACAATGCAGTTACATCCAGTGGCTGAAGCCAGTCCAGCTGGGTGAGTTGCTCTAGGCAAGACATATACTGAAATATTCAAATGCCATACATACGCTTTGTTCAGGGTACCAGAAGTGGTGGGCCTTACTTAGGAAATGTGTGAATCGTGCAAGTCTCCTCTGTAGAGGACATATTGGTGGAGGTGATGTTACCTGGATGAAAGTGAGTGCAAAAGTAGTCAGTGAGTGATGTAATGAGTAAACTTCACGTCCCGACATTTCAAGAGATGTACTAGCGACTGACGCCGTGCCTATAACTTTTGCCTCCTTGCAAGCGCGCCCACCTCACATGCTGTTGAAATTCAGATCTTCTGCAGGACTGAGCAGTAAAGGTTACATAACGCAGGTTACATGTGCATGTTATGGTTAGGCTGTTGTACCACCTGGATTTAATATTGTGTATGGAGTTTTTGTTGTTGTTGTTGTTGATTAATTTGAGTAATGAATAATGAACCTTTTTCCCTTATATGTCCTTGAGTTGTGACTGTAACATGTGTGTTTTGTGTGCAATGAGTAGTAATTGATAATGTTTGCCAATTACAGGGCTCAGGTCAAGACACCAGTGAAGAGGAAACTGTATGAAAACAGTGGTGTCCCTCTGTCCTCTGACTCCCAGAAGAAAAGTGCAAAGAAGCCTCCACCTGTTCCAGCTCCACCTGCTGTCATAACTGTGCCAGCCTCTCAAGTCGTCCTGACAACAGGAGTTCGAGGATCCTCCCCGGCTCACCCCTCCATAAAAAAACAGAAGACTGCAGGTAAACATCCCTAGGTAGATGTATTTAAAGCAACATTGTTTAAAGAAACTTACTGAATGGGTACTGAAGAAAATTAATTTAGTTAAAGAACAAAAAACAGAAGAGATTATTTTTCTGCACTTTGAAAAGTTGAACTTTTCAGTATTTCAAATGTAAACTTTTCAGTACTGAGTGTTGTTAATCCACTACCCTTTAGCAACAGTAATTCAAATAATTAATCATGGATTTGTTACATTGTTTAATAGGTAGTCTTTCTCATAGTGTAAACAAATATTTGATGGTTGTCCTTACCAAAGTTGTTCAGCCTTATCCCCTCCAAAAAGGAATGAACACTAACTAGTTAAGACTGAATGTACAAGTGTTTGATGTACTTCTTGAAGTAGTATCTACTATTGCAGTATTATCTTCCCATTTAATGTTTTTATTATTATTTATGGTTCTTTATATTCCAACAGATGTCACTCTAAGCGCATTGAATGATTCGGATGTCAACAGTGACCTGGTAGACATAGAAGGTCTCGGGGAAGGTTCATCTAAGAAACTTAATTTTGATCAGGGTAAGGTTTTTTTCCGTTTGTGTGGGGAATCGGACCTGCTAGTTTGATTTTCGATGCATCCCCTAATTAATGGTGGGGTGAAATCCTGTTCGATCAGGCGCTGTAGATTTTATTCACTGGCTCCAGAGCATCAGAAGGAGATGATGTGTAATGAGTGCTTCTACTTATGACACTTTTGAACTGTTGTGTTATTTTGCAGAGAGCCTCAATCTTGACTCCAACCTGATCATGAATTCTAGTGATCTTCCCCTGCTGTCTCGTTGAGCCTTCTCACTATTGCAATCCCGAGGGTTATCCATGTGTTTCCATCAAGCAAGAAACAGACGATATCTACATACTGGGTCTCCGTCAGTTGTTGTTGCAGCAGACCTTTTGTGTTGTTTCATCGTGGGCACCTGTCATGCTAAAACTGTTGGATGGTATGTTGCCAACATTTTGTGCAAGAAAAATCTTTTTATATTACAGTGTACATAAAAGGGTGTGTAATTTTAAACTGGAGTTTAAAGTTATAGTCTACATGTAAGAACGGCCTTGGGATCATGGGTCATTTTAGATACCTAAAACCTGTCTGAAATTATTAGGTAAACTTGGAATGACCTATTGTCGCCATCACTGAAGGCTATAGATGATATAATATATTTTTTTATTCTTACAGTTGCTATAATCATTGTACCATCTACACAAGATATTTGTAAAGCTGTGTTAAAATTTGTATGTAGCTTTAAGGACACTGGTATTTTGACATTGATTTGTCCTTAAAGGGCAGTGAAGAAAGCGCCCTGGAAAACATCTTCATCCATTCCATTGTAGCACAAGTTATTATACTTGTCCACTCATATATGTAAACAGAGATGTAAACATAATGTAGAACATTTTTATTGAAAATTTCAGGAAGTTGTATAATGATCCAAAACACCTGAAATTGTATTCATAAGTTAAAAATGCATAAAAAGCAATTACAACAATGATACAATGCAACTTACAATTCTTTTATTTTGTTTAAAATTGTTTCACAAAAAAGTGTAATGGGATAAGATGCACACTCATTTTGAGTAACAAATAAAGTTTTAATGTTATTCATATTTCTGGAAAGCTTACTTTCTGGATTAATTTACATTCTTAAGGCTTCAGTGATAAAAAAAAAAGTGTTCCTCTGAAAGTGCTGTTCTTCGGAAAAAAAGAATACAGCTGATTAGGGCTGCAACAATTACTCTATTAGTTGTCAATTATTAAATTAATCGCCAGCTATTTTGCCGTCATTTAAAAAAAAAATTCTTTGAATATGCTCTGCTTCACTTACTCCTCTATGAGGATAATCTAAGTAACCTTGACATGTGGACAAAACAAAGGATTTGAGGACATAATCTTAGTCTTTGGGAAACACGTATAGTTGTATCAAACATCTAATCGATTAATAAAAAAAAAAAAAACAGATTAATCAACTATGAAAATAATTGTTAGTTGCGATCCTATAACTGATATTCTGTCATCAGCTCAGAGTAGTGTGTCCAATTCAGTATTGAAAACCGCATGTGTCATGAAACCTGGCACAGGTAATCACAATAAGAGGTAGACCTGATTAAGGGTAGACCTGATTAGGTAGTCATCATTACATTGAGTCAAAGGTCAGTGACCATGGTTGAGGCACTCACAGACTACTCAGCGAATTGTGATGTGAAGAAGGTGCTCTGGAAGTAAGCATGGTGTTGACATGCTTTGCAATAACTAATAACCTTCGATAACTAATCGCTTTTCTCACTTTTCATTTTCAATAGGAGGTCTACTTAAAAGCCTGTACAATCATAGAGCTACAAAATCCAATTGGCTATCATGCAGACAAATACTAGAGATATACACAGCTTTTGGAGAAAAAAAAATATTGTGAGAATTTGCCCCCCCAAGTGGTAGTGGTGACCCACTGTGGCTCCTAGACTTCAACATGTTCCTTCTGTTTTCCTGAAGTCAGCACCATGATACCCATTGAGGAGTGCTACCAAATGCAGGCATATATGTTATATTGAATAGATCAGTGTATGATAATTTATTGTACAAAGTGCCAATGTTGTGTTTAATTTATAGACACATAAACTTAGTTTAACTCTGCTTCTTCATTCTTGTCCCTGAGGTAAAACAATGACAATTTTAACTCTATCTACTTATCTAGGCTAGTGTACAAAAGTGGTACTTTGTAAGCCTACATGAAATGCCCATTGAGCTTCTTCCATGATTTTCATGTTCCTTATAGCTAAGCTAACCTACATGCATTTTAGTCCTCTGAAAACCACTTGTGTTATCCTTAATCTCCATGCCTGTTATGTGTGGAAACCTCTAATAATTGCATAACATTCATACAATACCAAATAGGTGCAAAAACAACTTTATATAGCCTCAATGTCACTATTTTTTTTAAAGCTGTGGGCCTATAGGAAATCAACGATTATGCCATACAACCTTTTAATGGTTCAGTCACACTGACGTGTTTGTCTTCCATCCTATCCATGTCCTGGGTATGAATAATACTTTTCCAGATATTAAATCCCAAACAATGGCTTCCCATTTTATGTGTTTTTCAGGTTGTAATAATAATGATTATATCAAGGAGTTGAAAAAATACAGACATAGGATTTGATCAGAAAATTTGATCAGAGATATTTTGCAGGTCTTGGTTTAAGGACCCTTTCGTGATCTACAAACAAAATGAGATGGTGCAGCAACAACATTCAGATTTGACACTCAATGAGCCAAACACAGTTGTTTATTTATTTTCAAAGAAAACATATGTCCATGTCATTTAATTACGATCAGTGAAGCTATTGGTTATGTGCAAAACTGCCTCAACCATGTTCCACTGTCAAGGTATAATGCCCACCCTATGTCAGATAAGCAGTTTTGATTGGTTCCTGAGATTTTGGTTGGGGTGGAGATCAGTGTCTGTCAGAGCAAATGCAACGAGCTCTGAGATTTGACGGGTTCCCAGGCTAGCTTTAAACTATTATGTTATGTTTATGTATATGTTTATAGTTCTTAGCAAACACTTTTGTCCAAAGCGACTTACAATGACACTAGTGAACATTACATTAACATTAGTATAAACAGTTTAAAGTAGTCATATAGCCAACATAAAATATTAGTAATATACTAAATAGAATTTAACAGAATAATAACAATAATCATAAGCATATACAAACCCCGACTCAAGAGAATTAATTAGTTTGATGCAAGGTAAACAGTCTTTTTACTTTTTGAAGACCCCAAATCTACCGCTAGAACAAATGGCTGTATTACCTAATAAAGTCTTTTTTATGTTTTATTTTTGTTTTGACGGGATCACTGTTAATGGGTGTGTTATAACGTTATTGTCTTTAATTACACTAGCCAATCCGTTTTGTCAAAAATTGATTAAGCATTTGGAAGTTCTAACTAAGTTACCTATTATAAGAAACGATTAGCAAGTAGGCGCCGACTTTAGATAGGATTCATTGTTCTCGCACAGAGGACAGATGCTCAGTATCACCCAGGGGTGTGTTTCTAGTTGCTAACAGGTTAGCAACTATGGTTTTGGGAAACGTGCCCCAGGTTATTAGCGATTGGTAAGCGATAGGTTGTGCCCACTTTGGGGCCTACCAAAATCTACCCCAGTCGACCCCAGGTTGAGAGGTAAGTCCAGAAGACAATCAATAAACTCGGGAATACTTAAATTGCCTACAATGTTTAATTTTCAACATGGTGTGCAAATCAAAAAAAAAAAAACTTCTAGCTCGATTAAAACTTGGCGTTGATATCCAAAATCTATTCCCATGACGTGGACACAGTGTGTCAAGTGTCATTATATAGCTTATGACAGTAAAATTTAAACAATTACAATGCATCATACACTTTTGAAAACTACAAAGACTACTTGGGTACCAGACAAGAGTATATGTTCAAAATGTGAAGTTAATGTTTCTCTGAATTTTGTCTGGTCAGTGTCCACAGTGACATCCCAGCACCTTTTAAAACTTTGTCAGGCTTGACCTCTCACCCCTGAATGCCTTCCTGTTTATTGGTCTCCTGGACCAATGCACTCGTATGTTTCCCTTAGTCATCTTACGGCTGACCTCTAAATATGTTTGGTTCATTTCCTTTGTTATTGATTGCTTCATCACCACCGTCCTCTTCCTCGCCTGCTCTTCCCAGCATTCTCAAGGGCCAGAGCAGACCGTGTTGGACAGGTTCTGGCTTTGGGCAGCAAGGAGAACTCTTTTCCTTGGTGAGGAAGTAAAGCAAGGCGTTTAGCCAGGCGTTGAACGAGGCTAATGGTCTTGTTATTTTGTAACAGATTGAGACCATTCGCATGGTGGGACACTGCACACGGTTTGTCACTTTCAGAATCAAGAAAATGGTGCGGGTTACATGGAAAGGGAAGAAGCACAGGGCGAAAAGGAGGGTGATGGTGATTATGGTTTTGATTGATTTTCGGCGTCTGTTCACATACGGGGAATGTGCGCCCAGAATGGTTGACATTCCCTCTGCTCCAGACATCATGCCACCTCCACGGCCCCCTGCTCCACCACTCTTCTCTGAGCAGGGTTGGGATCGCAGGGTCCTAAAGATAGTCAAGACCACACGTGAGTAACACCAGGCGATAATGCTGAACGGCAGAAAAAACCCTAGCAGGTGCAGTGTTATTCCATAAGGTACATAGTCCTGGAACTCCTTGTCGATGGCATCGTCCCAGCAGTTCTGGAACCAGTCCGCTTCTCCGTTAGTGCTGTACCCATTGGCAGCCGGCCCGGAGCCAACTCCCTCCCCTCCTCTGGGCAGATACTGTGTCTGTGCAAAGCGGAAGATGGGGCAGGTGAGTGCAAACACCGCTGCCCACACCACAACGCAGGTACCTTTCACCGCCCGCTTGGTCTCCAGGGTGATCGTTTTCATGGGGTGGCAGATGCCCAGGTAGCGGTGCACGGAGATGCACGTGAGGAAGAAGATGCTACAGTAGAGGTTGAAGTAGAAGAGGAAGCGCACCAGGCGACACATGAAGTCCCCAAACACCCAGTTGTCTTTCATGATATAGCTGGCCACCAGGAAAGGCAAAGATAGGCCGTACATAAAGTCAGTGGAGGCCAAGTTTACCATGTAGATGAGGGAGGCGTTCCAGCGCTTGGTGTGACGGAATGAGCGGTACAAGACTATAGAGTTAAGGGTTATGCTAAATATGAATGTGAACGAGTAGCAGATTGGGAGAAATATGTACTTGTACGACTCGTCGATGTTGCAAGGGTTAGGAAGTGATTGGTTAAGAGATGAAATGTTCACATCTCCCTCCCTGTTAGGTAGGTCCATACTCATGTCTGATGTCATTATCACCGTGTTCTCTCACATTTGCTGGAAGAAGATCTCCGTCTCATCTTTCTATCTCTTGAGCTTTGACTCCAAGCTCCGCACGGTGCTCTTGACCTCCATCTGCCTGTCCTTGTAGATCCAAGATAGGCAAACCTGAAGCTGCAAAATAAACAATGGCTGTTATTATCGACTAAATAACTTGCCTATTACATGATAAGCATGCAGTGTTTATTATTCATCTTGTTTATTGACTCTACCTTCGCTTACCTGCCCATGTATCCCCCCATTCACTTTCTTTCACAATCTCTGGTTTTGTTTGCAATACCCTGTGAGTATATGCTGCTGATTCAGACCCTTTACACTCCATTAACTCTTCAATCAGTAACCACACTTCCCCTGGATATGCTCATCCCACTATGCATCCTCTTCACTGTTCCTCCATTGCCTTAACCCTCATATGTGAGCACACACACACACACACACTCTTTTTGCCCTATGCCCTGCTTCCAAACACAAAAAACTGTCGCATGACTAAACGTACCTCTCTGTCTGTCTTACGAAAGATGAATCAACTATCACCAACGTTCTGCTCTAGCTGAAGTTCAAAACACACATCTATTTTTGCGTGGCAGGACATTCTGAGGAACATATGACACAGCAAGCGCGTGGCCGAATATTCAACTTACACTGCATATGGCACAGGAAGAGGTTTTGTTCTCTTAAACAGTCTCACTCAACTTACAAAAATGGAAAAGTTTTATCCATTTATTATTCATAGTGTGTGGCAATCAGATAATCATTTCAATTTACAATTTATCTAATGCTGCAATAAATTCTTTCCTGGCCACAATTAGGAGCACATAAATACCTGTATCACTTGACATGGCGACGGTGTATCTGTAATCCTACCTGTGTCCTTTGTTCCCCTGCTCTCTTATCCCCGTCAGATGAAAGCCAGCAATGCTCCCCAGGCTGGTGGATAGGCGATTTCAGCTAAACAAATGGCGGAGGTTAAACCCAGAAGGTTTGGGCCACAGAAATGGTGTCCTCGCCTAGTCCTTCGCTGAAGACCACCACTGTGCGCCCAGCGCCCGGTCACAGCCTACCCTACCTATTCTGGTACAGTACATCCCTCCCTCAGCGCACACTAGTGGCCCTCCCACCGTCTCCTGCCTTTCCTCTGTTTGTGCTGAGTCGTGCATTTGAAAACCATGAAAACTTGCCAAGGTAGCTTGGGCAAAATCCACACAACACACATGAAAGTTCATTCGTTTTTCTATATCAACTTCACTTTGAGTAATGGGTCATTTCTAAGTTTATAACAAATTGACATTTTAGTTGGTAGGCATTTGTGATAGGAATCAGATAAGCGATTAATGTTTGTTAAAACATCTGATTTATTCAGTGAATACAAAACAAGGCTGTACAAATTATTGACAATAACATATAAATTCAGTCATAACCTGTTTGACCATGTATATACCCACATAAGCTGTTGTGTTGCCCCAAAATAGTACTGGCCCACATCTCATCATGTAAGCCATAGCAAAGACACTTGTTGGCTGTGACAAGACACACAGAAGCTTGCATTTTAATGAGAAAGCTCCTCAAAGACATCTATATGAATAGAACTTAAGAATGTTACAACAACTGCACCTAATATTACAAGTCAAATAAAACTGTTTGCATTCAAACAATATATTGTTGAAAGGGGGAACAAAAGGCATATAGACTGAGACAATTGTGTAAACAATTACACAATTATTGGCACCCCCTAAAAAATCTTTATAACAAAATGTCAATGCTGTTCCATTTATGTCTTCACTCTTTCAGTAATCAATGACCTCCTGTTTCACTGAGGTATAAAATAAAGTTGTGACAAAGTGACACAGAGGCCAAATGTCATTTTAGTCATTTTTCAACATGGGAAAGACATACGCTTACTTCAAATATAAGGAAAGTGTGTTGACCTTTGCCAGACATATAAAAAAAGAATATGTTCCAATCAACTCAAAATGTGACAAACTTGCTTGGGCATAGATTATCTTGCCCCCATGGACAGTGAGGAGGATGGCAAGAGAGGCACACAATTCCATAAGGACCAAAAATAGCACCTTGGGGACACCAAGCCTCCAAAAAACTTCAAAAGTGACCTCTGTGCTAATAGATTATTTAGAAGGCATGCCAGGAAAAAGTCTTTCCTGTTATTTAATCACAAATGTTAATGCCTAGAGTTACTGAATGCTACACGATGAACTTTGTCTGGAATAAGATTCTATTGTCAGATGAAATGAAAATCGAGCTCTCATCGTGGTTTTGCCGTATAGAAGAATGTCCATACTGAAAAGAACCCCAAGCCCCATGATGCATATGGTGGACAGTCTATGATATTGTAGGGCTGTTTTTTATCCAAAAGGCCCTGGGAACCTCATTACTGTGCATGGTATCTTGAACTCCAAAAAAAACCTAAACATTTTCAATAAAATTCTGTCAGTCTCTTCCAAGACTAGAAAAACAGAGCCACAGAGAAGGCACAAGAGAGGACGGAATCTGGATGATCTGGAGAGATTTTGTAAAGAGGAATGGTCTCAAAACCTTTGCTTTGTATTCTTCAACTCTATGGGATGTCAAAGGAAACAAGGACAAAGGAGATAAATTTGCTTCCCTGCAAGGTAGGATGTGTTCTCACTGTTTTCATTGTGAGATCAAGATAAATTACCATGTGCTTTGTTGCATTTCTGCTGCAGCCAGCATAATTTTACAAAACCAAAAAAGTATTGACTGTGGTAACCACACTCCACTGGTCATAAAAGACCCGCCAGATTATGACACATCTATACATCAGAAACAGAGTCATTAAAAACTATTTGTTTTTAAAATTGGCAGATGATACAAAAAGGTAAAACCATCTTGACAATATTATGACGATAGCAACACATGAAATATACAATAACAATAATATAAAAAAGAAAATGTTATTCCCTTATGTTGTACACCTATGCTCAAGTAGTAGAAAAGAATAATATTGTTAATCCATTCACTTTATAGGATTTTTTCAGTCTTGGTTTGATTTTTTTTTTTTTTAAACGCAGGATCACAGGGAGGACCCAAATGTGACAAGCATGTTTGAAGTCTTTGAAGTCAGATTTCCCCCGTGTCTTTTATCATTCTTGGACAATTCTGCAACTCAAATGCAATACATTCCAAGGGAATTGAAGGTGGCCAGTATAACCAGGCAATGAGGTAATTTTCCAAGCATGTTGTTTCTTGTAAATCTTCCAGAAAAATTATATAGATTGGGATTAATATGGGGGCATGTGCCCAGCAACATCATGCAGCTGACATTCTGAAACAGTTCCCTTATAAAGATATGTTTGAAAATACTGTGCAATCACAAGTCTTTAAGACTGATTAAGTTTTTCACAGTACTTTTTTTTTTTTTTTTGCCCTACAGTAGCAGCAGTCGGGCGCTGACAGCATCAGAGTGCTGTCATGTCTTGCACTTCCAGAAGCATGGCGTCCTGTTCCGTCCTCAGCTGGTCCCGTGTAAGAAGGCGACCAACAAGCTCTGAGCTGAGGTCTACGAACACACCCACACAAATACAACCTTCATTAGAATAATTACCACCGAGACAAATGCAACATTCATTAGACAGTAAACATGTCAATATCTGGAGATGTTTCAGTGGACCAGAGTGTCTCATAATGTGGAAAATGTATTGGAAGTGTTGGACGTATGAAGGCCTCTAACAAATATGTCAAATATGTCACAGAGAGTGATAATATATTGTACATTGCTTCTTTTTAAATTATTTTTTAAATCATATGACTGTTGCCAACAATTTGTACAGCATGGTATTGTAATCCAATTAAATACTTCAGGCTAGTCAGCATTTTGAAGAGACATATAGTTATATTAACAAAATAGTTTTTCACCTTGAATGTCTTTGCTGAGAGAGGTCCGTAATGCCATGAGCTCCCTTAGGCTGAGCTTTTGTAGCTCACTACGGTCAAGCGGCTTCTTCAGAATCTTATGTGAAGAACTCTAGCAAAGCAACATATCAGAACATATAAACATAAAAGTTAAAACAAATACCATAGGAATGAAATGTAAATGAAATGTCAAAACCTCACAAATCCCACAACAATAATAATGGAGAAGACAAAGTACATGAAGAGCTCTTTTCCAAAACGCTATATAACACACCTCCTGTTTCTGTTCAAGAACACACACACAATACACACAATACACACCTCCTGTTTCTGTTCAAGAACACACACACAATACACACACTACACACCTTACGTTTCTGTTCAAACACACACACACACTACACACCTTCCGTTTCTGTTCAAGAACACACACACACTACACACCTTTCGTTTCTGTTCAAGAACACACACACACACACACACACACACACACATACTACACACCTTCCGTTTCTGTTCAAGAACACACACACACAATACACACCTCCCGTTTCTGTTCAAGAACACACACACAATACACACAATACACACCTTCCGTTTCTGTTCAAGAACTCACATATACTACACACCTCCCGTTTCTGTTCAAGAACACAAACACACACACACACACACACCTTCCGTTTCTGTTCAAGAACACACTACTACACACCTCCCGTTTCTGTTCGAGCACACACACACACACACACCTCCCGTTTCTGTTCGAGCACACTACACACACACACACACACACAAACACACTACACATCTCCCGTTTCTGTTCGAGCACACACACACACACACACCTCCCATTTCTATTCGAGCACACACATACACACACACACACACACTCACACTACAGACCTCCCGTTTCTATTCGAGCACATACACTACACACCTCCCGTTTCTATTCGAGCACATACACTACACACCTCCCATTTCTATTCGAGCACACACACACACACTCACATCTCCCGTTTCTATTCGAGCACACACACACACACACACAAACACACGCGCACACACGCACACACACACATACTACACACCTCCCGTTTCTATTCGAGGACACACACACCTCCCGTTTCTGTTTGAGCACACACACACACACACACACACACACACACACACACACACACACACCTCTTGTTTCTGTTCGAGCACACACACACACACTCACACAACACACACACACACATATACTACACACCTCCCGTTTCTATTCGAGCACACACACACACACACACACACACTCACACTACACACCTCTTGTTTCTGTTCGAGCACACACACACACACTCACACAACACACACACACTCACACTACACACACACACTCACACTACACACCTCTTGTTTCTGTTCGAGCACACACACACACACTCACACAACACACACACACACACACACACTCACACTACACACCTCCCGTTTCTGTTCGGTCCACAGTTTATCTCTGAGGGCATTCAGAGCAGCTCGGACTTCCATCTTGAAACCGGTTGGTTTGCTCTTATTTATAGAGGCATTTGATGAAGCTGGCTGTGCAGTCCTCTTTCCTGCTCGCTTGGTCGTCTTCATGAACACACCATATAAGAGAACAAAGCTTCAGACATTTTCTTGCTCCATGTCATAAAAAGTATTACAATTACACTGGCAGCAAAATGTACCGTCATGCAGCTAGTAAAGGGTAACATGTCTATCCTTCCTCAGCTCCATAATAATTGACTAAAATAAAATGCATCATCACAATCATCAACATCATCAACGGAGCCTGGCTAGCATAACCAGAAGCGACTGTGAGACTTGTTATCAGAGTCACGGGTTGGCTTCGATGTGAGTGGTTGAAGTAGCACGTCAATAGATGACGGACAAGTGGCTTATTCAATCATATGCAAGCATTTTTTGATTAGGCCCAGCCTTCTGAAGCAACACTTCAATGGATCGGTTCCAGATGGATGAGTGGAGCTAGGCGGAGCGAAATTCATCTGGCTAGGGTCAGGTTATGGCTAGCATGCAGTAGCCTGAAAAGTTACAGCTTCAATACCCGGCTTCCACCCTTGTGCCCCTTGAGCAAGGCACTAAACCCCGAGTTGCTCCGGGGACAATGGCTCTTGTTGACATACGTAAGTCGCTTTGGATAAAAGCGTCTGCTAAATGAATAAATGTAAATCATTATCATCATCTGTTTACCAACCTTCCTTTGTTTAAAAACGCTGAGTCAGTTCCATATGGGCAACATCACAAATGCCTTGCAACAGATATTATTAGCAAATTATAGGACAAATAAAAGCAGATTCTCTTACTTGTTCCTCTTCTTCCTCCTCACTTTCACTATCATTGATGAAGCAGAGCTGCAGATTCATATGGCCCCTGTGGAGATGTCAAATGAGACTTCCATTTACATGTTGTTGTACACATCTAGCCATCTCTTGCAGCATCCACAGAAAGGATGCCATTAAAAGCAGAAAAGAAAATCGTATATACAGTATATACAGTATATTACCATTATGAATCAGACACATTAGGAGTTGACTGTAAAGGTGCCCCTGGAGTGACACCTGTGTACTACCGTGATGTTAGAGCAGTCACGCGGCTATTGAGGTCCTCTCCGTCTTCCCAGGTGTCCCGGTGGATTCCGAGATCTTGTCCCTTTGTCCAGTCTGGAAGTTTTGCAATACCCTGGTAAAGGTCACAAGACATAAATGTTGACAAACTGCCAAAAGCACGACTGATGACTGATGAAGTAAGTGCCGGAAGTACATTTGTACAGTACAGACGTTTTACATACTATAGTTGGAGCTAGAGGGTCGTATACTACCATTCACGGGCAAGTCAATTTTTGCGTGCTTCCAGTTATGCACTTTTGATTGACACACATCCTCCCCCTAAACGCTCTAATCACACCCAAAGTGCGTACATTCAGAAATAATGCAACCTTATGAAATAGGTGTGATTTATTTAAAATAGAATTAGCAGTCATCACAAAATTAACAAGACCTCATTGAGGACAAACGACAGCAGCTTCACATAACATTGGCTGCATTAATTAATGTCTTAATTAAATTGTTCGTCCAGGCATCTGGATAACTCCATGTTAAGTAGAAACTGCTGGACTGTGTGTCTGTAAGCTCCAAATTAAGGAGGATACTTGTAGCAACCTTCTTTGAACTTGGCAAGCTCTTTCCCATTTTTAATTGATATCTCTCAGTATACCAGGCTTGTTCGCAAACTCAAGAGATTAAGGACACCAGGCAACGTTTCCGTGTTATTTAATCATCTTCGTAAGTCGGTATATGGTTAAATTACTCATTACAGGGCGAATGAAGACTCTCTCGCCCGCCCCTACTGCCTGTAGGAAGAATATCGCGCTTGCAAGTTCGGTGTATCCGACCCGCCGACCTTCAGTCTCACAAAGTCTCAGACATCGCAAGAAGCAGGATCAGTTTACATCCTGCATCCACAGCACAGAGGCAGGCTAACGAAACGCTAGCGATTGTTGCAAACGTGTGTATAATGGCAGAGCCGGCGAAGAAGCAACGAAAACCCTTGACAGAAGATGCAAAGAAAAGGAAAAGAGCTTCAGACCGAGTGAGGGCTCGCACACGTATCGACACGTACAGACGCTAGGGGGAGCTTCATAGAGAAAAAGCATCAGGCTTGCCTGGTGTCCCTTTAAAATGTTTCTTTTTTCTCACGTTAAACAATGTGGTCTAATATAACATTGACAAATATGTTACTTTATGTTATATTGTATTGAAAGAAAACATAATAATATTGCAGTAAAAATTGCATACTCAAATATTGTGATTTTGTAACATGGATACTGATGTTAAAGGAGAATTCCGGTGTGATTTTGACCTAAAGTGTTTTGAAACATGATACCGAGTGTGAACGTATGTCTCATAGCCCATCTCGGCTTGTCCCCTGCACTCCGAAATCTGGCGCTAGTTAGCCGATGCTACCAACAAGGCGGTCAATGGTGGTGCCTCGGCATCGGCATAGCCATGCAAATAAATCACTGTTTTACACCATTTACGAGGCTCAATGTATCTCCACACTTCATTGGTAGACTTCCGAGGGCCCTGACATTTAAAACGAGACATTGAGAACTTTGAAAAAGCACTGGTAGTTTACTTACAAGACGATTTATACAGACAGTACCTTCACGAAGTTTAGCGTTTGCAGCCATCTTGAATTTAGTCACGATAAGTCGAGCGATGAGTAAGAATGAACAGGTATGATAAGGGATCAGATTCCAAAAATAATTCTGTGGAAAAGTAGCAGCAACTGGAATCCATGCATTTCCACGGAAATATTTTTGGAATCTGATCCCTTATCATACCTGTTCATTCTTACTCGTCGCTCGACTTATCGTGACTAGCGCCAGATTTCGGAGTGCAGGGGACAAGCCGAGATGGGCTATGAGACATACGTTCACACTCGGTATCATGTTTCAAAACACTTTAGGTCAAAATCACACCGGAATTCTCCTTTAATGTGTAGATTGAAAAATACGTAGTTTTTTATGTGCACTTTCTTTTACTTGGGTGCATGGCACAATTTGACCCACAGTCAAGAAGCAGAGTCAGTTGTGTACAGCAATATTTGTGAAACAAAAAAGAAACAAAAAATATTATTACATTATATTATTTCTAATGCTAAAACATACACATTTAAATATCTGTCCAAACAATTCCAACCTCCTTTTCTCTCCTCTCTTCCTCCTGTTTCTCAAGCTCTGCAATCCGTAGGCTCAAGGCCTCCCAATGCATGATGGGCAAACCAAGATCATCCTCCGTGTAGTCCTTCTCCCACACTGGTGCTGCACCCTCTGTGTCTTCCTCTGTCTCATCACTTTCTTTTTCTTCTCCCCTCTCTCTCTCTTGCTCCTTCGTTCCCTCCATTGATCTTCCAAAGGTGTCGGAAGGTTTAGAACGTTTCTGTGAAAGAGATGAATACATTGTATATAAGTAAACTTTCCTCAGATTCAATCAGTCTGTCTGGGAAAATAAATTATAACTATAACTACCTTCAATCAGATGTTATGAAAAACACTGGATTAAAAAAAAAAAAAACTCTATCCAGGTTCCCGTTTCAGCACGACCAAGTAAAATTAATAAATCAGAAGCTTTTCAAAGAGATTGGCATCCCTTGTTTCCTCCATAATTTACAATGTCTCATACACTCAGCTATATTAAATCCCCGAAACACAAGGGCAGAGAATACAAGGACAAAGACAAGTACACAGAGATACTACTGAGCCACTCGTCAGATAAAAAGACTTTGTAGCTGTGAGAATTTAATCATTGGATGGCAACACCAAGAGAATGCCGGGATGGTAGCAGTTTGCCCTGAGAGGAGAAGTGCAAATAATGTCTGTGTCCTACTGTGTGTTCTACTGCTGCCTCTTCTGCTGGAGTCTGCTGAACAGATGCCAAGGCTTGAACAGATGTCAAACTCACACAACACACAAAAGAGATGAACAGGGTGTGGTGATCCTCGTATTAACTCAGGACTGATGCTGTTCAGACTTGTCCATCTCATCATCTCACCCACTCCTTGTGACTCCATTGCTGCTGGCACTGGCACGATGAGGGGGGTTCTACTGGGTGCTTGTATTACGGAAAAACTCTAGCAGACACGGTCTCAGTTTCTCAGATATATAGTATAGTATGTATTTATAAGTATATATACTATTTTTATCCTGTGAGGGAAATTTGGTCTGCATTTATCCCAATCCGTGAATTAGTGAAACACAAACAGCACACAGTGAGGTGAAGCACACACTAACCCGGAGCAGTGAGCTGCCTGCTACAGCGGCGCTCGGGGAGCAGTGAGGGGTTAGGTGCCTTGCTCAAGGGCACTTCAGCCGTGGATGTGGGCATGAGAGAGAAGTGCTCAACCACTTCCCCCTCCCACATTTTTCCTACTGGTCGGGGATCGAACCGGCAACCCTTCGGTTACAAGCTCGAAGCCTGAATTATATTACATGCAATGCCAGCTAGATGGCAATTGCTAGTATGATTTCAGAGAAGTAGCAAGTAGCTAAACGTACCTCAAATATATATTTTTATGTTTCATCTTCAGCATTTTTGTACCTAGCCATTCATTTTCTGGTCCAGTTTAGCGGAACAGAATTATAGGCTGTAAGTCTTTATTATAAACTATTCATATTTAAATGTGTTTAATTAAATATGATAATTGACTTTGCTAAAATTGGGTCTGGGTGTTGAAAGTTGCAAATTTAGTCTCTGGTGAATAAAATGATAAATTATTGTATAATGAAAAGTGGTTCCCACAGAATTAAATTATATTTGTGGTGGTAGGTTTGCAGAATTAAAGGGACACCAGGCAACGTTTTCGTGTTAATTAATCATCTTCGTAAGTTGGTATATGGTTAAATGACTCATTACAGGGCAAATGAAGACTCTCTCGCCCGCCCCTACTGCCTGTAGGAAGAATATCCCGCTTGCAAGTTCAGTGTATCGTACCCGCCGACCTTCAGTCTCACAAAGTCTCAGACATCGCGAGAAGCTGGATCAGTTTACATACTGCATCCACAGCACAGAGGCAGGCTAAAGAAACGCTAGCGATTGTTGCAAACGTGTGTATAATGGCAGAGCCGGCGAAGCAGCGAAAACCCTTGACGGAAGATGCAAAGAAAAGGAAAAGAGCTTCAGACCGAGCGAGGGCTCGCACACCTATCGACACGTACAGACGCTAGGGGGAGTTTCGTAGAGAAAAAGCATCAGGCTTGCCTGGTGTCCCTTTAACTTGAATGCAACAGTTTTTAACAAATTAGTGCAGCGTGGTATGATGCTAACCAGATTTAAGCACAATTTAGTACAACCTGGAAATCATTGAGTGGTGGTCAATGTTGATATTGTGGTGGGCCACCACAAATAAATCAATGCCAGAGTGATGATATACTTATAAAAGCCACAGTGTCATAATTATCTATGGTATGGTAAGTTAATAAAATGTTAACCACCCAATTTCAATGTGCTGGAAAATTAAAATTGTATTCTGCACAGCACCTAATCATGGAGCATAAATCGAAGTAGGCCACCTTCTTTACACAAAGTTCTGAGAAAGGATGTTTGACTGGGTTTCATAGAAACCATATTGTACATGATTGGAATTATTTCTGCCTCCTTTTAAACTCCTGTACATAGCAGTTACTGAGAGCTATTTGCACTGTATATTATACAAGTATGTACCTGTGCTGTAATCTGGTATATATGCTGTACTGTAATCTGAAACAGAATAACTTCAAAGACAACTAAAATCTGAACTAAAAAATCTTGTAAACATCCCTTACATTTGAACAAGCAACCAATAAATAGATGTTCATGTACTGTAGAACAAAGCACTCCAACAATTCTAACTTAGAACCTCTTCCAAACTGCTAAGGCCCACAGTGGTTTAGGAGAAACACTGATGAGAAACTGATGTTGAGTCCCCAAATACAATAGGGCTACAGTTGTGTTTTTGTGAACATAAGAGTTCCCCCTCTACACATTATTCCTGGCAAATACAGTTAAAAACAAAATGATTCATACCCCTGGCAAATATTGATTCAATGTTGATTTTCTCTTTATCGATATGTTTGTTCTGACTGACAATGACACTACCACATGTCAAAAGGTTGTAAGACAATGTGGTAGAAACATGGAATTTGTAACATTTTTATGAAAAATGGCGTATCCAAAATTATTCATACCCTTTTTAAATAAAACATCTTTATTTGCATTCACAGCTCTCAAAATGGTTCTTATAATACCTATACGAAGCCTCTCCATGTCTCCGCAATGATTCTAGACTGAACCTTTTTAACAGCAATCTGGGTTTTGAGTCAAGAGCGATTATTTGCCATCCCCCTGGCCTTGTACTCACTTTTTTGACGGATTGAGGTCTGGACTATGGCTGGGCCACTCTAAAATGTTGGTATTGTTCTCGGTTAACCATTTCTTGCCTTGTTTAGCTGTATGTTTTGGATCATTGTGTTGTTTGATGGTCCAATGCTGCCTATTGGGGCAGGTCTGTCGGCAGACAGCCTGATCTTCTCCTCTAAAATTCTCAATTTGCCCCTGGTTTTAGTGTTACCATTTTCTTTGAGTTCACCAGGTCCCATTGTCTGAAAAAAAAACACCCAAAACTAATACATTTCTATAGCTATTCTCCACATTGTAGATGGTGTTTTGGTGGTTGAAATGTTCACTCCATCTCAAAATGGATCACTTGGTCATCTTGGATGCTGATCATGGATCACTCTTCTCCAAACATGCAAAACTCAGCTAAACCTTTATAAGGGCACACCTGGACGAAGAATTTAGCTTTCGCTGAATTTTTTTTCACCCAGGGACATGGCCTGAGATTGGCATTAAAAAAAGCATTAAATTCCAATGACACCATGTCCATTTCAATTGTGGGGGTTAGAAAAGTATTCTTTATCAAGTACTAGTGCTGGGCGGTATGACCAAAAATGTATATCACGGTATTTTTCAAAATTCTTACGGTTTCACGGTATATGACGGTATTTATTTTCCATGCATAATCAGATGTTCACAGCATTTTCTACAAGTTGGGAGAGGAATTGCTGCAGTACATTGAGTAAGGATGGTCTATTTTACTGTCATGATGTAGAATAACTCCACACTGACTAGTGGTAATGCAGTTTTGCATGGCCCCAGAAAATGATGCTGTTTACAAAGAGCCACTCATGATTCTAATGAAGAATCTAATCAGAATGCAAAGACAATTGCAGTCAAAATACAGAACTTTTACTGTGCAAATTTCACAAACATTTTGTATAAAACCAATACAAAAAGTAGTGCAACTTGCAATAATTATACTTTTTGAAAATTATAAAATTTAAAATAAAACCTCTCTGCTATATGCTTACTCTGTCAAATAGGCCTATCAGAAACATGCCTTATTGTTATTGTGTGGTTTACATGACGTTAGTGGTAGGCTAACGTTAACTTCATGTGGATGTGGATGTCTTGTTAGCCTGCCATGAGCTTCGGTTCGGTTCGCTAGGCAAAACATTAACAAAAAAGTTCGTTTTGGTTCACTGATGACAGTCAGGATCATTTCTAACTAGCCAGCTAGTATTGCTCAGTGCATGTCTATAACATGCTTTACTTGCTACCTGGATAATTTCAGCGAATATTCTTAAGGTGAGATGAATGATAAGAACATTAAACTTCACTGTCTTCGGTGGGTTGCTAACTAACATCACCTACTAGCCAGCTAGTTACAGCTGTTAAACAATCTCAATAGAATTTTCGTGACGGTAAATCCCTTTCAATGCAGTATCCCATAACGTTTTTTCTTAACTAAAGAAACAATTTAATGTATTCTGTGCAACACCCTTAAATAAACCCCCTACCTAAGGAGAAATTAAGCCTTAAGGGTCATACTTCAGGGGAAAAACATAAGGTGTTTTGTGTTTACCCTCGCATTGGCACCATGCGTGCGTGTGAAGAAAGTCCTGTCTGAAACACTGTCGCGCGGCGCAGCGTTCCAAACGTTGTGTAATCAAATACACCGGTATGGCGGTATATTAAAAATTCATATCATAACGAAAATATACACCGGTGTACGGTGTGAACCGGTATACCGCCCAGCACTATCAAGTACCACATTATCTTACAACCTATTGGCATGTGGCAGTGTCATTTTCAGTCAGAACAAACATATTGTTCAAGAGAAAATCAACATTAAATCAATATTTGCCAGGGGTATGAATAATTTTGTTCTGTATGTATTTGATTATTTAAAGCCGAGAGACATGGCAGTATGTATTCAAGGTGTACAGCCGGAGACGTTGCTGACCACCTCTGTTTAGATTCCACTACTGCAGCGTCACCTTCATTAGAACTCCCATTGACAGAATGTATTTGCATTTACACTACAAAAGATGTGTGGTCAAATGAGTCTTAAGACAACCTCGGCAAGTGGTTTGAGTGATCGGATCACAATGCATCTTGGTGATTGTTTACTTTACACTTACATTTTAGAGTTGACCACTTGTGATCAGATCACCAAAGACACATTTTAAAAACAAATGTAAATGAGTCTTTGTCTTCTCATAGTCCCACCATTGTTAAGTTTACTGATGATGGACTACAGTGGCTGTGGGGCTCATCTCCAACAAGGATAAGACGGAGGAGTTGAAGAAGCTGGTCACCTGGTGTCAGGCAAACTGTCTAACCAAATGTCAGCAAAAAAAAAAGGAGTTGTTTGTGAACTTCAGAATGAGGCAGCAACAGACTAACACCCCGCTGGAGATTGATAGAACCCAGAGTGATTCGTTTCAAATATCTGGGGGTACATATGTCTGAGGACCTGACCTGGGCTAATCACATACAAGCATCAGTCAGGCCACTGCAGCGAACCTCGTGTACAATATTGGCCAAAGTGAAACCATATTCCAGTATTTGCATTCGGAGTCAAATTTCAATGATTATGTGAAAGAACTGCTATATGGTCACCCTCTGCTTTAAATACAGATTTGAAATACATCATATCAGTCAGGGTTCAACATCAGCAGTGGCCCACTGGCCCAGGGCAAGCAAAAGAGCGTGTTGGGCAAGTTGATGGGCCAGTCATCATCATCACAAGTCAGCTCAGCTCACCTGTGAGGCTAACTGGTTGAAGCCAAGCATGTGAGGCTACTAAAATAAAGAGGAAACACTTTACAGGGTAATAAATTAACAGCTTTGTGCAAAAGTGACTTTTCTGGGCCAGTCCATTGCACTCATCCCAGGAACTGTAGTTTACTGGAATTAGGCAAGCACTTCATTAGCCTATGGCCGGAACTACATGCGACTTAGGATGAGGTTCTTCTTCCAGGAATCAAGACTCCTCATTATGGATATGCCTGCCATACTAATACACACTCAGCACAAGGCCCTGCACTCAGTGGTAGTATTTTCTCATTTTTGAAGCCTGGCCAAGTACAAAAAAAGAGAAGTAGACTGAGATGTCATCTAAGGTGTTCGTGGGGTAATCTTGGATCAGATTATCTATGCCAGTGGGTAGTGGACATGAATTTAAGGCATGCCTACTGGCTGGACACCTTGCGTTTTTCAAAAGTTGAGGCCTTTCAGTTTTCAGTTGACCACAGCCACATAGGGATATTTACATTTACATACCGCAATTATAAAAACGAGAGGACATGTTCTCCGTCTCATAGTCATCTTATTGTGTAAAAGGAAATTAAAGAGATACAACAGTTCTAGGCCTGTTGGCCAAGTAACTTTGTAGCTTTGCAAGGGAGCCCGTTTCATAGACAAACACAGTAGGCTAGCTGGCTGTCTTCTGAAACTGAAAATTCTTACCGTTAGTCGCCAGTGATCCCTTATGATTCGGATTTTCCACCTTGCTTCACGGGAAGGTCTATATGTAAGATATTTGTCTTTCTCATTATTTCCGTTAGGTTACATCGGTTTTCAAAGTTTTTTTTTTATTTTCCTTGGGATTGTTTCCTGGTCTCCGCTAGCCTACACAATGCCAACTCCTTTCCCTATTCTCAAACCTCGGCGTTTCAGTCTTCAAGTTTTCAACTAACCAAGTTCTTCAGCTGAGTAGACCTAGTCTACGTGGCATGATTCTTTAACTTTTTTTAAAGAAAATACTTGGTCAAGATTAAACTAGAACAACACAACGAGTAGCCTATAATTTAGGCTATTGTAAATGTAACGTTACTTCCTAACAAAGACAGTGTGAAGACTTAAGGAATTTGACGGCGTTTCGTTAGGGGTGGAGATTAGATAGAATAGGCTAAGGTGTCCGATTTCACTCCTTTGACAGACAGCAAATAAGCCTGGTTACTCAATGGCTAAAAACTGATAAAAAAATATGGTGTGTTCCAGACCAGATTTTGACATCACCCAAGGTGGCAAAACTTCAGTTGCAGCCTAGTCTAGCTACCATTAGCCTAGGCCTATCTGTTACAACAACAGAGTACAAAGTACAATTTTCTAACAATTTTCTAGAGCTTACAAATTGTCACTGTTCTCCCTCCATCTTTTCCACTCGCCCACTCTTCACTATCACTCAATCTTTATTTTACAGTTTTCCTCAATCTAAAATCCCTCTTTTTGTTTTTAAAACAGTGAGTGCATTTCTCAGAACAAAAGTAAACACATTGCCTGCAAAAGCATATATAACACACTAGCCTAATTAGATTATACTAAATTAAAACTAAATTAGATTAAAACGAAATAATATCTTCTCAGAATAAATTTGTTTCCCTGTTTTAACCTTATTTCTTGGATTGGATTTTTCCAAAACTAAGATACAACTGAAAAGAAGATTTTTTAAAACCTCTTTTTACTATATTTTCCACAGGTGCCAATAAATATGGAGGGCACTGTATCTCAATAGCCTATATAGTCGAGGATACAATGTTATAGAAGTCATGACGATTCCATCTTTTGTTTGCAAGCTCTAGAAAATTGCTAGAAAATTGTACAGTCTCTCAGGTATATGTGAGTCCACAGTGATCATGGATAAAATCTTGTATTTATGATATATTACACATGTGCATCAATTGTGTCAGAAGTCAGAAGAAAAAAATAAAGGTGAAAATGGCACAACTGAACTCCAAAATGATTCTGTCTATTTTCTTGTGACAAGAACACTTCTCCCTCCATCTTTCTCACCCGCTCTTCACTATCACTCAATCTTTATCTTACAGTTTTCCTCAATCTAAAATCCCTCTTTTTGTTTTTAAAACAGTGAGTGCATTTCTTACTGTCATTGTAAAGTGAAACATTTAGCACTCCAATTTTATTTGTAAGACATATTGAACTTGAATATTCTCTCTCCAGGGAATCTGTTGTAGACTACAATGATCAAAAAATAACAGGAGATCTTTTTTCTTTGTTCAATAGGAAGACCAGTTTCTGAGGAATGAGAATTTCCCTACATTTAAGAGAATTTTCCCTACAATAAGACAGGGGTGGTACCGACATCATTCATGATGATGAGAGGGGCAGCATTGCGACCTCCATCACTAAGAAAAGGGCTAAAGTATGGAAACAGCTTCTCTGTAAATGAGAAACCATTAAACAAGTACATCTGGGACTTGGCCTCTACATTATAAAAAGAAACAGTGCCCTCCTCGTAATCCACAAAGACCCCAACCTTTTCAGGCTTCTCACTTAGGGTGAGCCGCACAGATGGACCGGCAGCAGCGGTGTACTCGTCCCCATTTCTTAAGACCAGTGTAAAATAGCCATGAGCTGGGGTCAGTTTAATCTCTCCTTTTCTGTTGGCAGTCTCGCAAACCACTCCCAAATCCCACTCAGTTTTCCCCTTGACCTGGACCTCAAAGTAAAATCTCCCCGAGCAGTACCCTTCCTTTGCCAAGACAGAAACAGCAGAGTCAAATCTCTCTGGGCTGTTAAGGAGTCTCTGCCGCTTATTTCCAAATGAAACTTGTTTCATGTCAGCAGAGAGTACAAGCTCTGGGTGGGCTGTGTTCGGATCCAAGGTCACATCCACTAAAAAGGGAAACAAAAATGGATGCAGACATTAATAATAGAAAACACTTGTATATATTGCCTCCTTCCTAACATTAAAGCCATACCCCAATTTTCACCAGTCACCTGAACCAAACCAAGTTCCTCTACTCTGCAGCTTCACTATGATATCCCTATTAAGCATTTGTTAGCAAAACCTATATTATATATGGTATATTTGTTCTCTATTATTGTGTTAAATGTTCCAAATATAAAGCCCTTTGAGCTGCATTCTGTGTATGAAAGGTGCTATACCAATAAAGCTTTATTATTATTATTGTTCATGTTGAGACACTTCCCAGAGCTTCCAATTCTTCCCTGATTTTGTGTTACCCTGGAAATCCAGAGTTCTCGCTAGAGCACAATGTAATTGTCTCTGCGAGACACTCTGGCAATGAGCAATGATGCACGTTACTTTGACCCCACATTTCTGGAAACCAGCTAAACTGATGAAGACAGCGCTGCAACGTTGGAGGACAGTACACATTGGTCGTAGTGTTATCCGATTGCGTCGAAGTCCGAAATCATTCATAGTAAACATGGTTTAGTGTTATCCAGTTGCGTGCAGTGAGATTTTTAAATACATGCTTGTTGCCGCCTCTCGAGTTGGGCCATTACATTGTTCTTGGCTAGACCCCTAATCTTTCTAGATTACCAGGGTCTGGATTTTCCAGGCTAGAGAAGGGTTCTTGTCACAAGAAAATAGACAGAATCATTTGGATGGAGTTCAGTTGTGCCAAGACAAGCCTGCAGATGACTTTGGATCCTTAGACTGTAACAAAAATATCTCCAGGCTTGTCTGAACTCCATCAAAAGACTCTGTCAATTTGCTTGTGGCAAAGCTATTTTGGCAACAAGGCATCAGGGACACATTATCATGCCACAATTTTTGTTTATCTTTAGCTATAATAAAGAAATGAATACCTTTATATTTTTGAATCCTCTTCAATTCTGTGAATAAAATAATAATAATAATAAAT
The DNA here is from genome assembly GCF_046254945.1 of Alosa pseudoharengus. Classification (NCBI taxonomy): domain Eukaryota; kingdom Metazoa; phylum Chordata; class Actinopteri; order Clupeiformes; family Clupeidae; genus Alosa; species Alosa pseudoharengus. The sequence continues at coordinate 26,505,384 of NW_027468640.1, forward strand.
AAATAAATATATATCACCATTTTCACCTGCTTTATTTTTTACTGACACAATCGATGCACATGTGTAATATATCATGAATACAACATTTGTTTTTATCCATGATCACTGTGGACTCACGTATGCCAGAGAGAGTGTCCATTTCTTTCTGTAATGATTGTTTCAGCTCAGCCATGACCTTCCACAAGGCATCCATGCACAGGTCAGTTTTTATGCAAAATTCACTGAAGACCTTGGGTTCTGGAATATTGGGCATTGATGAATAGACCTACAGCAAAGAGGGGGAGATGAAATATTAGGCACTGTAAAAGTACAAAGTGTTGCTCACAAAGCCTGTGAACCCACTATAAGAATAAGCTGAGAGTGACCTGAAGAAGATGCACATAGTCGTCACTGTGAGAGAGCTGCTCCAGGTTAGCGTCTCTCTCCTTCAGCTGGATGATATCCTTCTCCAGCTCCTTGATGAGCTGCTCTGCATCTCTCTCCGCTTCTTTGTGCTTCTCTTCCATTGCCTTGGCCAGATTGGCCTGGCTTTGCTCAACAGATTGTATCAGGGCGATAAAGACCTCAGAACTAGATTCTATTTCTTTCTCAATAGTTTTCTAATGAAGTCACAAGAAGAAAAAAAAAGTCAAAAGTATGTGCAAACAATACAAACAACAGGTCACGCAATATTAATGGGAAAGTTATCTTACGACAACAGTTTACACAATCTATTTTTAGATAATAAATGTCTGTTTCAAGAATTTATATCTTGTCTTTACACCATTATGAATTAAATATGTTTTCATCAAAAATTAAATCACATTCTGTTATTATTTACATTTTACACAGCGCCCAACTTTTTAGAAAGAACTCTCTGTGCTTCATAAAAAGTATATGGCATATATTATATGTGTCTCCTTGAGAAGTCTGGTTTGCATATGCCATAAGTAAGCCCTGAGATGAATCTTAGCACATTTGAATTTGCTCTGGCAGACGCCAAATCACCAAAACCCCAGGAACCAATCAAAACCGCCTATCTGGCATGGGTTTGGCTTTATATGATGGCAGACAGAGGACTGTTGGCACAACTTTTGCACACCACCAACACATGATGGCATCAGTATTATACACCATCTACACTTAGTTAATAACTGCATTTCAAACCCTTATTCACAAGAAAGATGTTTTTGCTGTACTTCTGAAAGGATTTGGTTTAATGTACTAACTTAAGTTTAATTTCACTGCTGGTTATGTATGAAATTTGAAAGTAAACTGAGAGGGTCCAGACCATAGCCATAAGTGGTCTCACCTTGCCAACTTGAAGAGTGTGTCTAATTTTCTTTATCTGATTTAATCTGTCCTTAATCAGTAGCTGTATGTCTGTGTGGGTCTTTTCCAGCCGAATCTATGGACACAGATTTATTGAAAATTAGATCAATGTCATTGGTAGAAAGAACATTTGTTAAAAAACAAACAAACACAATCTCCCAACCTTATGGTGGACACACTCCACTTCTAATGGAACGGTGTTGTGGCTCATGTGGTCTGTCTCAATGCACAACTGACAGATACACATATTGTCATCTTTGCAGAATAACTCTAGGAGTTGGCCATGCTTGTTGCATATTCTCTCCTCCAGTTTCTGGTAAGGGTCTATAAGGGTGTGCTTCTTTAAGACTGGAACTCTTTGATGTGGTTCCAGGTGAGCAGCACAATAGGAGACCAAGCAAACAAGGCAGGATTTCACCGCCTTGTCCCTTGACCCCGTACAGATATCACAGGGAACTTCAGGTTTAGCAAGACCCTTTTTATTCTTGAAATCTTCCACCACCTCTCTGAAGGTTGTGTTGATCCTTAGATAAGGTCTGTCACAGAATTTCTCTTTGCACATAGGACATTGGTAGTTTTGGATGCTATCCCAGTATTCGTTAATGCACCCCATACAAAAATTGTGTCCACATGGAGTAGATACTGGGTCAGTGAAAACAAAGAGACATATAGAACACAGGAGTTGCTCTTCAGATAGTTTTGTGGTTGATGACATTTCTGGAAACATATAAAAATAGATGCAGCACAGTCAGTAAGGCAAAACAATCCAGCAGGTCCCAATTAATATTTGAGCCATACTAGATGCATGTTAGAAGTTAGAAGTTAGAAGTTAACCCTGGTAACTCCTGGGGGCAAATGTTTGAGGGCTGAGAGAACTGTCAGTAGCTCTAGATTTTACAGATTCTTTTGGTAGAAGAAGACGCTGCAAGGCTGGTTCTCCGTAGAGGGGTAAGATAAGACTGCGGAATGCTTGCAATTCTTCCTACTAGTTAGTTAACCATCTAAATGACTTCGTCATAGGTTCGTCCACTCTCCAGCTGGAAAGCTGGAAAGCTGGAAAACACCTGCTGGCTGGCATGTTCGTTGGCAACAAATAGGCTGCTCTTCTGCAGTCATACGTAGAAGAGCTATGATTTTGAGCATTTTGAATGTTGAAATAAACTCGCTACTTTTGTTTTGCAGTGCTTTGTTCTTTGCTCTGTTTGTTACAATTTTGAGCCAGTTGTAACAAAGGTAAAAAGCCTTTCATTTTTATGTTGTGTGTTGTGTATAGTTTGTTTGGCTGAGAGGACCAGCAGTTTTCTTTGAGTCTTTGAGAGGATCAGCTGAAGGTTATGTTCCTTCATCCATGAGGATATGTCTCAGAGACATTCAGAAATCCAAGCTGAGACCACAGGGTCATCTGGTGGGAATGATAGATAGAGTTGTGTATCATCTGTGTAGCAGTGATACAACAAACTGTGCGAGAGTATAATTGGACCCAAGAAGATGGTGGAAATGGTAAAGAGAAGGGGCCCTAGCACAGAGCCTTGGGGTACCCCTGAGATGCAAGGTTATTTATTATAACCCTGATATAGCTGACACAGTAGACATGGAAATACCATAGATATGAAAGAGGACTTGGTATATGATATGACATGAGCCCTGCAGTGAAAACTCCTATTAAAAAAAAAAATGAAATTGAAATCATGAAATAGTATAGGTCTATAAAAGGACCTGATTCTTGATTCATATCCGACAAATGAAATTTAAAATAAAGTTTGAGAAGAAGATGCTTTGCAATTTAAACTCTTCACTCCACTGTCTATATTTTACTGAAGGTAGGCCACAATTATCAAATGAAAGACAAAGAGATACTTGTGACACACAAACATGTGGTCTATCTGGTTATTCGTGCCAATGTGCTTTTTACCCTGTGGTAAGAAAGATAAAGGAGGAAATGCCTCTCTGTAAAAAGAAAATATTACAAAAAAATAATAATATTATTTTGATATTTTTCTTCAATTATTATTTCATAATAAATAGATACTCCAAATAATAATATTATTGTGTGTGTAGTAATATGACTCAGTATAGTTTTTCAATGCGGAAATAATGAAAAACAGAGCAATCACACATCAGGCAAATAGTGTCACATCATAATAAAATCTCTGATTAATATGTAAGCAAAGCCCATTTTCAGTGGCAATCAATCATTATGTGCGATGAATCATAAATTATTCACCTTAATGAGTGAAGTCTCTCCCTCTATCCAAATGATTTAATCGCTGGAGACTTGTAACTCTCCGACCAGCTGCAGTCTGGTATTTCAAGTTCGCAGTCTCTCATACAGCATGATGTCATAACCACTCCCCGTTTCTCCATAACCTCTCTGCTTAGGTGGCCCTGGCAGCCAGCTACATACAGGAACTGCCCAATACTTTTGTAAGTAAAAAACAAAAAAATAAACATTCAGTTATATCAACCATGTTGGTATCAAATACAATGCAGGGCCCGGTTTAACAAATACAAGATAAATATCACCTATCAAAAGTCAGTTCAAGGAACCATGGCTTACCCAGTTTCACCTCATGGACTTGTTTCACTGACAGCTACTCCAGCGACAGGATGATCCAACATCAGGACAAATCATCAACAATGCAATCCATTTTAACCATTCAATCATCTATGCATGAAGAATTGGGCCCTGGTGTGCAAGGTAATAACAGGAAGTAGCAAAAATCCAGCGAATGCACGGTACCACAGTGTGCCACACTGATGTCATTGAGGTAAACTACTTGAAGGAAGATATAACAATATTGATATATCACATCATTATATCACATCTTAACTAAATGAATGGAATCAGTTGTTTTCAAAAAGCCAAAATTTAATTTCATAACAGGACAAACATAATCTGTGCAATATGTGCAAAAAAGAACTGGCCTATCTATAAATAGCTGATAAAAGTATGTCACAATAAACTACAAATAAACCTACCTGAGTTAAAGACAAGAATCAACAATGTTCACCCATTAGAACACACAACATATAACCATCCTATATTATTTCAGGTTAGATAGTTACAGTGTACAAGTGCCAGTGATCTAGCTGTCTTAACTCTCTGGTTACAAAGGAAAATAAAAATGTAATAATATTACAAAAATGTGAATTTCCTCCTGAAAGCAAAGCTCACATTATACAGTGGATATATTGTTATTAAAAGGCAAACCATAATGATGCATATCCAATTCTGTAACATCAGAAAGTACTTTCAAACACCTTATATACAGAACATATTTTGCATACATAGAAAGCTATCCCCAGGGATAAAAAAAAAGAAATAACAATTTATACAAACAGGAATGAACCTACTGGCACAAAATGAGGAGCTAAGATGTGCCAGCAAGAAAATAATAATCATTCATTACTATAAGTAGCTATGGATATTGGATTCCTCACTAGTACAGCCTTCTTTAAATGTATGATACACCTGCATGTGTGTCTTGTTTGGTGTGTAGTGTTTACCTGTGAATAAACTGAAGCACATTCTCAAGCTCCCTCAAGCACAAGTTCCATCTACTAGTACTCATCCTTTCTGCAAATCAGTCTCCCTGGCAACCCAGCAGCCATTTCCAACACATGTCCCTCACATGATGTAGTCTGATCAACCCTCAGTGTACCAGCTCAAGCTGACCGGCAGAAAATGGCAGCACCCCACTAACATAATAGGCAATACCAAGGGACAGCAGAGCTATGACCACCAGCAGCGCAAGGACTCTCCAGAAGCCAAGATCCTCCACAAATTCCTGCCAAGTGGTGCGGAAACTGGATAGAACCCCTTCACTATTCTGAAGGTTAGGGTTGAGGAGAGAATGGCTTTCCATAGCACTGTACAAAAGAGAACAGAGGACATACGTTCACATTGTTAAATAACTTTTTTACATAATTTTTTTTTTACATAATTTTTCAAAAAAAAAAAAAAATGACTACATTATCCACACTCATTACATTATTTTTGTTTGTCATGAAATTTAGTTTTGAGGAATCAAGAATCAGAGACAAAACCACTAAAACTCATCTTTTCTGAAGACACCTTTCATGCAATATGTCCTCAATCCATAAGAAAAAACTATAATGACTTATTTTAGTATTGGTATTAATGTTACTGCCATTACGGTCTTTCACTGTATTATTACTATGATCATTTTTTATCAATTATATCTTTGACAGCACATACAGCAAATCTGCAAAGAATTAACAGATGCAGCACTACTGACACTATCACTATCACTGACCTTTCATTCTCAGCCATATGCATGGTCTCCAGTTTAGAGTGCGCTCCTCTGTTAAAGCCTTTCATCTCTTGTTCCTCCAGACCCTCCAGGAGGCGGATGGCATCTTTATTCACACCTCTTCTTTTAGCCAGAACCAATGGTGTGGACCCATTGTGATTGCTATAAGAATATCAGAAATCAAGTGATTACATATAGATGAAGGCCAACATAGAGATTTTCTCTTGTCAAAAAAAAAAAAAAAAAGACCCCACTTTAACACATGCCGAGGTGCCCAAACTCACCAAATGTCAATCTTCAAGCCGTTAGACACCAGGAACTGGATAGTATCGACGTGGCCGCAGAGATGTAACGCAGTGTTACCATGGTAATCAGTGGCCAAGAGGTCAGCACCGAACTTGTGAAGGAAGCGGCATATCTCCACGTTCCCCCGTGCAGCGGCTAGGTGCAAACCAGTGCGGCCTCGACTGTCCCGAATGTTTGGGTCACAGCCAGTCTCCAAAAGACGTCTAGCAAAGGCCAGGTCTCCATCAATGCATGCTTGCAGCAGTGGTACGCTGCTTTGCGATGAGTCATTGATGAAGACATATGACATGTCCGAGTGGGTATCCGAAAATTCCAGCGTACCTGCAAGACATGCAGATGCATTTTTTTGTGTTTGCAGATAAAAAAAAGCAAAACGGAATAAAGTCTACCAGAATACATTAATGAAACATTTCCATTACATACTGATGCAAAAATATACACTAGGCCTACAGTACATATTATTTTTGTCCTATAAGGAGTTTTGGTTAAAAACCCAATTCTTGTCTTGTCTTATTCACTTATTGCAGTTTAGTTGACAAATATTTTTGTATATTTGTCTTTATTCAGATGAGATAGCCTAGTGAAGAATGACAGGAAGCAAATGGGAAAGAGACTGGGATCGGAAAATGGCCGCGGGTTGAATTCGAACCCAGCCCCTAAAGCCCCAGCCCTCTGGTCAAATAACAAACTCACCTGAGTGTTCTTATTCGTTCCCCATGAAATGTAATGACCTTTATGAACATTTGAATTACTGTCTGTTGCCTGCTGTTGGCTGCGCTGGGACTTACTTGCAGGTACTCACATGGCCATTCACCTGTGTACTCCTATAGGGGCCTATAAGGGGTCTATATGTTTCCATAATTTTCTAATATTAATTTTGGAGAGTGGTTGGACTGTCTTCTTAGGTGATTGAGAATAATGTCTCCATCATTCTTAGCCTATGTATCTTCAATTTTATATTTTTCTCAAGACATGGGTGAACAAGGTAAAACTTATGTATATCACAGTGAAACTTGCTCAGTTGTTTATTCACATAAATACATAGTGTTCTGAAATGTTATTTTTAAATATGCAAATAATATCCAATAAACTATGCTTCTGTTCAAATGTGCACTATGCATAGGCCTATTTGGGTAATGTCAGGTTTAAATTATTGTTGATTTTGTTGACATTTTAGATACAACGATAAATCAGGGGTGGGGGGGGAGTATGTTAGGATAATGATATTGTACGTCTTAATGATATTGTAACTGTCACTAAAACCACCAACAACAAAAAACAGCGACACAGTTACATTGACAGTCATCTTTCTGTACGTGTCACCTACCAAAAGCTCACTTGCTTGTGTGTAACGTTAGGCCCACACTAACACCACCAGCTGAGAAGCAGTGCACTTTGAACATTGGTGGGAGGTTATGCTTACATAACCTTGACTGTCACACTGTAATTTCAAAAGAAATTGCAATTGTCCATACAAACCTGCTTAAAATACCTCAACAATACGTGCATCTTATGATGGAAATGCCATTCAAGGCGTATGCTACTACTGAGTAGCCTAAGTCAACATCATCTGCAGGTATCGTTAGCTCAGGGATAGATATTTATGGTCAGTGGAAATAATGTTGATCTTAGTGGTCAAACTAAATAGGTTGTTTGAACGCTTAGCTTCGGGAATAAAAATATGCATTTACCTGTTTATCAGTATCCTATCAAGAGAGAAATAATGTAATCCGCTGTATGAAGCTGGTGTCACTAAACTTCACGTTAGCAACAAAAAGAAATTCTGCAGGGGCTAAACTTCCGGACAATTTAACCGTGTGCCCGTGTACCAAAATAAAAGGCATAGCATCACCACTGCTGAGTAACAAAGGTAAAAGAAAAAATACTGAATCAAAGAGTATGACGTAATTGTAGGCATCTTTGACTAGCCTACTGTATCCTTTCTTGTAGGCTAGATATGAGTGAATTCTGATTCGACATTCAACAAATTTGACAATATGACTGAGTAGCCGTCTACGTGGCATCCTTAATTATTCTGTAATATTATAGCTTGCCGGTGCAAAACAGCCAGCCTGCTGGTTATAGACCTACAGAAAAAAAGCTGCATGTTGTAGTTGATGCTGTTCAAGTTACTTTTGTCCAATCAAGGCAAAGGCTGTGCTCCAAAAGCTTGGTCCAATTAGCATTAAAATGTTTTTTATTTTGAGACAGAAAGACAGAGGACTGTTGCACAATTTGCTGAATTTCACCGAAAGATTATACAATTGGGCACTGCACCATTACATCATGATCTGATGATGTCCTCAGTAAGCATCACTTGTGTTTTTGCTGAAAGAAAAACATATATTTAAATTTAATACGTTTAATTAATTAATTACATACAGATAATCTAGGTTTTGTGTAGGCCTACACTATGAATAGGCCTATGTAATATAGTATAATGTAAGATACCCTAGGTATTGGCGGCGGAGGCAGAAAATAGCTTCTCATAGGTAGGCTATATCCAAAGACATTAATGTTCATGGCAGCCTTTGATAATCTGATTTATTATTTTCATTTCATTTATTATTCTATGGTAGGCCTAAAGGAAGGCTGCAAAGTGTTTGTCAATGGTAAACTCACGCATCTTTGAGCTCAAAGGTCATTGCTACAGATGCAGAGAGATTTGAAATTGCATATATATATACAGAGTATCCACTTTCAGAGGAACATTAGGCCTACGTCTATGGTCTGCTGAATATCAGTTTTAAAACCTCTATTGTTTTTTATTTTCAAACCCAGAATGTTTTGAAATAATTGAACATCTCCCCCAACTTACAAATAACTTGACAATGTTTTTAATACTTTATTTCATAGTGAGCAGAGAAATTACTGTTTTATCTACACCCATTCTCAGTGTCCTCCAGTAAAACATTTTAATTACCACATGATAATAATAGGAATAGTAACATCCCGGTGTAACTTGCATGTACTGTATGCAAAACATATTCATCTACATCAAAGCCAGATTTGTCAAATTATGCATAGTAATAACGCTAAAACAGCAACAGTACATAAGCAGTCTGTGTTATTAAAATATTTGCACATGTGTACTTTTATTAACAATGAATAAACATAAATTGTAATTATATATATAAAAAAAAAAACTAAGCTTTTTCCATCTAAAAATGTACATCAGCTTTTATGTCTTTTATGTTATCAAATCTCAAGCAGAGGGTTCAACGGAGTAAACTACTATACAGTATAACTGTATACAAACAAATGTAACAAATGAAAAGAAATGGACAAGATGTACTCATGGCTACCAGTGAGAGACTGAGTGGCATAGTGGTTACACAGCACCCATACCAACTTCTTACTGTCGTATCAGAGGAGACACAGGAGAGTTAAGCATGACACAGAAAAGGCCTGCCCAGAAAGAGACAACAGATGTAAAGCAATGACAATGATTTCAAATGAAGCTCAACGTCTCTAGCAAGTAACATGTCAATATATTAATTCCATTTAGGCTCTAGATCTTTAGTCTCTGAGTTGATGTGGCTGTTTTTCTTCTTTTAGTATCATTAACTAAAAATAAAACAATACATTTGGTCATTTGAAGTAAGAAAACAGTCATAGTGGCATTTTGTTATTTTCTGTGTTTCTAAAGAGGTATTATATTCCACAAACTCTGTCTCTCTTTCTAGTCAATGAAGGAGGCTCATTTCAGCATAAGCATATGAAATTTCACAAAGCACATGGTAGAATATAACAATTTCTGTAGAATGGGAATTTGTGATCTGTTACTCTATGGTTTCATAAGGCTGAGCTTATTCCTGATTTGGACTCATTTAACAGTGCCTTAAGGCTAGGTTGATTTAAACTCATTCAAAACATTTTCATCAGTGCAATACATTTAAGAGACAGATATCTGGGAATTAGTTTACTGCAGTTTTCAGGTGATCACAGGGCGCCATAATTTCCATCTGTGTGAACTACAAAGTGCTTGACTTTCCTTGTGATAAATGAGATGATGCTTTTCAAGAAATTAAGAAGAAATTAAGAGAATCACCACTTTTCAGTAATTGAAGCGAACATAATGAACTCAAACATATTAAAAAATCTCCTATATGATTTTTCTGTGTTATGGCTGTACTGTAATCAATAAGAGGTGTATTGGCAATTCAGTGCTATCCAAGGGCTTTTGGTGCACTCTCCGAGGTAGCCGTGAATATCTTAGACAAACAACTAGAAATTGAAAACAAAGAAGACAATTATACAAGTAGCACCACTGTTGATAAACTAGTGTAGAGTGGTCACACAAAATCCTCTCACCACCCCACAACACTCCATATAAGAGCATCAAATGTCCCCATCACCCCTCAAATTCAACCTCAAATCCCAAAAAGATCAGAATGAAGGCTTGAGAAGGCTCGGGATATGGGGACGATGTTATCAGTCAAGTTTGTTTTTCAGTATTTTCTTGCACCTCTAGCACCGGTTCACCAATGCCTACTTTTTCTTCCATGTTTTTCCTCATATTTTTCCACGCATTTCTTCAAGCAGCAATGGCTACAAATTCTTGGTGCAGACTTGGCATCGGCTAACACGGGTGCGCATCTGTTCACCCTTGAGAGTGTCCTGTGGTGGACCAGTAATAAACTGCCGGCTCTGATCCACAGTGGTTAGCCAGAAGCTGTACTTGTTGGCAAAGTAGTGGCAGGTGCCCCGTGCTCCATTGCACTCAATGAAAGGTGTAGCCCGGAAGTCTTCCAGGCAGGAACCCGGCGACACCAGAGACTGACCACCACCCTCAGCGCCCGCGGCAGTGTGCTGGACACACACACACACACACACACACAGATAGAGAAGGGGGGGGGGGCAACAGGTCAGCACTTCATACTATTTCTTTTAACTTCAAATGAACATACAGCAATCTATGCAGATGACGTCTGTTTCTCTCACCATGAGGAATGAATAACCTATCCATAAGCTTCTCCAACCGAAGGGGCAGTCCGGGATGGTGAGGTCCTGGCTGTGGACAGCTACGGCCTGGGAGGGAGCTTCGCATACAGAACAACGGCTAATGTACTGTGCAATCTGTTCCTCGCCCACAGGCATCATTGGAATAGGAGCTGTGGTTGACAGCCAGTAGGACTTGTCATTTCGGCTGGCGTAGTAGCAGAGCTCATTGGCAGTGCAGTACAGGAAGGGAATGGTATTGAAGCGGGGGAGACAGGAACCAGGTAGACCTGAAATAAAAGGAAAAGAAAAAAAGGAAAGAGAAAAAAGATAAACAATGAAAGAAAGTGACAAGGAGCAAAACAATATTATGTCCTTTGAAATCTTGTTCATCTTGACAGATTTGTCTTACCCAGATCTTGGTTGTGAGCCTTTTCCTGGCCTTCAACATACAGCATACTGTAACCTTCCCATAACCTGGCCATGCCCTGAGGGCACATCGGTACCTGGCTGGACTGACTGTGCTTCACAAGTGTGTAGCCAATACTGCTGCTGCGTGCAGCGTAACCAGGAGGTCCGGGCAGTCCTTGTTTACCAGGAGGACCTGCAAAGGGAAAGAAGGAAGGAAGATCTTGACATCTGTTCTTCTGAATAATGTATGATTTCTGTGTTGATACACTCCAAGGTGGGACTCACCTGGCTCTCCAGTAGGTCCCTGAAATCCTGGTGGTCCAGAATCTCCCAATGAACCCGAGGGACCTTCTGCACCAGCACGGCCAAGTCTCCCTACAGTTCCAGGTTTACCTTTTGGACCTGAATATGCAAAATATAATATAGTGTCATTTTAATATTTAGTTGGTACTGTAGTAGCTGTGATGAACAGATCTTGCAACAAATAACTTTGAATTTACATAAAATTGATTCATATCTATCTATCTATTCAAATAACACTCTGCATAGAGCTCTGTGTCTATCCAGACTCGCGGTCTGTATATCTTAGGTTATTGTTATTTTGACAATATGCAAAAACAGCACCAACCTTGACGGCCTGGCAGACCAGGCTGTCCTGAATTTCCACTTAGACCAGTGAGACCAATAGGACCAGGAAAACCAGGTTCTCCAAAGACCCCCGGTGTATAATTACGAGGGGGCATGACCACTCCTGGAGCTCCCTTATGACCAGGTGCACCTAACAGAAAGAATGAAGAATGAAATTCAAGCTGATTTGCCATTAAGTTGTTGCCAATTGACTTGTCTGGCTCCTGCACACTGATCTTTGGTTGACAATTCTTTGACTGGACAACTGTCGCACATGGAATTTGTTGTGCTTGTAGCATCACATGGCTGATAAGGAAAATAAGTGTTTTGGGCCTCCTGTGTTGCCCCCAGAATAACTTAACAACTGTTGCTTTGATGGGTATAACACAATTTAATGGTAAGTTGGTCTCTAGGAGGCCCATCACGCTGTAGCTCATTACATCTCATTTGTGGTGGAGTACCACCTTGTGAATGATGTGAATGATGTCATGGACATGTGCCACATTTTGTGAAATTTAATCCATACGCAGCAGCACACATCTTTAATATCTTGGACCAGCTTCCTGCAGATATATTGTAGCCTATTATTGCCGTATGGTTGGGTATTCCCATGTCCTGCTATAAATGACACAGTGCTATTTCTCCTTAAAGGAAAAATAAAGGGTATCAAATTGGGCTTTTATGGTTAATTTATTCCTCAGTTGAACACACACATACAAAGACACCTGCACACATCCACTACACACACACAGTTTTTAAACTACACATGAGGCAATTAACATAAAAGATACCTGAAAAAGGATAGGTCATAACATGACAGCAGGACATTTGTTATATTTATCTTTACCTTTGTATCTCCAATTTAACAATTATCTTAAAAAATACTTTGGAAAAACAGTCCATCCTCACCAGGTGTCCCGGGAAAACCTTTTTCTCCATAATATCCAGGATCTCCTTGGAAACCAGGTGGTCCCCCCAGTCCTCTATAGCCAGGTTCACCTCTCTCTCCTATACAGAAGGTTGTAAAGAAAAAAATAGATTAGACATATAAGACAATTCATAGTACTATAATTTGCAGTTAATTAACCAATCAGTGAAACTAAATGAGTTACTGAATGGTTTTTAATTTGCATAAGGTAAAAGTAATTGGAAATCTGAGCACCTTTGAATCCAGGACTGCCAGGTGTTCCTGGTGCTCCAGGGAAACCAGGTTCCCCTTTCTGTCCTGGACCACCAGGTAGTCCAGGAAAGCCTGAATCTCCTCTATCTCCTTGTGTTGTGGCTGGGCCTGCAGGTCCAGGGGCACCAACAAGACCAGGGGCACCTGAGAGATGGAGAGTTGGGGGTGGTTAAAGTGTACACCATTTCAGGGCAACTAAGAGATGGAGAGTTTGGGGTGGTCAAAGTTTACACCATTACAGGGCAACTAAGAGATGGAGAGTTTCGGGTGGTCAAAGTTTACACAATTACAGGGCAACTAAGAGATGGAGAGTTGGGAGTGGTTAAAGTTTACACAATTACAGATGCTTTCCATCTTTCGAGTTATAATGTTTTTCATGGGGTCTACAAAATAACTGGGGCAGAGGTGTGGAGTTTGCCATTTAGTATTGTGTGGACGAGATGGAAAAAGCAGCATGCTCTATCATCAGGGAATGAGTTCAAATACACTGGAAACTGTTTCAACGAGTGTTCTTTACTTACACAATGCTTATTACCACTCTTACGATGTATTATTGAGTTAAGCCTATTTACCTCTACATACACTAATGAGTGCCATCACTAGCAGAGTTCTCAAGTCCAAAGTCACTCTTTTTTTACTTATTTGGAGAAGTTTTTCTTTCATTTATCTACCCAAAGGAATTTCTTGTGTCAAAGTGTCTTTTGTTTTTGTCTCACTAGAAATAAATCAGCTCTTACCTTATCCTATCAGCTCTCAGCTGCGAAATATAACCCTCCTCTTGTCTCAGCAAATTTGTCCAATTTAAGTTCAACTTAAGATCTTTTTATACTGTTATTCTTCTCAGTCTATTCTTCTCTAGCCTTCTCTATCCTAACGGTCTCTTTGGCTTTCATATGGGTAATCAAATAAGGATGACTAGATTTAACAATACAGGTCAACCCAGCTCCCGCATGTAATTTCAACCTTGCTCAACTGAACTGAATTATTCATGTTACTTTGTCATACAATAAAGCTGTACTCCTACATCACGGACACACTCAGCTACAGTTACCACAGGTTGAATTGTTCGGAGATCAGCCTTTAGTTTTCTGTGAAGCAACTGAAAAGGAGGGTCAGTGTTGGTGTGGCTGTATAAGAGGTTCTACCAGTTCCTACTAGAGCAGGAGCGTCACTCTATATCTTCAAAAATCCACCTTCTCTCCAGCACTCATTACAACTGGGCATGCTTAACCCATAAAAGTGTGGGCAGAGAGGGTTAAAGTGGAGCGGGTGTTTTGGGCGTAACATCCTTTAAACCAATGAGAATGACATCTGTTATTCCCTTTAAGAGCCAGCAGCACAACATCAAACAGGCAGTCGGTATTTTGACAGTCAAGGCATCTAAAGGAATCTGCCAACAGAATTCCACTAGTAGGCTAGGCTAGTTACTTTACTAAAACCTGTGTGTGACTAGCAGAGTATAGCCTAGCCTAGATGCATTCTGCACTCGCCTATTAATTGAACCCATAGGCATAGTGAAACTAACTTCACTGTGGTCTCATAGCAACAGCAAACTGGTATTTACTTTCACTAATGACTGATAAAGGGTTACACTCGAAGGGCTGCTTACAGTACATCTTGTGACAGTGCATCTTCAAATGCCTTCATTCAGCTTTTACTATAGACCAGGTTTTTCTTGGTCAGTGGCGTAATGATTTTTAGAAGGTGAACAATATAGTGATTTTTGGAATATGCGCCAGGCGAAACCTTATGTCGTTAACTGCCACACATCTGGGCGCAAGGTTTAATAAAAGTGGAGTGCATGGCGAAAAATTCATCACTGACTGGTCGTACGATATGAATAAGACGTGCGTTGCGCTTTGCGCCACGTTGTGCCATGTGCACAATAGGGCCCTTAGTGTATAGTACTTATTGCTGCACTAAAATGTCCTTGTAGCACTGTAGCTTGATTGTTCCCTCTTTTGTAAGCTGCTTTTGATAAAGGGCAATTCCACGGAAAATTGACTTTTTGTCATATCCATAACGCCAGTAAAATGCCTTGGCATTTGTATGATGTGAATGATAACATTCATTTTTTGTGCATTTTTTTCTCATGTACATTCTTCGGCCAAAAAGAAATCATTCACATCATACCATACCATCACATTTTATTGGCGTTATGGATGTTACAAAAAACATAATTTTCCATGGAATCGCCCTAAAAGCTTCAGCTAATGACTGCCATAATTTCCCGACTATTAACCAAGGTTTATACATTGATTTAAAAAAAAAAATTAATACACAGGGGCAGGCTATACACGGGAATGCATTTATTTTCTTCATTCCACTTTATGAATAAAGCAGAATCTGATTCTGATTCATTGGGCTGTTGGGCAATCCGGTTAATGCACGGGTGCGGTTAATACATGGTTTTGTTTTTTTTAATTAGCATAAAACACTGGCCTGTGGTTTATACACAATGCGGCTAATATACAGGAAATTACTGTAAATGTATAGATTCATGTTATACCTCTTTCTCCATCCAGTCCGGGCAGGCCAGGGTCTCCCACTGGGCCAGGAACGTTTGAGATCCCACTTTCACCACGAGGGCCAGGGGCACCAGGGAAGCCCGGCGATCCAGGTCGACCTAAAGGATAAGAAGTGAGTAAATGAAATGTAATCCTGATTTTGTATATATCAAAAGGAAAAGTGAGCTGAGCAGAAGGCTAAATTGTCTGCCACAGCAAAAAAATTACACTGAAACTAAAATAACTTAAAAAGAAAAATAATAAAAATATTGAGTTGAATCTGAATCACTTCCCATGCCAACTACCATCAACTGCCAGCTGGAACCTGTTAAAGCCTCTGGTTCCTCACCTGAGTCTCCCCTCTCTCCTTTTCCACCTGGCAGGCCTGGTCCACCGGAAGCAGATGATCCTCTCTCTCCTTTCAGTCCATTAACACCAGAAGGCCCAGGTCTCCCAGGGCCGCCGCCACCTAGCATTGGAATAGACAACTCCATTGGTTGGATATCAAATGCCTTCATTCAAATTCAAAAACTTACAATGGAATAGATACTCCCTTACCTGGAACGCCTGGTATTCCCTTAGCCCCTGGAAGTCCGTTAAGTCCATCCAAACCTGGTGCGCCGGGTAAGCCTGCAATGAGAAAGTGGATGGATGTATGCTTGGATAGATGGAAGGATAGATAGATAGATAGATAGATAGATAGATAGATAGATAGATAGATAGGCAGATAGACAGATAGATAACCACATAAAATGGATTACAGCTCAATACCTTTATTTCCTGGTGTTCCTGGTGTTCCTGGTCCACCTGATTCACCAGCCAATCCCTTCTGTCCAGGGTACCCTGACAGGCCTTTGGCACCTGGATATCCTGGGGTGCCTAATACAAAACAAACATGCCATAAGTACCCATACACAGGTGAAATTATAAGTGTGAAGTGTATACTAGGCAATGACCTAGCTGAAACAAACAAAGAGGAAACTTCAAGTCTTTACTGAGCAGGCTCATTTCATCTTGTGGTCAAAATTAAGGCAACTGGTGTGAGACTGCAGCTTTATTCACGATACTGGGAGACTACCCACAGCAAATGTCAAGTAACAATCCCACACATCTTTGGGTGAAGCCAGTTCTTATACCCTTAACACACACACACATGGAAAATAACAAGCAACTTCCCCCCCAACAATGATCCATCCATCCAGTTAGTATTAACAGAGATAAGGATGTCACAAAAACTGCTAATGGCCTAGGCTTTGTTTGTGTCCTTGGGGTGAAGACAATCAGACACCCTACAGCAAACAGTCTTTTCACTCTGGAAATTTCCACAGAGGGAGACTTTGGATGACACACGGGATATCTTAACATTCCTAAATTAAAGGATGGTAACCCGATTTCACTACATATATAAGTTATAGTAAACTTTTCATGCAATAAGAAACATACAAAATGATCCCACAATCTCCAGTATCACTTACCCGTTAGGCCTGGTCTTCCTGGTTCTCCTGGAGCACCCTTTGGCCCAGGATATCCGGGTCCCCCTGGCGCACCAGGGTCACCTACTAAACCAGGCCCCCCTGGTCCACCTGATCATGGAGAGGCATTAAAGTAATTTAGAGCAAGCTTAGGGACAGTAAAAAACGGTCAACATAAATGTCTATCAGCTTGTGATAATACTATAGTCATGTTCGAACACAACAATTAAAATTGTGCCTTTTACTTTTTTGATAATTTACAGAGTAACTGCATTTATAAAGGACTTATTTTAGGAATAGGAACTTGGTGATAGAATTGTTTTAGGACGAGGCTCACCTGAATATCCAGAGACTCCCGGAGCACCTTTACCACCAGGACCTCCAGGATAACCAAAGGATTCACCTCTTTCACCTGCAGAATGACAAAGTAACTATCAGCAACTATGGCTATGTCTACAATAAGCCGGATGAATAGAGATATGCATATTTGAGGTGAAAAGATCTCCATCAACATGATCGTTTTCGATCGTTTCGTTTTTCAGAAGTTTTGCGTCCACACTAGAACATTAAAACACCACAGAAGTGTTTGTTGGTGGTTTCTGGAACACTGACATGTGGTTGATGATACTAAGTCATAGTATCTGAAGCTCTCTGTTTTTCAAATGTATCCACCTCAGACATTATAATTGAAAAATTTCAGAATTTGTCCTTTTAATGTAGATAGAAGGTCTAAACAGAGTAACAATTAAGTCATTCTTATCTTTGCCATACTTATATTTCATGGACTCAAAACAAGTACCAATAATATGTTGCATGCTGACACGCTTAACTACTAGACAGTAAATATTTGAATACATGACACAATAAATACAGTTGTTGGCATGTTCACCTTTAGCACCAGGCTGCCCAGGACCTCCTGGGTTACCAGGTAAACCAGACTGTCCATCATCACCCTAAAAAGACACATAGTTCATTAAATTGTATATCCATTAGAAAATTTCGGTATAATATCACTGCCTAAACATTTCCCTATAAGTAGTTTTTATAAGACATCTGGGCAATACAAATTTAGCCTTGTGCTTACCCTGGCACCGGTTGTACCCGGGAAACCTGGGATTCCAGGAGAACCTTTAGGTCCTGGATAACCAGGAGATCCAGGGGTACCAGGAATACCAGGCTGTCCAGGTGCTCCTTTAGCTTGATCAGCAAAACCAGGTAATCCAGGTAATCCCTGACGACCAGGCAGTCCTGGGAATCCCTTGTCACCTGTTGACAGTTGACATTGGTAAATACCAATAGAAATGACAGCATTTCAATCTCTTGCGTCCTCTCAACCACCTTATGTTAGACACTGGGAATGGTTTTCCAACAGTCCTTAAAGTTACATTATTATACGGCTCTTCACAATGCAAGTAGAACGCTCCATTGACTTGAATGGGATTTCCCAAAGTTCTACTGGTCATTATTTTCGTCTAAGGACCTCTGAAATAATGACCGCTGTCAATGGCAATGGATTTTCATTCAAAAGTCAAGGCAGACGGTTGATCAGCTGTGTTCTAAAGAACGTTTGATTCAAGTTCAGTGTGTGCTGCGAACTATTTGTTTCTCAGCAAAAGCCACAACAAAATGGTAACAAATAAATGTAATAAAATGGTAACAAATGGTAACAAATACGAAATGGTAACAAAATGGTAATGGTAACAAATAAACAAATAAAAGGCCTAAAAGAGACATATCATGGAGTTTATTTTTTCGTTTTGGCAAGTAGCCGTATAATAAGCGGACAATAATGACTGGCGTTCTATACATTATCCCTTACGTAGTGCTTAAAAGAACCCTCTAGGCAATAGTCCTTGAAGAACTATTTAAGAAACAGTATGAAAACAGTCTTTCTGAAGAACCATTTCCAATGCAAAAACCTTTCACTTGATGCAAACAAAGGTTTAGCATAAAGCCACGACTCTTTATGGAATCACATACTGATGAAAAGAACAATTTAAACACCTTTTTTTTTAAGTGTCCATGTGTTTATGTGTGTTAATTATATTATCACCTCTAGGTCCAGGGAATCCTGGGAGTCCTGGGGCACCAGGGTCACCCCGATCCCCACTCTCTAAATTTCCAACTCTAGCAGTAGATGGAGGTCCAGGAATTCCAGGCAGTCCTCTGTCTCCTGAAACCAACATATATAACAAGAAAATATGAAGCAAGTACGTTGCATTCAAAAGCTCCTTTTCATAAAAAGGTACTATCTCTAAAGTCCTTGCATTCAAAGATTCTTAAATGTCACACACCAAGAGCATAAGCTTAGGTAAGGTAGGTAGTAATATAGGTAATATATTTAACAAAAAGGACGTTAGAAATACCTCATTGCTATCTAAAGATGATTCTTCAGACTGGTAAAAAAAATATGAATTAATCTTACCCTTGAATCCAGGACTTCCAGGTGCTCCAGATGAGCCATCAACTCCAGGGATGCCAGGAAGTCCCTTTTCACCGTTGGGTCCTGGCGTTCCCGGGGTTCCGGGTCTTCCAGGGAAACCAATCAATCCAGGCGAACCTTTTTCACCTGACAGAGGTCATAAATACATTAGAGGCTTTGCAGTCAGAGTTCCACTCAAGCGGTTGCAAGCTATGAAGTCTCAACCTCACCGTAAACTACCAAAGGACTTAGATAGAAGTTTTAAAACTATGTACATACCCTTTCCTCCAGGTCTTCCAGGGATGCCTTCACGTGTTGGGGGTCCTGGGGGTCCAGCAGGGCCTCTGAGTCCAGGTGATCCATCAATACCTGGCAGGCCAGGTGTACCTTTCCTGCCACCTGTTGCAGGAGCTCCAGGTAGTCCAGGTTCACCTTTTGGTCCAGGGAACCCTGTAGACACCAGGATATTGTTTTTATAGAAGGTTACATAAACACTTTTCTAGGATAGTCCGTGCCATGCTGGCTGGTTTATCACCACACAGTGACCATGTATGTCTAACCACACAATAAGATAACACAGGTATTGCGGTAAAACCTCTCAGTAATGCATACAAATTATGATGTAATTATGGAAATGTTTGATAATGTAACGAATAATAGAAAAGCAATTACTATATGATCTGGGGTGGGTTTCCAAATAATGTTCCTCAACAATAAAAAAGTAAGTGAATATGATTAATAGGAAATATAAACATGTAATTCTGTGTGTAAGTAGGGTCTCTTGTAAATGTTTACTTGATTTCATTCTTGGCCAAAAAACAGAAGAGGGTGAAATCAAAAGAGTACAGACAGGATCTATTCATACGCATGTTCCAGACCAACCAAATTGCTCCAGATGTTTCATGCACTCATAATATGTCTCTATGGGCTTTTTGGAAAATTCTAAAAATTCTAAAACAGTAGACAGTGGCCCTGGACATATTTTGCATACACAGTGTTGAAAGAATGCAGCCACTGAATGTGGTCCGAGTGATTGGCTCGCAATTGTGTCCTCACTACGTATTGGATGCATTCACACTTGGACTTACAGCTGTCCACTTGTAATCGAATTACCCAAGATGCTAATGCTAAGTGTGAACAGGGCTTTATACCAGAGACTTTCTAATGAGGAGACACAGCACTCAAAGAATAATCCATAGAAATGCATGGGGTTAGTTCATAATGCCAATATGGCAGTAGTCTCTATATCCTGCCCCTTTCTGTATGCCTCTCCATTCACTTGAATCAGAAAATAGCTGCCTGATAAGTGCCCAAAGATGGCCGCCGAGTTGGGGGACTTGCCTGAAAGGACTTTGTTTATACTACAATATTTTTTGGAAACCCAACCCTGATTTGAACCGTTATACATCCACAAATGTGTGGAATGTATTTTATAAAGTTGACAATGTCTAGGCTTTCATCAAGTTACAATGCTTAATTCATACATCAGATGAACTGAAATTGCACTGAAAACAGTCTAGAAAATACCCAAATGCCAAGGGGTAAAGGAAGGAGCAATAGCACATCAATATATCATACAATTTGCCTAAAGTTACGAGGATGGAATTTGCTCTTAGTTAGCACTAGCTTGAGTTCTACATTCAATGCCATGGTTACTATACTGTATATGACACCGGTTGAAGGGTGAGGTTTAAGTAATTATGCATATTTCAAGTGCAATTCCAGAGTGCAGCTGGTCAACCAGTCAGAGACTGAAGTACCAGGCTGTGTAGCATATGGGGATGCTGAACTGTAGCCTGCTTTAAGGGTCAGTGACTGAGAGGGTTAAGAAGGTAGGCACACAAGCACATTGTTGTTATAGAAGCTGTCACTGGTCAGGTTAGTATGGCTCCAACTCTAGCACTAATGTTATTTGCACTGATGTAAACTGTACAGCTGGTCTGTTTACCTGTTCATCTGTCACTCATATTATAATAGTAAATGTAAACATACAAAACAAAACAAATATAAACACAATAATGTGCACATATGCATCAGCATCTTCAGCTTTAACATCAATACAGTGACTATCAAGGTTCATTCAGGGACCAGATGGCCGTATAGACACTGTGGTCAAATCGTCTGGATGAATTTTTAAAAGTTTTCTTAGGCTATACTATTGAATCCCATACCCCAAAAAATGTACATTACAATATTTAAGAAGAGAGAATTAAACACTGGTCATCTAGTCCCTTTGTACAAATATTAATGCACTTCATATGTACAAATACTAATGTACTCCACTACATATGACAATATGTATGTTAGAGATTACTGTAAGAGGTTATTGTAGACTTCCAACAGGATGATAGATGTTGCAGGGAAGGTTAGAAGAATTGCAGGACAGTTTTTTTTTTTTTTTTTGGGGGGGTAGTTAAGAGCTGGTGGAGAGAGAGACATCGGAGGGATGTTTTTGCAACACATTCTCACCTTGACAGCCTAGGAAGTGACCCAACACCAAGAACAGAGAATGACACCATGAATGGAGGGATGGAGGGGTGAAGATGGTGATGGTGGAGGAGATTGAGGAGGAGGAGGAGGAGGAGGAGTGAAAGGAAGGAGGTGAAAGGAGTCGGGAGGAGAGGAATGAAAAAGAAATTCATTGGTGATGATCAGCAATACTGTAACTAGCCACTGAGATGCTCAAGGAGATTGTGCCAAAGACAGTGGACAGTATGTGGACACCAACAAGCATGACTTAGCAGACCACTATGGTAGAGGTGTCCGCAGTCTTTACATAGACCTTGCTGTTAACAGTATGAGTAAATATGACTGCATAACAGTAACGTAAAATAGACATGTTTTTTTTTCTGTTTGTGACACCTACCATGAATTCTGTACTACAGACCTTGTATTTGTTTCTCATAGAGTACCTACCTTTTCACACAACTGTTCTAGGTAAGCACGAAAATGCAACAGAGACATTATGACATTACGCACTACATTAGATTGTTCCAGAGACAAACAGGTGAATAGGGAGCATCAAAAAAAAAAAAAAAAAAGCTTACAACTGTAAATTCAACATGATAGTTTCCTAGGCAGTTAGATGACCAACACATGGATACATTTGTAACAATACAGATGGGGCAAATAAACAGTTGGCGCTCTCACCTGGAGATCCAGGCAATCCTTTGGCTCCTGGAGGTCCTTGGGGTCCACTGAAACCTGATACTGGGATCTCACCTGGTGGGCCAGGAGGGCCTACAGAACCTGGGTAGCCATCCAGACCACGTTCACCCTTTGGCCCTGGTATACCGGGAACTCCATCCTCACCTGTGGCAGCAGAGTGGACACTTATAAACATGGAGAACCAATGCTTGAGAGGTTCCATGTTGTCACTGCACCTCAAATATTCTCCAACTCCACAGGTAACTTCAGCAGCATACAAATGAGTGGTTGGGGGAAATATGGAATAGAATGATATTGATGTTAGGGTAGAAAAGGTGAACTCACCTGGCGCTCCGGGCAGTCCACTGTTTCCGGGCAACCCCTTGTCTCCAGGTGGCCCAGGAAGTCCATTCTGACCGGGAGCTCCAGTAGTGGCTCCATACACTTCACCAGGCTGTCCTTTGGCTCCGGGTAAGCCAGGGAGACCATTCTTCCCTTGGGCTCCTGGGTAGCCTGTACCTGGGATACCTGGTGCTCCTGGGTCTCCTCTGGGCCCAGGAAAGCCTGATTGACATCAAGACGAATGTTGACGAATGGTTATTTTCATTGTCAATGGGGACACGCTCAATGGTGACATGCTCCAGACATATAGAGATGTAGAGAACAGACGTGGATATACCTTGGGGCCCTGCCTGACCACCATAACCTGGGTCACCTCGCTCACCCTTAGCCCCATCAAAACCAGGCCGTCCATTGGGTCCAGGGCGACCTAATTCACCTTTGGTACCTTTGACACACACACAAATACACGACACACAATTATAGTGGAAAGAGTCCTAAAGATTCCTGGAACAATATCCTTGGAACAATCTATATATAAATATGTATAAAGAATGCAACAGACCTGGAACACCAGGTCGACCAGGAAAACCTGGTGGTCCCGTTTCTCCAGGAATTCTGCATGGAAGTGTCGTTCCTACCATAACCCATAAAACAGTTAGTTTCTTGAAAACATTGTTCTTGGCCTACAATAACCTAAAAGATCAAAATGGCTTAAACTGACGCTAAGCTAATACAAAAATGTTTGCCTAAATAAGCCTAGTTTCACAACTTTGACCTAAGCTGGATAAAACCTCTTATAACTGATTAAGTAATTTTGAAATCTTTTTAATGTACTACAATTTACTAATCTCAACTAACTCACTATAAAACACTAAGAAGCTAATAAAACATGCTCACCTCCTGCTCTATATACATTAGTCAATGTTGTGACTCATAGTAATGATAGTTGTTTGGTATAGTTGGTTATTTTACCTTGATGTGTGAAGTGTGAACTATGAAGTGTTTAGTACAGTATACTTCAGTGGTTAAAGTAATTGAACTCATGGGTCAGTTCATAAGTTTAGTCAGTAGTTATGATCAGTGTGGTATTAGTTTCCTGGTGACTAACTGAGACCAACAGTTCATTTCCTGCTTGATTCACTGTATGGTAGGTCTAGTGCCCACCTTGCCCACCCCCAACCCCTCCACCCCTCCCTCCATTGCAGCAGCCAGCATAGCAAGGCTGATCACATGCACAAGCTCTGGCTGGCTAAAAAGATAGTGCGGCACAGTTATGTCAAATTCCATGGGGAGCTAACAGAGCCAGACCCACAGTGGAATGACCATTGGCCTGTTGGATAAAACACCTCAGAAATGAGGTGTCTGATCCAAGTGAAAGGCCGAGGTTTTTTTTTGGGTCTCTATTGGCTGCAGCTCTGGGCTTTCTCACCTCCCTCTTCGAAAGAGGCGTCACTAAGCCCCGCCTGCCCACAGCTGTAGTCACCTAGTCAGACAACATGCAAAGGCAGGTAAGAGAGATTGCAAGACTAGCGGTCATCCATCTGTCAAACCATTCATTCATTCATTCAGCCACTCATACAATCATTTGTTAAAAACTGGGTCCTTTGATAGACCCAGCAATCAACTATTGCACAAGCTTAAGGAAAGCACTGTTCAAAATATAAAATTATGATATAGTCAGCAATATAGGTTCAGATAATACCAGCTTGTTCATTTAAACAGGCACATTCAGTTAAAGCAAAAGCAATTCAGTTTGCCTAAATATGTATGTCAAGGTTAGGCCCTCTCAAAAATGAGAGAGAGGGGGCGAAATTGTTTAGGACTATTATGATGACTCACTGCCTGGCTACACCGGAACGTGCAACTGTAGCGGAACGCATGCTAAAACTTCCCCGATTAAGCAATGAAACTGTTTAGACCAGATATGAGAGCAGCGCCATATCTATTTTTGCGCAGCTTTTGGGCTCCCCGCACGATCCGCTTCAGTTGCTCATCTGGTGTAGCTTGGCTGTCATGCTTCATATCAAGTCAGGATAGATTGACATTTAAAACATAGCCATATCCACTAAATGCAATGGCCCTAATAGTATATACTACTGGACATCAGGGCTCAGATCAATACAAATGAACACACTTGAAAATGCAAACTGCACAGTTAGACATGCACAAATTACAGTTTTTCTCAGTCGCTTTGGTGCTTTTCTCAGATCAGAATGAAAATTCTCATAACTATTAGTTCAACCTCCACAACATTTAGTCATTTGTGCACATCATAGTAACAATTTCTCCTTCCTCTAAACAAATTGCAAATGCTTTTGAACATGTATCAGTTGCTTTGTCATGTCAGTCAAAATGAACTATACTTATGGATGCTGAATAGTTGTTTCCAATAAAACTAATAGTCTTCATTTCATTGCTTGAGTCATTACATACAAAATTGGTGAACTAGTTATCAAATTCTGTCACAATGCTGTAGAATTGCAAAGAGCATATACAGTAAAACTGTGAAACGTACATATTCAGTGTCTTATACTCACTTACTCCCCTAACTACAGCAATTTGTAACTTTACTGTAATTTTCAAATGGCTGTACAAGTACTGTATAGTGCTGTATTGAGCATTTTCAGGTAATGTCACCGAGTTCTGACCTTTTTTTGCATGGGAAAACACTGAGAGCATAAACTGTCGTAATGAAAACATGACAGAGCCATTTGACTATCTTGTTCATAAACGATGGTGTCAAGACTTCTCATTTTGATGACACTGGCAGTTTCATTGATATAAATACTTGCTTTTGAGGAATGGACTATCTATTTTGAGCAAGCAACATGCTTATGCAGGTTATCCACTAGGTTTTGCAGTTTGCACTAATTGTTTTGAGAAATGCACTAACTGCTGTGCAAATGTTAATAGTAATGTGAGAAAAGCACCAAAGCGACTGAGAAAAACTGTAATAATATGTGCACATTGCCTGGAAGCGCCTACCCCAAGCCTTTCTCTTTTAATGCGCTTAAATTGCTGATGTGTTTGTGTTGCAGAATAATGATGGAGCTGACTGCAAAGAAGAATACAGAGGAACTAAGGAATGAGTCAAGAATCAATCAAGTTTAGAAATCTGGTATCTCAGATTTCTCAGGAGAAACATAACTGGTAATTGGTTATTTGGCATTCATCAGTTTGGAAAGGATTTGATCTGGGATCTAATGGAATCATTCTTCAAAATCCTTGGTCAACATGCTCATCTACAATTAGGCTGTCAAACTCCTTTGCAGTCAAACTCTCCTCAATTTGAAAAAGCACAGCAGCAGTTTAGCAATCATGGTTATCAAAAAGTTTTGTCATCTGCGTAAATCAATTGATGAATATTTGCTGCAATAGACAAGCAATTGATTGTATG
The DNA here is from genome assembly GCF_046254945.1 of Alosa pseudoharengus. Classification (NCBI taxonomy): domain Eukaryota; kingdom Metazoa; phylum Chordata; class Actinopteri; order Clupeiformes; family Clupeidae; genus Alosa; species Alosa pseudoharengus. The sequence goes on from NW_027468640.1 coordinate 26,531,721, forward strand.
CATTGTAAAATTAGAAAAAGGAGAAATATGGCAAGCAGAGGTCTTAAGAGATTCTTATCAAATGACAACCCTTACGTATACCCTTACCCTTGTAGTCCTGCTATTTTGACAATTATGCTATTAGGTAGCATTGACATGAATGCACAGTAAATTGAACATGATCAATAACATCTGGGTAACATCTGTAACACTAGTTCCCAAAATAGGGACCAGATCTATTACTCAATGGGGTTTGATCAAAAGCCATTCAGCGTGATTTTAGAAAGCTTCAACTGGATGATGTGATCAAGTCCCATTGAGTAATAGGTTGCAGTCCCTGCGAAAAGGAAACAAACATATAATGTTTACTACAAGATCAAGACAGTAGGCTTGACACATATACACAAACAAAGTGTAAGAATAAAAGTATAACTAAATCTGTTTGTTCCACGTTCCTTATCCTATCTCTGGTTTTCTAAGTACTTACCTGGAGGCCCGGGTGGTCCAGGGGGACCAGGATAACCATCGAGACCAGGATCACCTGCCGGGCCTGGAGGACCAGCAGATCCCTGGTAGCCTATTCCTGGTTCACCTGGCAGGCCAGGACGTCCTTTCCCCCCAGGGTATCCAGGGAAACCCTTATCTCCAACCACACCATACCCAGCATCACCCTTTGGAGAGAGGAGAAAAGACAATGAGCCAAGGCACTTGTTTTACAATTACAATAGTCTGAGGAAGAGCAGCACGACTCAAAATATCACATAATACACACACAAAAAAAAGATTATGAATGGGAGCTATCTGGTGTACAGATCATCTCTTATCCTCTTATGGTACAATGACAATTAATTTAGCCTAGCTATCAAATTTGCTTTAGTTAGGACCTAAGCTCTTAGGTCCTAACCTAACCTTAACCTAAGACCTAGGTTAAGGTTAGGACCTAAGCTCTTTGCCCATCATTTCAATTAGGTCCCCAGGTCAAGATGTATAGTTTAATTAATCTGGCTCCCTTCAGCTGTTGACTGGAAAACTCACAGGAGGTCCTGGAAGTCCAGGATACCCTGGGTTTCCATCTCTTCCAGGTTTTCCCATTGCCCCCGGAGGTCCGCCTAGCCCAGGATTTCCACGGTCTCCTTTCTCCCCAATGATACCGTATGGATAGTACGGGCTGCCTTTTTCTCCCTTCCGACCAAAGAAACCTCGCTCTCCCGTGCGTCCCTGCAAGAGGATGGCACACCTTTTATAAAATCGTCATATGCTAAAGGCATAGATAGATATATTCAGTAGATAGATAGATAGATAGATAGATAGATAGATAGATAGATAGACAGATAGATAAATAGATAGACAAACGGACAGACAGACAGACATACAGATAGATAGATAGATAGATAGATAGATAGATAGATAGATTCACATACACTAGGTCCAAGTCCCCCCGGACCACCGGGTGTTCCTGCATCTCCGATCTCTCCTTTTGCACCACTCCCACCAGGATACCCAGGAGATCCAGGAGGCCCTTGAGGGCCTTGGAGACCTGAGGTTCCTCCACCCAGACACGCGCAATCTCCAATTTCACCTGAGGAGGGTAGACGAATAGACATTATGTCAGAGGGCCCTATCATGACATTCTAAAGTGCATCGTCACTCGTCAAAAGTCTATTCAAATTTAGTAGGATGTCCAGTTCACATTGGGAGGGGTTTCGTTCTCAAAAGTGGAGCGCATGGCGTAACAAGGTGTTCCTAGGTCTTTTAATCAGTCATATGGGTGTGTTTGGGGCGTAACATCATTTTAAACCAATGAGAATGACATCTGTCATTCCCTTTAACGGCGCAACGCGCGATATGTCAAATAAATGCATCGGTATTTTGGCATTCAACGGCGCATTTGAAGGAGGCTGCTTGCGAGATCATATGGAATAGTCATTCTTAAACCATGCTTTACTAAAACCTAGCATAGCCTTCACGCATTTGCACTCGTCTATTATTTGAACTCATTGGCAAAGTGAAACTAACTTCACCAAGGAGTCAGTCAACGACAAGACAGTTATATGCAGTTACTTTCACTATTGACTGACAATGGGTTACCATCGAAAACATAGGCTGGAAAAAGCAACACTTACCCTAATGTTGCTCAAATGACTGAATAAAACAACATTTATCCTGCAGAGGAGTTGCTTATATCTCGTGACAGTGCGTCTTCAGCTGTGCTCCATACGTGTCTCTCGCCTCTCCCCTAATCACTTTTAACCGTCATTACCAATTTGCAAATGATGGTGAATAACTACTCATCATGAGATGTACAGTATTTCGTAATATCTTTATTCTAATTATGTTTCCCATTGTAATTGTGCAATTTAATGCTTTGCATGGATGTGCGCTGGTGTGCGTTCATGAATGATAGAAGGATGGTGCGTGCACCTGCCAATATGACTGTTGACATGCGCTCTTAAAATAGCATGAACAACTCGCCATTGACTTCTGACCAGGTTTAGGTGGTGTATGATAGCGATTTTTAAACAATGCGCGAGTCCCCTCCCTAGGTTGTTAATTGCCGCACCCCTGGGCGCAATGCTTAAAAAATAAACGTGCAAAATACCGAATTCAACTTTCCGCGGGTGAATAACGAGTATTACGCCATGCGCTGGTGACCCAAAATACATCCCAGAGTACACACACATCTGTATATTCCAACAGTACAATAATCGTTATAAAAGGAAAAGGAAAATATCCACACATTGTCTTTTTTGCTCCCAAGGGTGATTTCATTGTGTAATGTTTTGACCACTATGGACGAAGACTAGAGTGGTCAAAACATTGTACAATTAAATCACCTTTGTGGGAGGGTGAAAAAATGCATAATGGTTACGACAAACATGTGTGCATTTGTGCAACTGAGATATCTTTTAAAAAATGTTCTAGAGTAAAGGGCCCATGTAGGCATGCTGAACTCACCCTTGGAGCCTGGATATCCAGGGCCACCAGATTGGCCCCTTCGACCAGGTAGGCCATTACTCCCAGGTATTCCGCTGGGGAACTGACCATTGGGTGCTACAAGAGGATGAAATAGAATGATTTTAATGAAAAAAAAAAAAAACATTGTGAGAACAAACATTAAAACATTTGGATAGTCAGATCACATAATTATGTGATGTGTCACTGTTAGCTGCTCTCTAGATTGGTTCACAGCAGAGTTTTATAAAATAATTCCACCAATCTATGAAAGATTAGTTCAAGTTTATTTTATTTTTCATTTTATCAGTGGTGTGTCAAGTACATCAAGTACTTGAATGTTAAGCCACATGCTTTAGAAGTTAGAAGGATCTTATCATTTCTTTCTTACTTCCTACATGTTCAGCTGTTAGTCTAAACACAAGACATGAGTTTGTGTTCAGCTGAAGTGAGGGTTTTTTATCGTATTGAGTATTGTACACAGAATATTGCCTGTCAGGCAGGAATATTGCCACCTTTACTGGGCTACCTTCCAATTTCTGAGCCTTGAGGCCCAATGTCACCTTCAGGCACGGTGCAAAGACCTGGTCTTCACCCACAGGAAGTAAAAACAGTAAGAACTGTCAGTTAAATCTCAAGCTGCATGTCTATGCTCCCAAGTGTGTCTCATTATACAATATAGACCAACCCAGATATTCCAATACTACCTTTTAAGCTTTACACAATTAAACTTCAAGTCTCTTTGTCTTTCCAGTTCACATGACAACACCCCCCCCCCCAACAACAACACCCATCCCCCAACAACAACACCCATCCACCCACAGAAATAAACACACACAAACACACACTGAGTGCTTATTCCTATTATGTAGTTACTGCTGTGTTGTGTTATGGAAATCTGAACAGCCATTTCTTATATAAACCTAGTTCTAGGAAGCATTGTTATAATCAGGCTGTGGTGTCCAACAGTAACCGCCTGTGCAGTCTTGTTTTGCTTCGTTTCCTGTCCATTGAAACAATACATTTGAATCAATTTAAAAAATCATAAAGTAAATATGAGGAGGAGTAATCAGAGACGATTTACAAGAATGCCTGTTGCCTAGATACGTGATTTATGAAGATTTATGAACATTACGAAATGAATATCAGTGTAGGATTGCTGGAGATGAATTTAAAGGCACAGATCGATACGCATGCCATGCACCATCTGGGGCCCCAACTCACCAGGTCTACCGCGTGGTCCTGGCGGACCTGGTGCACCAGGGAGGCCGGAGCTGCCAGGTTGACCCTCTGGCCCGTAACCTTGACGACCTGGGTTCCCTTTCTCTCCTTTGAGTCCAGGTGTACCAGGAAACCCTGGGCTGCCTTCAGCACCTGTAGAATGGATGACCAGCTACAGTAAAGACCAGCTCATCTAGAATATCTGTGATGTGGTATGCTGGTGTCTGGGAGGTAAACTACAGCACCTGTGGCATACGAGCGTGACCCTGGGGCACCTGGAGCTCCTGAGAAACCTGGAGCACCCTGATCTCCGGGAGATCCTGGAAGACCCTCAACACCTGTATCACCCATCGGACCTATAGTGAGAAAAAAGTACATCATGCCCCATAAATCAGCGTTTCTTAACTGGTCTGGCTTTGGGACCCTCAATTTCCCATGGTCATTAAGTCGCAACACCCCTGTACTGGAACATGCTGGTGTTATGCACATTTGTGAAGTCCCCAACTCCTGTGTCACCTTTCAAAAGTACTTGGCAGGTTTGTCTTTGGCAGTAAGGTGCTTTGTTTCCATGTGGCATTTTAGTTTTGATGGTTTCATGCTGATGGTTTCATTTTCATGGATTCGTTTATACAGTATTCTTTGTGCAATATGCCGTATCCGGGGGTGCAATATGAAGATGTATGATTGATTTGATCTGCAACTGAATTGTATGTGCAATATGCTATTTATTTTTCCATGTGATTTAAAATTCATGCATGTGATGTGCTAGTCAAAAGATTTTAATAATCAGACTAGAGAGATGTTTATTCTCTGGATTGTATGTAATAGGGTAATAGGGTATATGCCGTCATCAATTATTGCTTGTTAACACCACCAATCAGGGCGGTCATGTGATCCCCTGAATTGTATATGTATGGGTGTGTTTCACTATGTTTTCATGTCGGATGAAGGGCTAACACCTGAAATGTTACAAAGTAAAAATTCTATTTGGAGGTATTGGTGTGGCGGACTTAATTTACTTCTTTTTTCATGCTCTCATGTGCCAGCAATTCATTGCACACCACATACAATGGGTTTCTGTTCCTTTTGGTCATCAACATAAGTGAATCCATACTTCAAATATTCTGGGTCCTTTTGCCCTATTTACCACTAAAATAATGTTTCATTGTCCATGTCATGGCAATGACTGTCTGGCATACAAAATAAAGTCTATCAAGGTAGCATTTTAAATGGGTGATTCTTTTTTTTTAACCACAAGCTCCGCGACCCACCCAGGATGGTTCTGCAACCCACCTTCGGTCCCAATCCCTTCAGTTAAGAAACACTGCCATAAATCATATAGGATGGACAAACAAAAATCAAAATGAGAGATAGAAAACACGATTCAATAGCCTCAGCAAAGGATATACATTAACCATGTAGCCTTCCAGCAGCCACCTATTGTCCGAGCTTTTGTGACCTCATACATAGATAGATAGTGAGACTGGCTTAAGGAATTCTCACAAAGTTGGCCATGGGTTTCTTAAGATGTGGCTTGTAGAAATCAGACCAACATCAGTGTCTACGTCATGTCTGTGAGTCTATGACTCACACCCATGAATATAGGCCCCTTAGACTGTGATCAAAAACATTAATAAATAATTATTTATTTTTCTTATTAAACCAAATCAGGAATTTTACATTCTCGAACTCTACCTTTCACTGCTATCCCATCCCTGTCAGCATACGTGATGGGTCCAGGTAGACCCTGATCTCCACGTTCTCCCTGATGACAAACAAAGATGACTGGTCAATACTTCATTGTCCACACTGTTGAGATGAGGAGACTAACTGATATCATGACGCCTACTCTACCTTCGTGCCAGCAAAACCTGGTTGGCCTGGATACCCAGAACTTCCAGGGAATCCCTGTGGAAGAGAAAATCATCAGAAAGAAAATATAAATATGAGTAATTATTCATATTCGTAAGTAATTATGGGAACACTTTATTTTAATGTGTCGCTGTTACAGTGTACCAACCTAATTAGGTACAGTGGTACAACCTGTGTAACAACATGTACTATTGGTACTATCATTGTACTTGCATGTTGTATTTGTGGGTACCTACATATAGTTGTTACATTGTGATACTGAGTGCTTTTACAAAACTTTGCCAATTTGCCTAAATTTTCATCAGAGGCAAAGAGCTGACCTGAGACCTGCTGGATAGGGTAAATCTGGTCATGATAGATTTGATATACAAACCATTCTTAGCTCCAGTCAAGGCCTTATTGTCTTCAATGTACATGTAACAGCTGTGCTGCTACAACCTTGTTACTCTTTGATACAGTGGAATAAACCTATTAAGTGTACCAGTTAATTACTTACATGTACATATGACATGTATGTTGTGTCTTCGATGTCTTAGAACAGGTCTACTAATTCACTACATAGTACATATATCAACTGTGTTGGTACACACTTATTGCTCGTTGATACAGTGGCATAAACCCATTAAAATGAAGTGTTCTGTTAAGTACTTACAATTACATATTACATGCATCATGTATGTTGTGTCATTGGTGTCTTGGAACATGTCTGCCATTACCCTACGTAGCACATGTATCAACTGTGTTGGTACACACTTATTACATGACTTATTATTTCATGAAGTAACACAGTTGGTCTGTTTATGCCTACCTGTAGTAGCACATTTCAAGACTTGAGAATGAGGACATACATGTAATATGGATGTATACTTATCTGGTACACTTTATTTTAATGGATTTGTTCCACTGTATCAAAGAGTAATAAATGTGTACCAACACAGTTGATACATGTACTACAGTATGTAGGGTAATGGCAGACATGTTCCAAGACACCAATGACACAACACAATATGTACTGTACATGTAAGTACTTAACTGGTACACTTCATTTTAATGGGTTTGTGCCACTGTATCAAAGAGTAATACATGTGTACCAACACAGTTGATACATGTGCTACGTAGGGTAATGGCAGACATGTTCCAAGACACCAATGACACAACATACATGTAAGTAATTAACTGGTACAGGTTTATTCCACTGTATCAAAGAGTAACAAGGTTGTAGCAGCACAGCTGTTACATGTACACTGAAGACAATGAGGCCTTGACTGGAGCTAAGAATGGTTTGTATATCAAATCTATCATGACCAGATTTACCCCATCCAGCAGGTCTCAGGTCAGCTCTCTGCCTCTGATGAAAATTTAGGCAAATTGTCAAAGTTTTGTAAAAGCACTCAGTATTACAATGTAACAACTATATGTAGGTACCCACAAATACATAATGCAAGTACAATGATAGTACCTGATAGTACATGTTGTTACACAGGTTGTACCACTGTACCTAATTAGGTAGGTACACTGTAACAGCGACACTTTAAAATAAAGTGTTACCGTAATTATTCACAAATAATCATAACTAATTATCCATTTGGGGGTAGGACATGTAAAGATTGGTTCACCGGTTTCAGGATTTACCAGGCTCTAACTGAACATTTCTACAGCCAGTAAGCTAGTGTATAAAATGGTTTTGCTATAAATAAAATATGTTGTAAAACAAAATAATACACATAATTGTGGCTGTCCACTATTAAGGTACATAACTACATATTCTTAAAAATGCTAGCCATCACTGTTGATTAGAAAATATATCAGTACTTTTGAACACATAGATGTTTTAACCACTAGATTTTAATCCCCCACAATGATGGTTCTTTATGATGAAGCCCCCCGTATCTTAAACCATGTGTAAAGAGTCAGAAGTCATTCACTGGTTAGCCCATCGGATTGCTTGATTTTAAGCACTGATGCTAAGCATGTCTGGCTTGGTAGCTGACCATGGTCCTGAGTTGCCTGTAGTCGAGACTGCATATGCCATGCCCGTTGACAGCCCAGATAGGAGGTAATGCAAACTCAGCTACTATTGAAATTAAGCAATGGATATGCTTACACTAACACTGTGGTGAACATGTGGTGTTTTAGACTGGTAAGGTGGGGTTACATCTCCTACATTACAGAAGTTGTGTGATAGACAGCTTTCAAATGTAATGGCAATGTCACAAACCACTACTATTTCCATAAAAAAGATGGATTTCAAACTTAGAAGATTAACCTCCAAGAATAACCATATGCAAAGCATATTCTATTCAGTAAAGTTTAATTCATCCAGGAATTGATAGTGACACACTGTGCTAGGCATGAATGACACTAATGAGACACTGATGCATGCTTCCCTCTGGTGGACAGAGTGAGTCATGACATGGGGTGCAAGTTCAATGAAAATGCCTGACCCAAATGAAATATGACAAAACACCTAATCACAATTTGCTAAGGAAACTTATCAAGACATCAGACAGATCTTTGATGTAAAGGAGTTTTGGCTTGTTGCGATGTGAAAACTTTACATTTTTAGAAGGTCTCTGAGCCAAGAGAAAACACTATCAAGCTTTTTCAGCACTACTGGGCAGAACAAAATCCTCTGGCAGATAGTCTTTTGAGCAACTTTAACCAAATTCAAGTTTTACATTTTGCAAGTTCACAGATAGCTAGAAGCAAGTGGACCAGTGCAGCAAATCTGGCAGTTCACAGAGTTTATTTTGCTCATAGGTTTGTGGTGCACTGGTAAATTACAGACAAGATCTTATCACTTTGCCACTTGCAGTCAAAACACTTTTTTATTTATTCATTAAAGGCTACTTCCTCATTCCTTACAATAACATAATGGTATTTACTTATTAATATTAATGTTCACGCAAAAGACCAAAAACTAATGGGGGAATTAGGCATTATTATTTTATTATTTGGGGAGCTGCTGCAAATAAAACCACTATAGCCTCCTGGCAAAATGCTCAGCAGCCAATCAAATTACACACCTTGCTTCAGCATTCTTTTGTTGACTCAATAGCAGTCACTTTTTAGCTCAACAGTGTATTTCACCGATATGCTTACATTTGCAGTTGGGTGGATTATCTCATTATATTCTGGTAGTGAAACATTGCCACATTATTTGAATATATTTGGTTTTCGAACATTGGGCTTTTGAACACTTTTGCAAATTACTCACCTGTTGTCCTGGAGGCCCCTGAGGCCCATTCTGACCAGGATATCCCTGAAAAAATAGGACAGAAAATAAACTGCAACCACACTGTACTGCACCTAACATCAGAAATTCAGTATTTTAGACATGAAACAATAACTGTTCTTCAAGAAAAACTGCAGTTATTTGTATGGTATGCCCATGATTCCCTATGACTGTGTAGGAGTGAACAGGTGTCATCAATTATGACAAACCTACCCGAAGACCAGGATATCCCGGAATTCCTTTTTCACCCAGTTCACCCTGGTATCCAAAAGCGCCCTAATATGAGAAATCGGACAATATGCGAGAAGTGTGAGAACAATACTGCTACTCTGAATTATTCAATAGTTATGGTTATGGTTATGGACTTTAGCAGACACTTTTGTCCAAAGCCACTTACAAAATAAAACAAAACAATAGTTAAAAATTAACAATAAACAGTTTTAAAAAGTTGGTTAGACTACATTAAGGAAACGTTATAAGTCAGAGAGAGGACTGAACTCACTGAAGGTCCAGCACGTCCTGGGTTTCCAGGTATACCCCTGAAACCGACATCACCCTGAGAATGTGAAGGCAGGGAAAAAGGACAAGGGAGGACAAGAGAGGCAAGGAATTAAAATTGATGACAAAAGTTAAGCCCGAGGATGGACAAGCTCTCATAAAATATTGGCGGATACTGATTACGCTGTTTTGAATTAAAATGAGTTTTCACACTCAACTAAAAAACATTGTTGGTTTTGATGAAAGTCTAGAAAAAGTTGAAAAATGCACTATACTAGTAAAATGCATTTAAGCTTTTTTTTATATATAAAGCTGTACATTGCTAAAGCAGGTTGGTTTGGCATAGGGCCACAGCTAAATCTATAACTTTGTGAAAATATTAAATGCAGGTTTTGGATAATGTATTAAGATTTGCTCAAATAATCAAACATGTCTATCTTGCCTCTGAAAAGAGTTGCCATCCAAAAATTGATACAAAAGATTATGATATATATTATCTTCTAAATCCGCATTGAAGATGGACTTGATTCAGTAAACACAACAGCAGTGATTGTCCAAGCCCAAATTATTTACAGACACAACTAGTCTGAACCTTGACACATGCTTGGTAACACTGACTTAATTAGTTACATTTGTGTGGCTGATAGTTGCAATCCCACCTGCCAACAACCTTGTGCAAGTGACCAAATCTGATTACCTTTTTAGGATGAGGCTTTCTTTTGAAGATTACCTTAAACACTGGACTGTATTAGAAATTAAAAAAGAAATTCAAATGCTCTGTATTTCCCATGTGGCCCACCAACAAATATCTAAATATAACAGATCTGTAAATATTTTTCAAGTGTTGAAATGAATTAATCTACAGTACTTTCTTTATGTTATAACACCCCTGATGAAAAAAAGGCCAGGTGAAGGATTCAACTCATTTCGAACGCATCAAGTCTACGACCCACACTTGAGGTACATTGTGGTATTACAAGTCAGTACGGTCCAAGGCTAAGTGGTTAGCATACTAACGTGTATATCTGGGCCACCCAGAGCATATAGGTGTTTTTCACTAAATGATTATTTCTTCATATTCTGTTACTTCTAGATCATTTTTGAATGTTTGAAACTACATACCTGACGCCATTAAGTAACATAATAAGTAATGGCCCTAAAGGTATGTGAATATGTGAGGCATGGGCTATTATAAGGACTACAACATAACTTACATCGCAACATAAGCTGTAGACACATACTGGGATCCAGTTAACATGTCTTGATTAACTATGGTCATGGCTTTTTCTGTGGTTTAATCTTAACAGAAAAACTAGAAAAATTAACCTCTAGCGCACTGCAATACAGTTTGTGTGTTATACTGGACATCTTCATTATAGTTTAGCTTGCAATCACCCACAACTGACAATCAGTTATTCTAAAACATGCAACATTAGAAATGTTCTTTTGAGTTTGTGGCTCACATCAAAGAGTTATAATCCTCTGTCTTTCTAGCAGATAGCATAGTACTAGAGAGAACACAACAGACACACATACGAGCAGTTGGACCTGCTGTGAGGGAAGTGAGGGATGTTGACAAGGGATGGGGAATCGGAAGGGGTTGAGGTAGATGGTGTGGCTAAGGGTTAGGGTCTGTGGGAGGATAGAATGGGACTAATCAAGCTGACCATCCCCATTAAGGGACAAGAGACAGGCGGAATCGACCAAAGCAGGGGGAGAGGGATCCAGATTCCCACGGCATTCCACCTCCGTATTCCAGAACACTCTGGACCATGTTTCGCACAAACCTTCGTTCCTTTGTCTCCTTTAGGAAAGCCCACAAACTCCACCACTCCATTGACCAGTGGGCGGCCTGGGACGCCGGGCGGCCCAACGTCTCCCTGAACATGGCAACCAAGGAAGAGAGAGTTTTTACATGGCAGAGGACGGGCACTGGTCACGACGACGGAAGCGACGGACGTGTTGGGGTTGGTCAGTATTTCAGGGAGTATTATGGGAGGGGGGGGGGATTGTGGGGAGGGAACGTTTTTTTCAGAGGACTGTGACCCCATATGGGGTAAGGGTAAAGCAGGGCAAGGGGGAGATGAGTGAGAGCAGAATCTTGGGCCATGAAAGAAGGCATATTATGGCAATAAACCCACATATATAGTTTGAGAGAAGTTCAGCACAGGTGTCCTTATTCAGACGGTTTTAGACTGTGCCAAATTATTTGAGCAATGACTTTTAACAGTCACAATGCTAAATGTAAATAGTTCATGTCTTCTAGTCTGAATCATTGAAACACTCGGTGACTAGACATACTGTATCTTATTTCCTCTTGAATGAGATGAATGACATCTGACCAACCCTCATGTGTCATGTGCCCTGTCTCTTCCTCTGCCCATCCCCCTTGCCCATGCTGGTGCCCATGCCTTGAGCGCCTTGCTGGGCTGGCATCACTGCTCCCGTCCCTGTTACCTTCTCTCCTTTGTAGACAAGGCCTATAGGCTGGCCAACCAGAGCAGGTGGGGCGCCCCTGTTTCCGGGAAGCCCTCCTTCCCCCTGAGATCCAGAGGAACAAACACGTTAGCCCAAATGTGAGGCGGAATGGGAGCAGCCAGAGTGTGTGAGAGTGAGAGAGAGAGAGAGAGAGAGAGAGAGAGAGAAAAAGAGAGGGTAAGAGAAAGAAACATGGAGACAAAGAGAGAGATTGACAGAGAAAGAGAGAGGAAAAAATAAAAAGAGAAAATAAAATGAAACATATTGAATGAATGATAAACAGTGATAGATACAGATAGAAAGAAACAGTCTCAGATAAACAGAGTGACAGAAAACAAAGAGTGAAAGATAATAGAAATGATCAACACAAGAATTAAGAGTGAAGGCGCCAGTGATGACAGTACTGTGATGTCATGAGGAACCACAGCATGGATGAAAGAACAAAAGAAAGAAAGAAAGAAAGAAAGAAAGAAAGAAGGAGAGCTCTGGCTGACTTTGAAATTTCCTCTACTATACATGTAGAGTTTTCTTCAGTAAATAAATAAAGCGAGAAAAATCAATTCATTGTATTTCAACAATTCAGTATGCCTGAACAGATCAGATGTCATAATTATCATTTCATAACATTCCTTTAAACATGTTGTAACTGGCTGACATAACTTTATGAAAGGCGGATGATATCCCATGTTTTATGCATTACATTTCAACAGACTTGAATGTTAAAGTAGGTGCTCCTTTTCCCCACATGCCTTCCAATTAGTATAAATCGTTTGAGTGGTAAATGCATGCATGGAGGAGATGATATTGTATCTGGTAATGGCTGTTAGTGTGTTCATTCTGAGAGGCAATGAAAGTAGGTGGAAAATAAACCAACCAAAAAAGCTTGAATAGCATCCCAGAACCAAACAGCTTCCCATTGAAGTCAAAGGGAAATAAGGCCATGAAGTCAAAGGGAAATAAGGTCTCGGAGGAAATAGGAGCAGGTGATCCCAGCACCAGGTTCAAACCACCCAAAAAGTCAGTCAACATGGCAGCTCACAGATCTGATCAGTACAATTCTTCAGAGGTACTATTGCCTCTGTGATTTTTGGTAAATAATCGACCATGGAGGTACTCTAACTCCGAAACACAGAGCAGCTTATTGCTCAAGCTATGGAATCTCTGAACTGCCATGTGCAGTAGTGCTACTAGATATTCCTCGTGAATTATGAAGATCAAATTATGCATTAGTCGTTTTTTTTTGTGGCAAAGGTATTTTACGTATGAGTTATTGTATCAACAAAAGAAGTGATGGAATGATTTGATTTGATTTGACTTGATTTGACTGAATGGTCAAAAGGAATCATCTAAGTGGCACTACTATATCAATTCCAAACAAAATGTGAGACATTCTGTTCTAAACAGATGCAGTTCATCAAATGCTGAGATTGATATGGAAATATCAGAAAAACAAACCAGTCAGAGGGGTGGTGTTTGGATGTTGGAGAGTTAAAGGAGAAGTAAAGAAAAGTTTTGGTAGACAACAAGAGATGGTGGGTGGGGGGAAAGCAAAGATTTGGAGAAAAGTAAAGACAGATCAAGGAATAAGTGAGAGTGGAGAGTGCTATTATGGAAATACACTTCATGAGATTTTGATATTTAATGGGGTTCTCTCTCATGGGGGAGGGGGAGGGGGTCAAAGACTCATGGGAGTGTCATGACTATCTTATAATTATGTCAAATCTGGTCAAACACTTTCATAGCTAGCTATAGGCTAACTGGAACAACCCACTTTCAGTTAATTATGCTAAGCTAGGCTAACGGCCTCAAATTAGTTTTATTGCACACACAGAGAAGAGAAGGTATCCTCTTATCTAACTCGAAAAGTTGGTGTGTGTTCCTTTAAGGTTGCTATATTGCAATGTGACGCTGCTACTTCAAACATGGTCCTTGACACCCCCGTGTTCACTTCATTCACACAAACACATCCAAAAAGGTGTAAATCATAGAAACACATCCAAAAGTAGGGTGTAAATCATACAAACACATCCAAAAGTAGGGTGCAAACCATACAAAGAAACATTCTTCAAATCACCACCACGAAGCACATATGTGAATATACAGATCATAGTACAGCCTCTGTGTAGGATACATGCCCACAGACACACACACACACACACACACACACACATACATACCCATACCCACACCTACACAAACACACAGGACTCATAGCCTTTTCATTTACAGAACGAAAAGAGGTAGACAAATAACATAGACTACCACTACCTACTGCATGCAATTCACTTCCATTTCCATTCATACCTTGTCTCCCCGTTCTCCTGGAGAACCTTGGCCTGGGCTCCCCTATGGAGTGGATAGAGAGGGGAAGACAGGTGGCGTTAGGATACAGTCCTCGTTGACTCCCACAGTGTAGGATAACATCATCCGCATAGAGTAAGACAACATCATCAGCATAGAGAACTGAGGACCCTAATTTAAATGTCAGACAATGTGCAAAGTCCAAAGTCTAACTAAAGCTAACTTAATAAATCTATTTGCAAATGTAATACCATGAGCAATATCCTAAGCACAAACATTAGCAGGTAAGCTAAAAGCTCGCACATGATGGCTTTAGCTCATGCACAAGAACTCTGATCATAGACTGACTTAACGCTTTGCATGGCATTTAATTTACAGCATACAGCATTTAAAGAGACAGCATACTGCCTGTGTGCCTGCACTAATACTTACTGTGGGGCCTTGAAGGCCAGGTGGACCAGGGGGACCCTGTAAAGAACACAGAGATGTTTATGTTTATGTTTGTTTATGTTTATTCTAAAACGAACAAAGATAAAATTCCAGTTTGATGTTTGCCATTGTAATAGCATTTCTGTTGATGTGACACAGACATCTACAATGTGTAAAGCCAAGACAAAAGAAATGACGACAAATGTAAATGTTACTGGCACGTAGACACGTACTGGATATCCATCAGGACCTCTCAGTCCAATTTGACCTGGTGGGCCGTCTGGACCTTGGGGCCCCTGAAAAAAAAGTGCAATTAATGATGAGAACCATAACCTCTGATCTCTAGGGCAATACTTAACAGAATCCATTATACTAATTCAACTCTTACACTTTCACCAGGTCTTCCTATGTCCGTCGAAGGAACCTAAAACAAGACCAAAAAATGTTTTTTTATTTGCATATTGAAAGACTGTGTTGGATAATGCGTTTTAACCTATTTTTTTCTACAGAAATATTTCCCCTCCTGGACCTGGCTATATTATTGTTGACAGTCAGCCACAACTCTCAGAGCAAAAAGTCTATTGAGAGACCATGAATATTCATGTAATAATGTAAGAAATAGTGATGATGTAAATATGCCAAAAAGACTACAATGGCGTGAAAATCAGCCCAGTAAGATATACAAATGTGTGTGTCTATTCTATGTGAGTACTTATTACTGCACTTATATCCTAGTGGCACTATACCTTTATTGTACAGTATGTTGCCTGTTGTAAGTTGCTTTGGATAAAAGTGTCAGCCTAATGACTAAATGTAAATGGCTGTGTGTGTGTGTGTGTGTGTTTGAGGGTAAAGTAATTGAGCACAAATGTCCAGTCTACCGGGATTCCAGGTCCAATATCCACATAGGTTGGCTCTCCCTTCTGTCCTCTCGCACCAGGTGCTCCCTACAAAGCACAGATACATTGATATCACCATTACATAAAAGGAATTTAATGTCCTTGATCATATTTCCTGAGGGGTTTCCTGAGAAGCTGCATTTATAGGTAAAGTCTGACTATGTCATGTATTTCATGTACCATGTTTTCAATGTGAGACAAATATGAAAGATGATATTTCCCAATAATTGTGGAGGGTGCTGTAAGGTATGCATACAGGTGCCGTGTATGCAGATATGTACTGTAGGCTACTGTGCTAATAGGGAAAAAAACAGTTTAAATTTGTTTTTAATTGCGCCCTCTTGTGACACCTCATTGAAAATGCAGCTTTCGGTCTTAAAAAAAACAAGCAGACAGAATAATCTCAGAGTATCTGTCCTCTTTGAACTGCTATATCAAATTACAGGCTTTATTTCAGTAAATAATTAAGTTATTAATTATTCAAGTTTTATAAAATGTATTATGTAATTGGCTAACCGCCTGCATTTTTATTCTATTCTTTCCACATCATTTTAAATTCTACCTGCAATGTGATACTTTAAACTGGCAGCTCTTACAGAAATTTCAGGTTTTTGGAGAAAAGTATGGCAAGGTCATATTTTCACATTTTCAAATTAGGTTTCTGGCAAACAGTTGTGGTTATTGCCGGAACTTTGCTGGAAGTTTGCCTCTAGCGGCCAACATTGGCAAACTTCTGGCAATATTTTCTAGTGAACTCATTTGTTTCTCACAAATCACCCACAAGTTTGCTGCAAATGTTGCTGAGGGCGGCCAAGATGGTAACCATATTATAAAATTTTCAGTAAAGCAATGTGAAGTCATCTATGCAGTGTCTGTGCTATGCTCTACATCACATCTCTAAAAAGAGCTAACAGTAAACAGGGTTTTCATAGTTTTCATACTCACATATTGACCTAGATTACCAGGGAACCCATCCTGTCCCCTGTATCCTGGGTCACCCGCGGTGCCATTACAGCCATCGGGGCCTGAAGGTCCCCTGGGTCCCTCTTGACCAGGATGGCCCTATGGACACAAACAGGCCAATCAGGACTAACAGACCAATTCTAGATAGGTTCAATAGTCAGACATGGCTTCAGTACAGTTTAGAATTATGTTTTCACTGTATGATGACACGCAATGCTAAAATACTATACATCAAGAGCAAGTAAATGTTAGTCATCAGTGTATCATTGCACCCCTAGAATGGTATTTAGCCATTCAGCACGTTGGCATGGAAACAGGTGAGTCACAGGGAGAACAAATAATACATCAATTAGCAAATGTATGTGCCACATGCCATTTAGACCTAAAATGGTACCCAGTTCGTCAAAACAGTGATCAACCCGATCAACAGTGTTACATAGTGCAATATCAAGTGTTCCGAGAATGCATTGGCATTTGGCAACGTCAGAGACTTGCCATTCTCCGTATTAAAAGTCAGTGCGTCATCAAAAGGAGTGAAGCCATTATTTTGAGATGAAGGAACTACATTGTGTTCTTTTAAGTATGATGGTTTCACTCACTGGGACTCCGTCAGTGCCAGAGAATCCTGGAACGCCCATTGGTCCCTGTGGTGGCAACATCAGAGGAAAAACATGAACTCAAAATCAATCAATAGAGTAACAGTATTAACACATTTCATAGGACATTTAGACTTTCCAAGCAAGTGGAGCCCACCTTTTCTCCTTTGATCCCAGATGCCCCTCTACTCCCAACGTTGCCCTTTTCACCTTTGGGTCCCAAAGGCCCCACGCTGCCAAATGTGCCCTCTGGGCCACTGGTTCCTAATGGGCCATGAGCACCTGGTCGACCCTGGGTGGAGACAGTCACGGTCAGAGACATATAAATGCTTTTATTTGTATCCAAAAGGCAAGCAAGGAAAACAAGATCCAAATACTTTGGGTAGACTCATTGACAAGGTGAAGGGTCTACAGTACATGGCTCACATACTTTTACAGGTCCTTCCATTTATAACACTCAACACTTAAGGATAAACAAAACATCTCCGTTTCCATATTTGTATGCTTTGCTATGCTGTCTGAGATGAAGCAAATATTCTTGTACATACATACATACATATATATACTGGTTGGTTTACCAAACTTGGCTTTGGAACTGAATTTAACATAAATAAATAAAAAATGACACAAGGCTTGACTGATGTGTGAGTATTAAGAATACTATGAAGTAAAACGTCAGTAGAATTAATCTTCAGTTCCGACATTTGTTTTTCCATCTCATTTGTTTGTCATCTCAGTTCAGACATTTGTCTGCATAATATCACAAAGACACTGTGCATTCATGCAGCACCCACTCTCTCTCTCTCTCTCTCACACACACACACACACACACAAACACACACACACACACACACACACACACACACCTGTGTAAAGTGTAACCATAGTAACCATAGGGGGTTGCGAACAGTGTGATAATATGCTAATGGAAACAGGAGCACTCTAGTTCCATCTTGCACAAAAAACACACAGTATGTGTATGTGACAGTATGACTCAAATGAAATTCAGTGTTAATCATTATGATCATACACAATAAGTTAGTATGAACTGATCTGAAACTTGTAAACATCTGGACACAGTTTAGAAACAGCTCAGACACAACGTCTGGCTTGAGCTGAAAATGGGGTGGGGACAATGACAAGTACGGAGAGAAAATGAGAAAAGATCCATATGCAACAATGGGAAGTAGATTCATGTCAGAAGTGTAATGAGCTTCTGGAATGCCCGTGAGAAGGGTGCAATTATGCAGGAACTTTCAGCTCTTTGTCTGACATGTGACAAGCCAGCCTTAACGAGATTTCAGCTTTCGTGTATAACACATGTGACATGAGAGGAAGGGGATTTGCAGAGTAGACTTGCCTCTACATGACCGCATTGCAGAGGAATCTTACCTACTTACTTGAGTATATTAGACTTCCACACACACACACACACACACACACACACGCACGCACACACACACACACACACACACACACACACACACACACACACACACACACACACACACACACACACACACAAATCCTGTATCAAACAGACCCAAGGCCACAATTAATTTCAGTGGAAACAAGGAGGGTTCAGACTAATTTTAGGGATGTCTTGGTTCCAGGTACGTATGAGGTCATTCTTACAGCCACTCCCTGCTCTGGCAACGGCTCCTTTTCTTCCCTATTGCAGCCAATAACCTCCAGCAATGGCCACAAACCTTCACTGGTGATAATAACAGGGGACCTTTCAGCCTTTTTTTCCCTTTTATCCCCTCGGGTGCGTTTGACACCTGGTTTAGGTGGGTGGCTTTTGGATGCTTGCAAGGTCTACCTGCAACACTTTCTCTTATTACCCTCTGGTTTCAAGAGAATTTGGGGCAAACACACACACACACACACACTCACACACACACACACACACACACACACACACACACACACACACACACACACACAGTCAATGTACATTTGTATTTTTGAGGCTGGGGAGGATGTAATGTACTTATGAGGATGTTGTCATAAGGGTAATAAAGTCCAAAACAGTATCCTCTCTAGACCTGAGAACTATCATGTTATGTCTATCTCATGACTATCATGCACTATCTGATGCAGATGAGACTGAAAACATAGCGTTTACTGATGTGACACTGAATGGAATATGCAGCAAGTTCCATAGACAAACAAGGAAATGACAGTAAACCAGATTATGATGCAAATCCAATGCATTTATGTGCCTTTGCATGCTGAATGGTGGCAGTGACTATCAATTTGAAGGATGTATAAAACCAAAAGGCACACCAAGGAAAGTGTTGCATTCATCAAACAACGTGTTCATTCTTGATTTTTGTAAACACTGTTGCTTAGATTATGCGTGTGATTAATCCACTTGTATGTCACATGTCTGACCTGTATTTCTGACATTACCGATTCTGTAGTGACTGACCAGGAGACACAAATCCAGATTTTACCAAACAAAACTGTAAAAGCACTGTAAAAATGAAATAGGCAAATTCCTTTGGATGATATGTACTTATTATCAAATACAAATGACAGTTTTTCTCTATTGCTAAGATACACTTACTTATTGATTTAATGCAGGCTTTACTGTAAAAACAGAAACACAAAGGCTGCAGTGTTTTATATAAAAACACATCAGTGTGTTGCTGTTAATTTGTAAGAGTAATTCAAATAGTGCATGTGTATATGGCTTTGCTGCAATAATTACATTTTTAGAAAGGATTGTTGAGTTTTGATTGCAGTGTTTTTGGCATAGATTTATTTAGTGAGTTATTTATCTCCGAGAGCTATGTCTTATTTGGCTGTGTGTAGAGTTTTGCCAAATTCTGCAAAAAGTGTGTAGGCAACAGGGAGAAACTGTAAGCATAGAGTATCAATGTCTGCAAAAGTAATGTTTTGCAATTCATTCAAGACTTAAATAGACACGATGAATATGTGGTATGTTGGCTCTGAACAGGACTGAGCCTGTTGTGAGAAGTCACCTCACTGAGAGAGGCAGCAACATGTCTGAATGTGTCTATCTGGAGGTCTGAAAAAGAGCGTAGCTTGTTTCAGCTGTGTTATACCTTTCTTATTCCTTTCTGTTTAATGATCCCTTTTCCTCCACACCCAACACATAGTTCCATACAGATAACTTGTCTCAGAAAAATACGCTCACTCACTCTCTCTCTCACACACACACACACACACACACACACACACACACACACACACACACACACACACCATATGAACACTATTACACAGGCATACACACATGCACTTGGCAAAACATAGGACGGTGTCATCATGAAAACCCCGCCCTGAGGCTGAGCCGTCAGAACCATGAAAAGGGCTACTGGCTGATATGAGGATGTTTGCTGGTACTCATCATGGCCAATCCTACTATTCAAGTATTTGAGGATTTTGTCCTCCAGGCATTGGAAGAAGGGACTGACATGGGGGAGTAAAGCCCAAGAAAACAATCGTGCCGCATCCTGTATGGACCATCATTGATGATAAACAGATTCATTGTGATCACCATATCAATTTGTCTGGTCTATAACCTCTCCCAATAAGAATGGTCAATGAAATGAATGTTGGAATGATGTGTGTGCGTTTGTGTGTGAGAGAGTGCTTGTGTATGCATGTGCATGTGTATAGTGCTAACATGATGTGTTCATTTTAGCTGCAACTTCTCCAAGTTACCATAATCTCTGAGAAAGAGGATTCATTGATGAATGTCACATCTGAATGGCCTCTTAGTGTGTTTTGTTATTGCTGAACTGAACTGCCTGTCTTCTTGGCAAGCCCCACCTGATGTGTGGATAGTGTGGACGTTAGTTTTGTTTGGCTTCAAATAGGCGTCAATAAATTCATGTTTAATAAATGCATATTCCAAAACCATATTTAACCACAACATCTGCTATGATAAACATTCACATACAACCAGTATGCTCAGTGTTCTTCCAAGATCTTGTGATAAATTAGTATGTTGTCTTGGATTGAGACAAGCCTTTATTTCTTCCAAAGAGTGCAGTTTTTTTGAAGAACTTTAAAATTGGAAAGTGTGTGAGAGGTAAAAGTTGTTTTCACTTTGCACTTGTACTCCAGTGATATGCTTACTGTACATCATGCAGGACAACTCAAATCAAGGACACAGACACACAAACACACCTACGGCTTTCTGTGTGTGTGGTGTTTGTGCTTTCTGTCTATATATAGTTGGCAGATGTCTGAGCCTTGCGCTGGCTAGCTTTGTCCAGCGTCAGAGTTGATTGGGGTAGAAGAATTAGGTTATCAAGCGCAAATCGATCAGCACCACCCCCCCACCCCCACCCCGTGCCCCACCCCGTGCCCGTCTTCTGATGTGGGGCCGAATGTTTCCTTGTGCCGCGCCCATCAGACGTGCCAGTGAGCATGCGGTGTGACAGCTAAAATCACCCCCGGGCTTCACTGCCCACGAACAATGGGTTCCTCTAAATCCCCGTGCTCGGACAGGCGGAGAGGAGCTTAACCGCGGGAATCTGTCTGCTCATGGATTCTCTGGGCAGCGCCGACAGGAAGTGAGGTGCATGCTGGGTAGCCAGGCTGGTAAGGCCAGAAAGCTTAAAGGGTCAGAATGGGCCCTATTGTGTGCATTATGAGCCAGGGGATTTGTGCCACAAACGATGCAGTCTACTGCAGATTAATGTGGCTGGAAGTCTTTTTTTATGGCAGCGGAGAGAAAGACAGGATCCTTTTTTTCCACAGTAGCTGTGGTCATAAGGTGGAATCAGAATGGATCATTTTGGTAAGGATGGGTGAGAGCTTGCCAACCTCTCATGCCAGCCTAAGAGGCACCCATCCTGATTAATGCCAGTCGAAAGTTGGTGATTCACCTCATCAAAATGATCATAGCAAACCTCTAGTCTTCCATAGCAATAACAAAGGTGGTTTGCTGTGTCAGGTAGTTTTGGTAGTTTCTATATCAAAATTGTCTTTGAACCCTTGCCTTTTATTGAGGTATTAAGAGGTATGTCTTAATAATTTGACTGTATTTGTCTGAGAATGTGTAAGTGTTTTTGTATGGTAGGGGTGGGGGTCGGGATGGGGGTTAACGTGACACAGGTCTCATAACCTCTTCGTTTATTTTCTTGTTCTGCTCTCATTTTGCGGCCTGTGCAGGTGGCGTCTAGGCTGGTGTCTCCTTGAAAGAATCAGACATTCCGGAGATGCGGGCGGAAGGTAGCCACATGAAAGAGTCATGCACCTGATCATTTATCCTATACAGAGCATGCTCAGGAAATTGAAAAATATTCTCTCCTAAGCTGTTATTTACACACACACACACACACACACACACACACACACACACACACACAAAGAGAGACACACACCGTTATGTGCACGTACACAGTTACATGTATTGTGTGTGTGTGTGTGTGTCTGTGTGTGTGTGTATGTGTGTGTGTGTGTGTGTGTGTGTGTGTGTGGAGGACTTGTGGGCGTGGTAGTATTCGGCCAGCTGTGTTTAGGTTGCCTGTGTCAGCCTGTGTCACTCTGCACGATGTGTTTACTGTGTGTGAGTGTGTGTTTGCATTGGTTTTGGGATTGTCGCAGAGATGAGGTCACTGAATGATAACAGTTCCTCCCAAAACAATGTATGTATAAACAGTTTGCTTTATATGTAATGTACATTCAATGCAAAATCTGATTTTGTCACAGACTGTTTGTACAAAACACACTGACATATTGATCTATGGTAGCAGACGGGAGCTCTTTTCAAAGCTTAATGATGTTAGCTTAAAGATAAATAATTAATAATTAAACATTTACATTTTTTTCTCATGCTGTAAGTAAATGAACATGGCAGGAAACTAAAAAATTGTCAACAATTGGAAAGAGAATAAGACAAGAATTGATACATCTTCAGCTAAAATGTTCTTCCCAGGTCCTCATAGATATCTACATCTAACATGGTGAATTGGGACTTTCACATGGCTTTCCCATTGGTGGTAGTTCACTAGCAGGTAGGAAGTTCCCCTCTTTTTCCAGAAGGAGGCAGTGTTGCATACTATAACAGCTACACAAAACAGTCGGAAAGACTTCTCTTGTTTCGTTTAGATAACTGACTAGCTGCTTTAATGCTTATTAATGCTTAAAAAATGTATACAACATTTAAATGGATTATTGTTAACAAAATAGTACCTGTTCATATGTTATATCATGTTATTTTGATCACTTAGCATGAATTCAAAGTATATGATTGATGAAGAATGATGAATGAGAGAGAGAGAAAGACAGAGAGGAGGGGAAGAAAGTGGTTGTGTATGTGTGTATGTGTGTGTGTGTGTGTGTGTGTGCGTGTGTGTGTGTTTGTATGTCTACCTGACAGACCAGGTCACTGCCAACAAGGTCAGCTGCCAGGGCTGGCCACAAAAGAATGGTCAAGGGTCACACGAGGTCAGTGAGTGTGAGTCCAAACGTGACCCTGTATTTTCCCTTACACCGGCTCCAACCTTATAGCTCATTTATCAGCTGAGTTGAGTCTTGAGTCTTGAGTCAACACAACTTAAAAGTCAGTGGAGACGGCTCAGCTCGTCATCTCGTTCAGTAATTAATAAATAACTTTGGGAATGAAAAGAAACGGTGTTTTCTGTGAAAAGGGAATTTCTTAGCCACCAAAGCAGCTCTTCGCTGAACTTCTGGTGACACGGTATCACTTAACCAGTGCAGTGTCGGCTCATTAAAGAGGTGTTGCACAGGCTGCAATGTGGGGGGCCCCATGCATAAGTCTTCTTCTGAAGCCTTTCTTTGTGTTTGGCTAAACCTACATTAACCCATACAAACACCTTTGGCCTGTTTAGACTGGGTTCCAGTTGGGTTTATGTTATTGGAGAAATACCTCAAGAGAGGGGGAAAGAAACAGTTTGTTTGTCAGGCAGAGTGGAAATTGTGGTTGTGTTTTTGCATTTGTTTATGTGTGAAAAGTGTGTGGAGTGGCGCTGAGGGGAGAGGGCACATTCCACGAGCCGCATCTAGCGGAGCGTGAGTGGACCTTTTTTTTTTTCTTTCTCCCCACATATTTATCTTCAGATTAGGATCAAAGTGTAAAACGGATGTAGTGAACACACACCCCATGTTTTTCTAAGCCCTCTGTGTGATGCTCAAGGATACGGAGGGTGGGGGGACCCCCCCCTATGAGGGTAGGGGGTTATGGCAGGGTGAGAAGGTTCAACATTTAGTGAAAAGCAGGCACCCTATAAAGGTCTACAGTAACACTTTATACATACGAAGGGATACAAGACAGAGACAAATCAACACAGACAGGGAGGGAGGGAGGAGATACCAGGAGGGCGTCTGTTTGATGATTGGATGTATGGCTGAATTTGGGGAGTTATGGGGAGAATGTGAGGGGGACAGAGGAGGGTGGGGTGGAGATCTCTTCTCACTGGGATGTCAGCGCCAGCTCTCATTATCTCAGAATGGGATCAAAGAGTCTTAACCAGACTTCAGCTCTCTTCCCGCAGATATACACACGTGCAGGCACACACACATGCACACACATGCAGGCACGCTTGCACACACACACACATGCGCGCGCGCGCACACACACATGCACACACATACACACATGCAGGCACGCTTGCACACACACACACACACCGCGCGCGCGCACACACATATGCACACACATACACACATGCAGTCACGCTTGCACACACACACACACATACACGCGCGCGCACCCACACATGCACACATGCAGGCACGCTTGCACACACACACACACACACACGCGCGCGCACACACACATGCACACACATACACACATGCAGGCACGCTTGCACACACACACACACACACACACACACACACGCGCGCACACACACATGCACACACATACACACACACACACACACGCACACACACACACACACACACACACACACACACACACACACACACACACACACACACACAGGGAAAGAGACACACTAGGATACACACACCCACATACATTCAAGCAGATACTTGCTCACCCTCCTATTTCAGCTACCATTTTAGCAATAAGGTGAGGTATTCCTCTCTGTACTGCACACTTGCATATACGTATTCATATTTACATGTCCACTTTTAGACAAGTGCAATGCTAGGTGCCTTGATGAAAAATCACTTCATTCAATTGAATGTAGTAGGCCTTGTGGGTCTTGCCAAATTGGAAGTACAAACTCCAAATCCTATTAAGCATTTTTCACTGAAAAGGCAACGAAAGGAAAACCTCCCCTAAGCTATTCAAATTAATTCTGACAGAAGTTTAATTTTCTCAGATCTCTTTACTCAAAGCATTTTGAGAAACTAAAACTAATTTGTCCCAGACACAGGACACACACACACACAAATGCACGCACACACAAACAAACACACACACACACACACACACACACACACACACACACACACACACACACACACATGCACACACAAACAAACACACACAAGAGTAAATAAAGCAGAAAACACAAGCCAGATGAGAGTGCAAAAAAAGTGTGTGTGCGGGGGGGGGGGGGCAACTAACTTGGGGAAAAAGAGAAGAGTATACAATAGCATGCTTCAACAGATGAGAATACTTAAGAAACAGAGGAACAACTGTTGCTAAGGAGAAACCCTACAGCCCCCAGTTGAAGCCCACCTTTGACTGCCGAGTCAGCTGTCCAGTCTGCTCAAACTCTAAACCCAACACAGTCCCTTAGCACTCACATCCAATAACTCCAGACATCAGCCACTTATATGGTCCTGTCGTCAATCTGAGAGTTGCAGAAGTAATGGCAGAAAAGCTGGACGTTGACGTCTGAAATAAAACTACTTCCTGCTCTGGGGCTGTCCACCTGTTCTGGGATGACTCGTAAGTCTTTCCTGTGTTTGTGGTGAATCCTGATCTAACCTCAAGCAAACCAACACAAAGTGGAGACATATGTCAACCACTGTGTGTCTGTGTGTGTGTGTGTGTGTGTGTGTGTGGTGAGCCTATGTGTTTGTGTGTGTGTGTGTGTGTGTGTGTGTCTGTGTGGTGAGTGTATGTGTGTGTGTGTGTGTGTGTGTCTGTGTAGTGAGTGTATGTGTTTTCCCTCCCTCCTACACATGAAAGCTAGCTCTTTTCCCCCTGATGGCCCTTAACGCAAACCATTCTGTCAGCTTTCTGTGACCCTCGACCTCACTGGAAACGGATGTTATTGGTCCAAATGACTCCAATATGGGCTGGGTGCTTGACATCTTTGTACTTTGTTAATGTGGACCAGAGCCCTTGGGAGCACCAAAAGAGGCCCCTGCCTTTCGATCGAGTGGAGGTGGAAACACTTTGGCAGTGGTCGTCGCAGCCCACCCTGTTCGAAGATATTACTAAATATTTCACATATCCAATATTTGGTTAGCTTCATCAGCATGGCAAGAAAATCTCCCTCTCTTATCCATTTCTTTCTTTCTTTCTTTTATACTTTTCTACTGCCTGCCTGGCTCTTTCTCAGTTTTTTTTCATGGGTCATTGCTCAGACTTGCCATGTTGAGATTGTCAGTTGAGAATGTTCTAGAATTTTTAGATTATTTACTTTGCAATACACACTATTGTTTGTGTCAGTCTAAGGGGGAGGATTTACAACTCAGAGCATGTGAAGTGAGATGTCTTTTAATTGTCTCCTATGCCACCATGCCAAGTTCACCTTATCTCATGCCATGGTGTAGCCGCACTGTCAAATTTGATTTACAACTCTTGGCAGTTAAAGAGTGGAAATTAATGTGCCATGCATTTACCTCCTTGTTTATTGTAATGCAGAAGGAATCAACAAAAATACAGCTGTCAAACGACATTTACAAGCCTCTGTAAACTCACCTTCACACCTGTGCGAACACCCACACGCACACAACAAACATACACATACACACACACACACACACAAACACACACACACACACACACACACACACACAAACACACACACACACACACACACACACACACACACACACACACAAACACACACACACACATACACACACACACAGACACACACACAAACACACACACACACACGCACACACACACACATACACACACACACACACACACAGTAGGCCCACATCAAGCCAGCTAAGCTGAGGCAGGATCAGACACTGGCTTCCCTCTCAGGAGAAAAGAGGCTAATGACGAACCCTTCATTTCACCCTGGTACAGAGCTGGCTCACATGTTCTGTTATGGCTTGGGTGTGTGTAATACATGGCTCTATGGTGGTGCGTAATATTCAGTGTGGCCATGTAATATGGCAGTACAGAGTAAACTAGTGGTAAGTGAGGGCTGTGGTCTCAGACAGTGGCTGGTAACCAGTGTTTAGTCAACTGTTGGCCATTACTGTGGTTGGAGGAAAACCCTTGCTTACTATGTCAATGCCCTTGAGAATATACTGTATAAGCATGCTATTCAAGCAAGCATACAATCACACACAATCACACACAATCACACATCAACACAAGTACACATAAACACACACACACACAAACACAGACACAAGCGCGTGCACAAACAGAGCCGGAGTAGCTAATCGGGAGCTTTGGGAGAATTTTCGGTGGGCCGTTAATGTTTTGGGCCAGTCTGAATATTGCGAGTTTAAATATAGGCTATTGGTTTTTAAGTTAATTTGCTGCACCCTCGCAGCACTTTAGCAGCCTTGCCTGTGTGGTCGCAGCCCCTCACAAGTAACACTCACAAAAAACGTTTGGAAATCGCAACCAGGTCTATGCTTGCAGTAATTTAAGGGAGTAAATGAGCGGCCCCTCCTTAAGCGGCCCTCCTCAAATAACAATCATTTTACCATTAAGGTAATAACCCTAGATCTCAGAAGCCCTCAAAAATAAAATATCATTAAAATGTGAGTTGTGTCCACCTCACGTGGAAGATCTGACGTTCATGTTCGTAGTTCCAGGGAGCAGGGGGTAGCCCTCTTATCTCCCCTTATCAGTTGGAGACTTCGCTCACTGCCATGCACAACTGAAAGGCTGAGGAAGTCATTTGTCCCCAGGGCCATTGAACTGTTCAATGCCTCACTAAAGGGAAGATGAGAGATAGACTTCTCTGCTTAGTCTGTCTGCCTCTCCACCCTCTCCATGTTTGAGTACTGACTGCCCACTACTGCTTTACTACTGTTTTACTACTGTTTTACTAATGTCCACAGCCTAATGTTTTTACTACTGTTTTCCTGCTACACTGTTTTTCATGCTATATTAGCACACATGATCAATGGCTTCTGCTACAATACTGAATGGCTGTAACCCTATTACTTCAACCTGTTCTTGCACTGACATCGTTTTTTATAGTTTTTTATATTACCTTGTCTACATTATACTTTACTCTCCTATTTGTCCATATTATTTATGCTGGTCTCTAGACCTTATTATTGCACTTTTGCACTGTTGGACTAATGTTGGACTACTTTTTGCACCTTCACCATGACACTCTCTTGAGCACCTTACCATACACACAGAACTACAGGACTACTCTTGGACTACTTTTGCACCTTCACCATGACACTCACTCTCTTGAGCACCTCACCATGCACACAGAACTACAGGCCCTGTCACTACAAGCGTCTCATGCTTGATCACCCTCAAGCACACTGGATTTTTTACATTTAATTTATATAGTATATTTAGTATTTAGTTTTGTTCGTTTTTCTTATCTCCTACTGTCTCTATTGTACAGTGGAGTTTGGTTATACAGTATGTTTATACTTATACGTATATTTACCATTTCTGCTGTAAGTGCATGTTGTGTGTGATGTCTGTATGCTACTGAGACCCCCTGAATTTCCCCTTGGGGATCAATAAAGTATCTATCTATCTATCTATCTATCTATCTATCTATCTATCTATCTATCTATCTATCTATCTATCTAGCCCTGTTGAACTAGAGGACTGTTCAAATGCACAGATGCAGATGCACAGGAGAGAACGTGTGCATTGACAGGGTCACTGTTAACAAGTGGTAGAAGCTATCTTGCCTAGCTCGGGTAGCCTATGCTATGTGCAGAAAATAAAGTGGCCTACTTTGCCTAAGTTGTGAAATGGAATTGGTGAGTCTTCAAGTCATAATTTCCTTCTCCTGAAGTTCTCCTGATTTCCAGATTCCACTTTGATGGATAGGTAGCTACCAGTCTGCCAAAAGTTCACATTTTATTAGCTCAGGGGAGGGTATTCCTAGTCCCAATTAACTCCTATCCTGTAAAGACTCATCCCACCATACTCCATACCAAGGGTAAATAGGCACTAGATAGTCTAGTAGCCACCCCCTTAAGTGTCCCACTCCAGCCCTGCATGCACACACTCACACACAACACACACACAACACAAACACACACATGCACACACACACACGCACACACACACACACACACACACTCACACACACACCACACACACACACACACACACACACACACACACACACACACACAAACACACACACACCAATACACACACACACACACACACACCAATACACACACACACACCAATACACAAGGATCTTTTAGGGAGCAACAGCACAGAGATAGCTAAGAATACACTCTCTTACTGTAACTCTCCAGTAAACTGCCACAGCATTCAGCCCCACTGCACTACAGCAGGACAGGTTACATGCAGTAGGGATAGAATGGGTGGTGTAGTCCGTACAGGGAAGAGAGTGAAAGATGAAATGATAGATGATGATAGACTGCAATAATCTAAATTCAAATACTTTCCAATGTTTACCTGTGCATTTCACAAGACTGATGTCATATCACCGTGTCCCCATCAGAATATTGCTTTAAAGTTTGGCTCTACAACACACAAGACTGATCTTAATGAATCCCTAAATCTTCTGCTGTCTCAAACTGTCGATATGGGTGCTGATATGAAATTATTACTTATCACTTTGATAAATGGCATTGGTAAATGGCAAGATTTCTATTTTCACAAAGAGCTGTGTTCTGCTTGTTGCCAATTCCAGTTAAAAGCTAAAGCTAAAGCCTCTACATGTTTACTGTAAGATGTTCCTTTGTATCTTGATATTACATTTACCAATATGTGGAGCCAAATGCTAAAATTAAATCCAAGTGAATATATATTCACAGAAATAAAATCATTTGCCAAAAGAGAGGGATGAAAAAGAAGTCAGCATTTGCTTGTGATGTCACCATTCCTCACTAATTAAAATAACTCTCTTGTGGAACTCTATCCAACCTAGAGGCGGGCATCCTCAACAGAGAGGGTGCACAACTGCCCCAGTCCTGTTCCTGTCCTCTACCTCCTGGCTCTTCCCTGTTCTTTCCTACCCTAGCATCCCTCTTGATAGTCTTCTTTCCTCCACTATGTGCTACTCTTTCACTTTGCATTCGACCGTCACCTCATATGCTCACATGCGGTTCAGTTCTGGTGCGTTATTTTGGACCTCTTGTGTCAGAAGTGTTACCAGAGACTTTCTAATGAGGAGACACAGCACTCAAAGAATCTCCCATAGAAATGCATGGGGTTAGTTCGAAGAGCAAACATGGTCTTGGCCGAAATATATGCTCGTTAAGTGCCCAAAAAGTGTTACAATACGGTCACTGAGTGGAGGGACTTGCCTAAAAGGACTCTGGTGTTACCTTGTAAGTGTTCGTGGTTTGAAACTGTTTGTAACAAATGCCATCTGAGAACATGGGGAGATAACAGAGGTATAGGAACGTCACCTATTACCAACCGTCCCGTATTTCCTACCTCTTACATGTCACTTAATATTAATTTCTATACAAACCAAGACGGCAGACTCCTAAAGAAACGCAAGCACCCACACCATTAATGTGTATCTAAATTAGCTATGTACAAAAAATTACATAGTGACTCGAAGAGCTGTGACTCGAAGAGCTGTAAACAGTGTTGTAAGGCTGCGTGTACAAATCCGCTTGGAGCTCCAGTGGAATTTTGATTGGCTACGAGAATTCTCGGTCTAACCGTTGAGAGAAAGTGGAATAGAACATTATGTCCAATATTCCAATATATGGTTTAATGTTCTGCATTATGTCCAATATTCCAATATGTGGTTTAATGTTCTGCATTTCTCATTAGTGGGTCACTTTGATACTAAAAGTATGATTCTATGTAATGACTGTATGATATCTGTACTGTCCCTGTGTATATCTGTGTGTGACTATGTATTTAGATATAAGCGGGAATATTATGACTTTGCAGTGTTTCAATGTTCTGCATGGCTGCGTCAGTAGCTATCTGCTCCGGATTGCCAGGCTGCCACTAATCAGGGTCTCATTCAGTGTAGTCCACGTGAGATGGGATGACCAACGCCATCTCCTGTCAGCCTGGAAGGATACTTAAACTCTAACTATTTCCTTGTCTAGTTAGAGCAGCTGATGGATCTTTAGGTGAAGTCATGCTGTCTCTCCCTTGATGCGCATCATTGTAAATAAACTCTGTTCCTGATTTTTCATACTATTGGTCTGACTGGGTCTCTATTAAATCTATGGTATTAAAATTACCATCACCGTTGATGTGCCGTGAGAAAGGTTGGAAATAGGCACCCAGCACTAAACTCTGAGCGTGGTAAACAAAATCGGATATTTCAGGCAGTAAAAGCCCCGGTAAGAACCAAACAAAATTTTGTTCAAATCTACAAACCTATGGCTACTGAAAAATGTAAGGTTAATTTATTAAATGTTATTTTGAAGTATTAAAAAACATTGTTGTTTTAGAATTTTCAAACGAAAATGTTGATAATTAGTGGTTTTACGATACCCTTCCATTGTTCCCCCCCGAAGGGAGAGAGAGGATCAAAGGAATGTTTACTCTATTACAGTAAAAAGAAATAAATCCCTTAGAGGTGGATAGATAAATTAGCATGCCAAAAATCTGTCAGGAGCATTGCAGAGATATTCAAATGAACCTAACACAACAAGCCCAAAACAAGGAGGAGAGGGTGGCAAGTGCTTGTAAATCTCTCTCTCTCTCTCTCTCTCTCTCTGTCTATCTCTCTGTCTCTCTTTCTGTCTCTCTCTCTGTCTCTCTCTTTCTCTGTCTCTGTAAGTACATTATTAACACCTCAGAGCAAAGTTAAAGTGGCTGTGTGTATGCCTGTAATTTATGTGTGGATGTGCATTACTTGTGAGTATACAGGCACTAATATACATCTACACATTTGTGTTAATATCTATGTGTACCTGTACATATACATGCTAATGTGTTTAGGTAAGTATCTCCCTGAGTGTGAAAAGGTGTGCATAGCTCTCTCCACAGACTAATTTACTAGGTGTGGCATGGCAGGACTGAACAGTGATTTGGCTTGAGGCCAACACTGTGTGGTGTGCCATGTGTGTGTGTGTGTGTGTGTGGGGGGGGGGGGCAGTTCTGCCATCAGATTGGAGTAACCTGGGGAAACATTGTGTTGGCTCGGATCCACAGCAGGATCTGGGTTTGTGGCACGCTATTGGTTGGAACTGTAATTGGGCTGAAATTCCATGTCCGGCAGGCATGGATATCAGCAGCGTGTCACCCTGTCTTGCAATGCAAACAGGCACTGTTACAACCTGCTCAGTCAGGCAGCTTGGAAAGGCATCTTGGCTCTATCAAAATATATATGTTTGTTTGGATGGTTGTGTGCCTGTGTGTGTGTGTGTTTGTGTGTGTGTGTAAGAGAGGCGTGTGTGTGTTTGTGTGTGTGTGTGTGTGTGTGTGTGGGAGAGAGGTCTAGGTGTGTGTGTGTGGGAGAGAGGCAATGTGTGTCTTACAGGAATGATTTTTTCCCCCCTTGATATTCCTTGATATTATGTTTTCCTATGATATCCATCACACTCATTTTTCAATCAACAGCATCAATTAACATTCCTTACTGCAGGAAATAAATATGGTGAATAAACTTTTCCAACAATTGCCAAAAGGCATTCTTTTGACATTCAAATTATTGCTTTAGCCTCAATGTGGTTTGATTTTTTTAGGTGTGTTTTACGTAAAAGAGAGTATAGATGCACTTGGTTGTAGATCTGATCACCTGATATCCCTTGCTGAAGGATCCCTGGCTGTATTCCTTGATATCATGTTTTCCTATGATATCCATCACACTCATTTTTCAATAAAGAGCATCAAGTAACATTCCTTACTGCAGGGAATAAATATGGTGGTTAAACTTTGCCAACATTTGCCAAAAGGCGTTCTTTTGACATTCAAATTATTGCATTGGCCTCACTGTGGTTTGATTTTTTTAGGTGTGTTTAAAAGAGAGTAGAGATGCACTTTGAGACTTAGATCTGATCACCTGATATCCCTTGCTGAGGGATCCCTGGCTGTATATGTGTCACTGTATCTTTGGATATTACAGTACATGGATACATACTGCAGTTGTGTGACAGTGAGTCTGTATTGTTTGACTCACCTTGCATTGACCCTTCGCGTATGTGACACCTAAGTGCATTATCCTACTGCATACAATCCAAAAGTCTAAATTCTACACTAACCTACATAAGATAAGATAGATAGATAGATAGATAGATAGATAGAAGCTTATACTGTACATCCCATTGTTTACTGAAAATGGAGCATGAGCCCTTGTGTTTGAAGATGCTGAAAAATGCCAGGATGTGGCAACAGTGGCCTGTGTGGGAGCGCTAGGGTAAAGAAAAGAGCTTGTGCTCACCCGACTGCCTTTAAT
>NW_027468640.1:26570831-26615831 GCF_046254945.1 Alosa pseudoharengus
TTTTACTTTCACTTCCTGATTCTCTCTGCACACCCTCAACCTCATGGATGCTGGATGCTGACAAGCTATGCCTTCAGTCCACTTATTTATAATGACAAGACTGCAATCACACAGATTTGTGTAAACAGTAACCGATTCAACCATTTATGACCTTATGGTCCTACATTTGTTTTGCTTCAAGCAGATCACAGTGATTCATTGTCAGTTAGGGCAGTGATCAATCCACTGTCAGAATTTGTCTATCATCTATAGAATCCATATTAAGCCACCACTCATCATTTATGTTGCGTGATAGGACAGGGCTGACATTTAGTTGTACGGACGGCCTTGTTTTAAAGGAGTCTGGGCATGTCTGAGAGGAGCAACTTCTCTAATCCTCAGTATCTAATCCTCACCCTTCTTAGGCATTCGGTGGGCCCCTGCTCCAACATGTTCCTCCCTGGATGTGATGGAGCTGGTGAATGACTGGTGGCTTGTGTGGTAGGCCAGATGAAAACGCAAGTTTCCGTTAGTGTCTTATTCCATAAGTTCCCCAGGATGTGAGCAAAAGAATCGCTTCCTCTTCAGGCATGATGGTAGATGGCAAATGCGCTGAATTTATGTAGTGCTTTTCTACTCTTCTGAGCACTCAAAGCGCTTTACAATGTCATGCCTCACATTCACCCATTCACACACACACTTATACACTGATGCCGGAGGCTGCCTGCCATGCAAGGTGCCAACCTACACATAAGATAAACAGGATATCATGTACAGACTAAAGGTCAGTAGCTAACTAGCCAATTTAAGGTTTTGAGACCTGATTCATACGGATAGCATGGGTAGGCTCATATAGGCAGGCTTGTCCAATTCTGCCAATAGGTCAACTAGACCTGGCGTCGGCGTGGCAGCATGGCGATGAGATCATTGGCACTAGTTTCGCGATCACAGGCTTTGGCTCCAGTCTGTTGATGTTCTATGTTTAGAATGCCTGTCGCTGCGCCAGCGTGGTCATCTATCATTCCCGAGTGTCAGAATACAAGCTTCCAGTTCCTTCCTCCTCCTTCGTGTCATCTATAAAACTGAGGCAGATGTGTGACATGTGTTCCAAGTAAACAAAAAGCACTGTTATTTACAGTTTCATGTTATCCACGAGGGAGTCCGAACCCATTTCTGTAATCTAGAGTGATCTCTTGTCATCTGGATAATCCTGAAAATGGAAGTTAAGTCAAACTTGAATACTTGATATTAGATATTTGAATCAGTCTGAATATGAATCGACCTCCTCCTTTTAGAGAGCATCAGACCGGTTCCACCCATAAACATAATTCATGGCGGGTCTGTCATATAGCTTAACCACATGCATGCCCCCCATGCCCCCATGGGAAAGTCCTCCTGTGTCACTGTTGCGTTGGCACAGGCCCAGTGGTTGGCACCCTGCCACCTCTGCTCGAGTCATGTGTAGTACACATAATGCCAACCCAACTCACAATTCTCCTGAAGAGGCTGCGTTCAAAATTGCCGGCTGTGACTGCAGGGTGAAGGTATTTACCCGTCGACTGTAACTCAGGACTGAGCCAACAGTCACAAACTCCTTCATCTTCAAACTACATTGGGCTTTTACAGAAAAACCTAGAAAAGTAGCATCGTATTGCCACAGTAATGCAGATAAGTAAG
Organism: Alosa pseudoharengus; assembly: GCF_046254945.1. Lineage (NCBI taxonomy): Eukaryota > Metazoa > Chordata > Actinopteri > Clupeiformes > Clupeidae > Alosa > Alosa pseudoharengus. Next base: position 26,572,488 of record NW_027468640.1, read on the forward strand.
TGTCTATCTTTACAGGCCATGTTGTAAGCCTCAGTGCAGGCTAAGACACATCCAAAAAATGTGTTAATCTGGTGATTTAATAAGTAGACAGCACAATGTTTATATGCAGCATCCAAGCAGAAAAAAAAGGACATGCTATTTGTAACAAAGATATTCTGCAATTTCCTAAAGATCTTAAGTAACATTAATGTTAACAATCTTAACTTAACATATAAAGATATTTCACACAGTACCTTGGTGTCTGACTGCAAACGTTATATGTTCACTGGGGTTGACAGGCTAACATTTGCACTCACTGTGTTAAACACAGTCCAGCCAACATGGCTGTCAGTTTCCAGGCCGATGGCATCCCGGCGCTACCGCTGGTGGGTGAGTGTGTCTGCTGGCCCTGGTGGGAACGTTATCTACTTAACTCTAAACTCCCTGATGAAAGGCACAGGAGTCCCTTCCTCTCTAGGCTACAATTATAGCTATTAAGTGCTGCTGTGTTAATAATGTTGTTTGAAGTGGTGAACGCCATGCAGAGGCTGGAACTGGAGAAGGGAGGAGAAGAGCTTCTGAGAGAGGTGAGCACAAAATGGGGGGAAAAAGAAGTTGTTTTTGAGTCAACTGTGGAAGGCCTGTCCAAAAGAACCAGATCTGTTTGTTTGTGTGTGTGTGTGTGTGTGTGTATGTGTGTGTGTGTGTGTGTGTGTGTGTGTGTGTGTGTGTGTGTGTGTGTGTGTGTGTGTGTGTGTGTGTGTGTGTGTGTGTGTGTGTGTGTATTGTGTAACCAGAGAGAGATGTCAGACATGTTCTGTGCTGCATTAACTTTCTATGATCTGTTCTCTTTCACAGTTCCCTTAAAGCAAGCAGGCATAATTGTGGCCGTTTGTAGGGTCTTTCAACCCACCTGCAGTTTAAGGTTTCCCTCAGAGAGGGGGGGAATGGGAGAAAGCTGAGCTGACGCTCTTCATGATCAGTGATACCCTTTGGGGTAGCTCACATGATAAATTACAGCCCTCCTCTCAATGGGAACACATGTGTCACACAGGGCTCATGTTATGTTTTGAGTCCCCGGTTCAGATTATCCATGCACAAAGAAGAATGCCTGTTCTGAGTAGCACCTACGCTGACTGGTGAAGCAGATGCCCAAAAGCGACAAGGACTTGCAATGGTGGGTTCGGGAATTGAACATGGGTTGAGCAACGGTCAGATAGTGACGTTACCAAGGTTCTAGTCTCCAGACATACAGCATACACAGAAAACATCTCTAGTCAAAGATGACGCTCATTCGTCATAACCAAAGATTCTAGAGCTCTAGAATCGTGGGTCATACCTGTCACAATACAGTTACAATGTACGGTCCATGTCACATTTGAATTTGAAAGTTCTATTTGTTGTATTCAGGACTGTCATGGTTACATGAATACACATGTGCATGTAGGTCGATTGCTGGCACTGCCACAAGTGTGTGCATAGGTGTGCACGTGTTGATAGGTGGTAGCTGGTACAGTATCGGCTGTATTTTGTAGCATGAGTGTACGTAGCTGTCTGAGTGGGGCTGGGTGGAGTTGCTTGCTGGGTGTTTCTAGGTCACCAGCTGGCATTGAACTACATTGAGTTGGAATCTCACTGTTGTGCCAGGAGGACACACCATCCTCATCCAATGTGTCCACACACAGACACACACACACACACACACACACACACAGCTCAGAGCTGCTTGTTGCCAGCCACCTGCTATAAATAGCAAGCGGATGTTTCACTGAAGAAGGATCTTTTTTTGGGTAGTGAACAGAGCCGAGGTGTCGTGCCATGTGTGTGTGTGTGTGTGTGTGTGTGTGTGTATGCACATGTGAGCTGGATCATACAAGAAAAATGACCCTGCCTATGGAGAGTCACATTACATGCACGTGTTCAAGTGTACATATCATATTTACATGTATATTATATGTAGATACGGCATGCATTAAGTATGTGCAGTATTTGTTTGTGTGCGTTTCTGCTAATGTGGCAGCAAAGGTCCGGCCTAGCCTTGCCTGGCCTTGTCTGTGGACAGCCTCATGAATTCCTCATCTCTAAGTCAAAAGCAAACACCAAGCTGGCACAGGAGACGCCCGTCAGTGCGTTCAGTTCTCCTCCAATGCCCGCGCTGCCCGGTCCAGTCACAACAGGTGAGCTGACATGACTCAGCACTGATGTAGTCACTCAGATTAGACTAGTCTGTCTGGTTGTTTGTCTGTCTGGGTGCAAAAGGTGTGATTGATGCCTAAATAGCTTGAAGGAAAACACCTGATGACTAAATAGATAAACAGGGGTGGAAGGGCCATCTGCTTTCTTGAAAGATACTGTCACTAAGTGAAACATTGGCTATCTTGAATATGCGGTTCTGTGTAGTTACCCCCCCCCCCCCCCCTTCACATTGACTGTGCAGTTCATCTTCTCACCTCTTGGGGCAGTGTAGCAGTTACTATCACTGATATCTATAAATACAGCCTGCAGATTCACCCCAGTGCCTATACTTAAAGACAATGTTCAGACAGTTTACACAGTTTAAACAACAGTGTTTACAGTTATGCAAGCTGGTGGTGTTCATTAACGTAAAGTTTTTTAGTAATTAACAATGACCACCACTGGACATAGAAAGAATCTCCTTCATCCGCACCCCTTCATTCCCAAGTTACTTTCTATTTCTCTAAACAATGTCCGCTTTCACTGGAACCAAGGAGATGGCTCGGCTGTGTGTGTAAAATATCAACCATCTGACAGGGCTTTTGTCCAGAGACCAACTTCTCTTCTTTTTGTGTTAGGCGCCAGTGTGAATGGGTAACAACAGAGTTACCTACACGCCATTAAGCCATAGTGACTTTGATGGCAGCCAATGAAAAATGCCCAGAGCTCTGAAAGGAGATGGGTGCGGTGGGGGTAGAGAAAGAGAAGAAAGGAAGAGGGGGAATAAAAGGGAGGAATCTCATAAAAGACAACAGAATGGGGGAGGGGGAATAATCTCTTCAAAAACCTTTTTTGCTTTTGGGCTTTTGAAGTCATCTTTGCTGGGTTCAGCCATGACACTTTCATGCTGAACCTCTTGAGGCAATTTCATAAAGTAGGCAGATGGGTTGATACAGGCTCAGCAAGTGAAGGAAAAGATCTTGTCTGAGAATCTGAAGGCCAATTATGATTAATGTCACAGATGAAAGATTAGGATAAACTCCATTACCTCACTTTCAGAATTATTCTGACTCTAAGAGGTTTTCATAAGAAGCGTCTTAAGTTATAAGATGTACAAATGACTATGAACATGGTGACACCATATTTTTTAATAAAGAGCTGTTATCATTCCATGATATTCCATAACATCAACCATCTCAAAATAAGGCCCAAGAAAACAGAATGGAAATACAATGGCATCATTTTTGTTACTCTAAGTAAAGTAAAGCTTTGTTGCTGGTCATGGATGACCATTATATGACTACGCTGCAAATCAAAGTGAACAAAAAGAAAAATAGTGACCAGAGGGCATGACTAGAAGAACAAAAGGTTTATAAGGTGACTGCCTTGTGGCTCCAGTGGAATAGCTTTGCTTATTACACAAATGTCAATCTGGATCAAAAAAGCTCAGAGGCATCATTCTTTCTGATATTGCTTTCAAAAAGAAAAGAAAAAAAAAACCCTGTGTTCTCATAGTTTTGGAAGACAAGTTTCCATAGATCACATAGTATCTCCCTAGCAACACTTTCTAAAAACTTCCCCTGCCCCATGCACCCTGTTGTCTGAGTTATGTGTCGAGCTGGGTGGAGTCATCATTCATAGTACTCACTGCAGAATTCTGGTCCCAAATAAAAAAATTAAATAAAAATGCATGAAACATGAAGAATGATGCCTACATGTCATCATTTTGTCCTGTCTAACCACTACTTGGGTCACTTTTGTTTCCCTTTCATCCGAGTGAAAGGAAAACATAGGGAAACGCCCTGACAAATGCTTGATTTTTTTTCTATTAGGCACATCTGCACCCCTGGTCCTGATGCAGTCTACCTGCCAGATCTCCATACACAAGCTAGATGGACACACCCACCCATCTGCTCACCCACCCACTCACACACACACACCACACACACACACCTGCTTACCCACCCACTCTCTCTTTCTTACACACACACACACACACACACACACGGACACCCCCACCCATGCACACACATACACACACACACACACACACACACACACACACACACACACATAGACACCTCCCAGCTAGAATCCTCAAATCACGAGAGGATGCATCACTACACTAGACTCAACAATACACACATACACACAGCCCAAAAGCCTACACTCCTAAACTACAGAAATGTGTAAACACGCTCATAAGGCTCCCTCTACACATATTCAGAAACATAAACAGACTCTTACATTACGGACACATTTACAAACACTGATTTCATCAAAATATATATTTTGGTTTTGGAGGAACTCAGACAAACATCTGGCTTGAGCTGATTACCCAGCTGATTATCTCAGCTGCCTCAACCCAACCACATGTGAAATAGCATAGAGAAATCAGGGACTGGCATACTGTACACATGAGGAGAGAGGAGCACTAACAGTCACTTGGCCAGTCCACACAGCACATACAGTAGTATACGGTGAATGTCCTAAACCTGCGATTATTCGTGTAATCAATGCATGTCAGTGCCCCCTCGCTGTCATTTGCAGGGTGCCTGTAACTAGAGGGAATCGTTGCAGCACCAAATAGAGATAATACAGGGCAGTAATTCTACGGCACTCAAAAACATTGACTACTAGATATGGGGGGAAAAAACAAATCAATGAAAATGGAATGAATGAGGCAGAAAATATTCACAATTAAACAGACATTCAGCTGTACAGTGGAATACATGCTATCCTCATACTTCTTCTCCCACAATTTGGTCCAAAACCCTTTCCCACTTTTCCCACGACCCTCCAATGAATGCGTACGCATAAGCCAGGAAAGCGAAATTTTGTGGCAAGAAGAGAACTGATTCAACCATGTGCTGCATATTTGCATAGATCATGCTGTGTTCACATTATGATGAAATTATTCTGTAACATGTCCTATCATGTTAGAAGCCTTCAATTATGGTTATGGTATGTTGTATCTTTTATCTTTGTGTATTACACCACTGTGACAACCACATATTACTGTATAATGGCTTTGTAACATTTGTTGTTACATGTAACAGGAAATTAAGGCTCATAAACTCCAACCCACACAAAGCCAAAACCTTTAACTGTTATGATTAATATTTTGGTTTAAATATCAGGAGCTACTTCTGTCATTTATATGATCTATGATGCGATAAGCCATTTGCCGTTGGCTTATTACAGACATTTTGAACCAGGTGTAACATTTATATTACAGGTATTTTCAAACCTTGCAGCCAATTCGGATTCCTAAAGCAGGGACCTCATTAAGAAGCTCCTTTTGGCTTACCCCTTAACTGAAACCTTTCAAAGCTACCTTGGCGCTTTCTGTGAGCTCCCTAATACACCTGGCCAGGTGTGACACTCATTGAACCAGTCAATGATCCACAGTTAAAAGGCATATAGATGGGGCCAGGGTGAGGTCAGTCTGACTGGGGAGATGAGATGGATGACCGGGAGCAGGAAGTGCTCAGAAACCAGGTGTCATCCGAAGCACAGACAAAATGGCCTGAAAACACCTCTTCAGATCTCCCTCTCCTCATGTGACTTGTCTGTGTGGATCGCACCATGGAATGGGATCTGAATGCATTTATGGCATCTTTTTGGAGCACTACCACATGTCAATCAATTTAGTGACTTTATAATGACTTAAGGATGAGACACAGACAAATAATCCTCCATAGAAATGTACTGTATGAGGTTAGTTCGCAATGCCAATATGGCAGTTGTCTACACATATCCCGCCCGTTCCTGTAAGTGACCAACTGCATTGTTGAAAACGGCATGATTGACGTAATCTTCGGAAATAGCTGCCCGAAATAACTGCCCGAAGCCATTACCAAGATGGCCGCTGAGTGGTGACACTTGCCCATAAAGACTTCGCCTCAACTCTCCATCTCATCATATGCAATTGTAAGCCTTGCTACAGCAGCTGTCAGCTGGGAAAAAGGGCATTTCTGTCAGCACTGCTGCATAGTTATATGCATTGTGTGGAACAGGCAGAAATTGGCTGTCAAAGTAAGGTTCTATAAGGTAAGCTAACCCAACTGACCTCAACTCTGAATGACCTCCTCAGAAACGCATTAACTGCGACTGCTCCTCACAGATAGAAGAATTCTTGAACAAGCTGCCAGGTGGTGTTGCACTCTAAAAACAAGTATTTACCACATGTCTGTCACACAGTATGCCAAAGGGGCTTAATCAGGAATTTCCCCGCAAGAGAAAATCACTGTTTTTCCTGGAGCGTATTGATTTAGTTCTTTTTGAAACAATTTGTTGTCACTCAAAAAAGGAAAAATGACAACTTTAAAGGTCGTACCTGGCCCCTTGACATGATGCCATTACAAGAGGAAGCCTCGAGCTTACCTTTTAGCCTCACTCATCCCCTTATCAACACCTGCGTTTCTTAAAAAATGTCAGATGAAGAAATAGAGATACAATACCAGAGATAAGGATAGATGGGAGAACCCCTTTACCTGCCAAGTGCATGCTTTAGATGGGCAGGGTTCATTTCTGGCTTGCAACCAGTTGAGATTGTTTACCTGGTATTGAACTGTACCATAGTGAAAGTAAAGATTCTAAAACATACCACATATGGGAGGGAGAACTGTAAAGAAAAGAGGATAGCAGGCTCAAGGAAATAAAAGAATGGGACTAGAGAAGAGGAGAGAAGAAGGGGGGGCACAATAGTCTGCTTTGCCTGTTGCTGGCTGGCTGTGTTATTCGGTTGTCTGCTGTTTCAGCCTTTCAAAAGCACAGCAGGACCAGTTCCTGTGTGTATGTGTGTGTGTGTGTGTGTGTGTGTGTGTGTGTGTGTGTGTGTGTGTGTGTGTGTGTGTGTGTGTGTCTGTGTTTGTGTGTGTGCATGTGCATGCGCATGTGTGTGAGTGTGCTGCATGTGCTTGCGTATGTGTGTGTGTGTGTGTGTGTGTACATGTGCGTGCGTGTGTGTGTGTGTACACATGTGTGTGCGTGCGTATGTATGTGTGTGTGTGTGTGTGTGTGTGTGAGCGGGAGACACAACTGGGCTGTGATAGATGCAGCACGTGAGCCTGTTTCCCCACCTCCTCCTCCCCCGGCCGTTGGCTCTGGGCTGCGCCAGACAATGCAGCTCATGTGTCCTCTTCCCTTTCTCCTGTGTCTCCCATTCAGGTGCAGAGAAAGAGCAGCGTTCTCCCTAATGAGGGGTCATTCTGCCTCCCACTCTGACGGAGACAGATGGGCGAACATGCTTATTAGGGGAGGACAAGAAAAACAGAGGGCAGCAGATAGACAGAGAGAGAGAGAAAAGAGAGAGAGAAGATAGACAGAGAGAGAGAGAGAGGAGAAGAGAGAAGGAGATAAGAGGATTTGTTAGCTCTTGCTTTTTCCCACCTCTGGCATATTTTATGGTAGATCAGGAGGTCCAATGTTGCATGCAGGGCTTTCTCCCCCACTTCCTGACCATGATCCATGCCTTACCCCTTAACCTTTCTATGAGACTGGCCTACTTCACACGGAGCCCATAAGCCAACTGAGGAGGAGCGCCCCAACCCCAGTGGAGCTGCCACCGTTCGGCTTCCTGGGGTTCTCAAACACATGTCGCGCTTCACAGTGGATTTGTTTTCGTTGCTTTCATCCACGAGGCCAAACATGCCGACTCTAGTGTCACTGAAAAAACACGGGCCCTTTTTTGATGTGCGGGGATGCTAGCTGTGAGGGGAACCTCTACTGGCACAGCCCGCCGTAGGAATGGTTCTAAGGAATGAGTTAGAACAACGTTTTGAGTGTCAACACCAACACCCACAGAAAAAAAAGACTTCCACTTTAGTACCGACTGTGGAACAGATGTAGGCTAGATGTAGAAGAAAAAGGGCAGAAAGTAAGAGGTTCAACAGAAAACACCTGTGCAAGACAGAAACACAGCTGCCTTCATGGTGCCAACTCTTCAGGGAGCAGATCATTCCCTCCTAAAATTCCTCAATCAAAAGGGCACAAGTTGATGATTCTCACAGTGTGGAAAAACAATCCTGCAAAGGTAAATCAACATGTCAATCTACATGCCAGTCTGTAAAGGTTATAGTGTGCTCTTCAGTGAAAATCACTCTATTCTGTGTGCAAAGGATGGGGGGTGTACTAAATCTTCCCTCTTTATATAACCTGTCTTATCACTCTTTCTCTCTTCACAATACTTGAGTCCAGGTAACAGACAAAACATTACCTTTGCAACTGTGCTTGTACTCAACTCAAATATTACATCAAGAAATACATAAAAACATGCCGGGAGGTATGATGAGACAAGAGGGAGGGAGAGAGAGGGGGATGACTGATTAATGTCCCTGAATAATGAGGGATGAAAAGTGTCTGACATTTACAAAGCACTGAGATCTTTGATTCACATGGAAGATAACCATCTGATTTATATGATGGTTGGAATGACATATAGTGTGCAGATAGAACAAGTGTGTGTGTGTGTGTGTGTGTGAGAGAGAGAGAGAGAGAGCAAGAGAGAGACGTGTGTGAGAGACATGTGTGTGTGCCAGGTAGGATGAGGGAAATGAGTGGGACAGTGATAACGAATAGGGCTGGCACACACAAAGAGGAACTATAGATTAAAGGATCACAAAAGCCTTTGGTCATATCTTCGTGGAGACACGACCAAAGGATCAGCTATGGGAGGGACAAGAACGTCCCTCAACATTCCTCAACCTTTCCTACTACAGACCTCTTTGTGAAAGATGGATCGAGTCCTAGAGAGAATGTGTAGCTCCCTGGTACTCTAGGTTCTTCCCCACAGGTTAGGGAATATCATGGCCAATTGGAAATGTCAAGTTTTCCAAAAAAGCTCAGTTAGGACCTGCCCAGTCGCTATCAGACAGAGCAATTAAGAGAGGAAATGCAGCTCGAGGCCCTGTGAACATGACCTTCATAAATTAAAAAGTAGGGAGGTACTCAGGGAACAGAATTCACCGGCAGAGGCCATAAATCTCTCTGTCTTCCTGGATAGTGTGGGCAGACTCACCTTTTTGTCAATCTCGTTTCAACCCTCAGCTGCTATTCCCTCATTTCAACAGTCATCCCTCCCTCCCTCAGTTCAACCACACACACACACACACACACACACACACACACACACACACACACACACATATATATACACACACACACAAACACACACACACACAAAAACACACACACACACACACAAAAACACACACACACACACACAAAGGCAAACACAGGCAAACACACACACACACACACACACACACACACACACGCACACACATTCCACAGATGTAGCATCCCTATGGCAACTCTCCTGCCCATCCCTTTCTAAGATATATCATTATCTGAATTAGCCATTACTGCCTCATAATGAAGGTGCAAGGAACAGGCAAGACTCAGGGAGAAGGAGTGGTGAGGAAAGAGTGAGAGAAAAAGCCACGCAGAGAGAGAGAGAGAGAAAGAGAGAGAGAGAGAGAGAGGCAGGCCTCTTTTCACTGGGGAGGGTTCACAGAGAAGCTGAGCCATAAAGTTGTGATTTGTGTTTCTGCAGTTTACTCCAAATCTCTATTGGGACCCTGTCTTTGTGTCCCTGTCATGTCGATTTAAAGGGCACCAACAAAGCAGGGTCCTGAGAGGGATATACAAATAGCCCACCCCTCTCTACTTACTGCATATACGTAGTATATGGTATATGCATATATAGTATACTACAAACACTTCAGAAGCAATATATTCACAATACAGAAATGAAAAAATGAATTGCGTGATCACTGAATAGTGACGAGAGGACGAGCGACGGGATCGGAGAGTAACTGGCAGGCCTGGACAAAAGTGGACGGAGATGGAGCAGAAGGGGGTGGGGTTTACTGGCCCCTATAGAGCGCCGTTGCAGTCACAATGCCCTTTGACCCCAGTGGGCAGCTGTGTGCTGCCCACTGAGGTGTCCGTGTGTGTGTGTGTGTGTGTGTGTGTGTGTGTGTGTGTGTGTGTGTGTGTGTGTGTGTGTGTGTGTGTGTGTGTGTGTGTGTGTGTCTGTGTGAAAGGAATGAGACCCCTACAGAGGCCAGCTGAGAGTGGCTTGCAACAGGTCCCCTACCGTGGCTCCCATGGTCCCCTTTAGAATGATAATTGGATCCTTGCCTTGACTACAGAAAAACATTACATTACAATGCCCTCCTGCCTGGCCTCTGCTCAAAAGGTTAACCAGAAAGAGCAATGATACTGCACCATGTTTCTCTCACGCTAATGCACACAATGCACATCCGCACGCACACATAAGAACAACACTAATAACAGCTGCAATAACTCTAAAATACGCACATGCATACCCACAACACAAATGCAAACAGGTATACAGATTGAATGTGCGACGACGCATGGTAGACACGGGGCAGCCGTGGCCTACTGGTTAGCGCTTCGGACTTGTAACCGGAGAGTTGCCGGTTCAAACCCCGACCAGTAGGCACGGCTGAAGAGCCCTTGAGCAAGGCACCTAACCCCTCACTGCTCCCTGAGCGCCGCTGTTGTTGCAGGCAGCTCACTGCGCCGGGATTAGTGTGTGCTTCACCTCACTGTGTGTTCACTGTGTGCTGTGTGTGTTTCACTAATTCACGGATTGGGATAAATGCAGAGACCAAATTTCCCTCACGGGATCAAAAGAGTATATATACTATACTCTCTCCCATTCCTCTCAGCAGTACATGTTGAAGCTCAGTCCAGTGTGCTGAAGGGTTTTGTGGAGACTAAACAGGGTGACATCATTATTTGTGAGAATTATTCAGCCGTGGTATGAGTTACTCAGACTGGGTCTGTGTCAGTGTGTCCAACTGTGTGAGAGCACCGCTGGTGGGCATGCAGGTGCAAAGTGCCTCATTAGGGATGGAGCCTGACAACCTGAGACAGCTACATGCTCGTGGCACATCGGAGAGGGGAAATATCTAGGGTAATGTACGATCGCTGGAATTTCTACGGCTAGAATATTAATCTTTTGATCTTCTGATACACCAATGCCAAGGATATTATTCTTACTCTATTAACCCACATCTTAAGACCTATCAGTACACTTTGGACGAGATTCCCAACTGATGTAAGCTTCTGCACTGCAAGAATTCCACGAAAGCATCCCACAATTCAATGGCAGGGAGGCGGGAAAGGCCAAGGTTCTTTAATTAGCTCTTCTAATCCTTTTTTCCATGGAGATGGGGCCTCGGGAGTAACAAAAGCTTGTATTTTCTTTCATTTTAGCTCCATGGCCATGAGCATAATATAACAGGACTATGTGTTACATACAACACGATGACAGGAGAGCTTCGGTTGACAGGTCTATGGAAAGTAAGGAGGCTTAAGAACAACAAGGTAGTGGCTAGCTCAATTTCCATACAATTCAAATAGATATTGATAAGGCAGTCTACTAAATTGTATGTGTTTTTTTAATCTTCTTTAGGCAAGGTTTGGGATCCCTGATCAATGCAATGGGTTAGGCTGGACCAGTGATTTCAAAGTTACCGCAAAGTCTACAGACATTAGAATGCTAGGGTCTGATAATAGCCTAATAGCATATCACTGGTACTCATGTTGGGGTTGATGGAGATGCCATCTTACATAGACAGTATCATCATCATGCAACTCCATAGTTCACAACATCATTCCTAGAAACATGAAAATTGCAGGCTACTGTTATTATCTCTCTTTAATCCTACATTAGTAATGCACATAGGAAACCGTTAGGTAGCTCTGTCTTCTAAATAAACCAATATCTCCCTTAAATTCACTCCCAACATTCACATTCTAAAACAGATGACATGTCCCTGGTTGTAAAATGATATCCCCAGAGAGTTCGGGGGTTGTAAAACACATTTGAAACGACAACAAATACGAATTAGCTGTGAAAAGATTTATGGGTGGGTTTCTCCTCTGAAGATGAAAACAGGGGCCACCCAGTCAGAGAGAGAGATAGAGAGAGAGAGAAATAACTTGTATGTACTACAAAGAACAGTTCCCAGACCAGTCCCTGTGCTTCCTTGCACCAGAACCTGGAGGCTGAAAAAGGGGGTCTTTAAGTATCAATGGATATATATCTAAGGTGATAAAAAAACACATCCCTCTCATCTGTGGCCCACAAATATAACAAATTCTCTGGTAATTGGGCAAACAACATCAAGAGAGGACGTCTAGAGGACTGAGGGAAGCCATATGGGAAAAATACTTGTGTTTGTGAAAGGGTCCATGATGCCACAAGTGTTAGAATAGCCCCTTGTGAAAAGTGGAACAGAGTTTAGGGGTCAGTCCCGATAGGTCAAATCTATGGCAGACCCGTCCATTGCTCTACTCAGCATGGACACTCACATGGAGCAATAAAGTCATGCTCCATTTAACACCATCAAACACTGCCCACGCACCAGCAATGCTGGACCCAAACACTCGGCCAGAATCTGGAGGAATGTAAGCCCAGGGGGGAGAGGCCGTGGAACTGGGCAATCAGGTGCTCTAGGGCCCCCTTTTCAGTGTGAGTGGCCTCTTCCTGAAGTGGCCCATGAGTGGGTTAAGCACAATGGCTCAAACCTGCATGCCTAAAGAACACACATCATATGTAAATATAAGCCACTGAAGAATTGTGGTGTGTGTGTGTGTGTGTGTGTGTGTGTGTGTGTGTGTGTGTGTGTGTGTGTGTGTTGTACGTAGCCAAGTATTTAATATGTGATCCATGTTAAGTGACTGACCACTTTGTGTGACTGCTGAATACTTTCCCAGTACTGATAAGACTGCTTACTTAGAAGGACTTATAAAGGATTGCAGACAATTGAGTTAAGTTTTACACCGCCCTCAGTTTCTCAGAGAGAAAGGTTGATAAAAAGAGGAGAGGGAAGATTTGATAAAAATGTCCTCCACATACCACACGTCAAAGTCACCAGCAATGACCTGAAATTTTACATACGGAAGTAGGTCAACAATGTAATGTAAAAACTGCAAAGTCCAAAAAAAAAAAAAAACATGTCAGATGCTGAATCAGAATGTCAATACAAGCAAAATGCCATCTGATTAAAAAAGGGGAATATGAGAATACAGTAACAGAAGCAATCAAAATGTTGTTATGTTAAGGATGTCACCTTGAACTTTCTTTTCGTGCTTGAGGTAGGTTGCTGATTAACATGTCCTTTCTGCTACACCTGAGAAGGCCTCAAGCCACAGTTTCATTGTTTTGTCACCGTGCTGGCCGTTACTAAGAGATACAGCACACACTGGCCTAGCGTTGACCTGATATTTCACCAAAAGTGAGTAATTTTCTCTAAAAAAAATCATTTTTGCGATGGAGAATTTCTCTGCCAGTGCTTAGCGAAACTGCATCTCGTGAGATCCGTGTCTTCCCACCTTTTGTGACAGAGTAAAGAGGATGGAGTGGGTGGAACAGATTACTCTCACAGATGTCTGATTCAATGGAGCTGAGCCAAGACAATCCACGGTAAACACAACTGAATTGAACGGTGTTATTGAACACTTCATTTAAGGCACTCATATATCTTTGCTGTTATCAGATGGGGGGAAAGCACTTTAAGTGAAACCAAATTCCAATGGACCTGTTGCTGCAACAAATGCCCTGATACAGAGAGTGCCTTGGCTTCCTTAACACCTCTGTTGCAATGACGGCTAAACCCAAAACACAAGCGTTCTGTTCTGACCATCTACCCACTTACGTCTTTTTCAGCTTCCCTGAGAATCCCCCTGAGAAGTGTCACCCACTTGCCCCCTGACGACTTCTGGAGAATGACTGGAATTGTCACTCCAACGGTTTACACAGCCAATTATAGACAAGAGGTGAGAGATGGCACAGAGGTATAAAAAGAAAGTGCTAAAATGACTCTTCCTCTTCCTCAATCTCATATTTGAAATAGGACAAACATTATTTTATTTCCCGAAGACCGGGCATATTGGTTGACCAAGAGCACAAACAGATCTTATGGTGGGGACGGGAGCCAGATGGGAGCAGGACATGTGTTCTAACAGAGGGGCTAATAACATGGCCTTTCCTCACAGTCGGGTGAGAAATGCTGGTGAAATATAGCCACCCACTGTGGCACTCACCGGCCTGCCGCCTACTTCTCTGTTCCCCTGACAACAGGGAATGCACCACTCACACACTCAGTTTCTCTCTCTCTCTCTCTCTTACACACACACACACACATAGACATACACACACACACACACACACACAGACACACACCCACACAGACACACACCCACCCACACCCACACACACACCCATCCACACAGACACACCCACTCACACACACCCACCCACCCACACACACACACACACACACACACACAAAACACAAAAGTTCACTCAAACTCCACCACAGTCACTCTTTTGTCTAAATTTGAATTTACGCTGCTAACAGGCCCCAATCTGGCAGATTATTGAGGATGAAGCCTCATAAATCAGTTATTTATTCATTCTGTAGAAAGACTCTGTTCTCACTAATGCTAAAGGGAGAAATTGAGGTGAATCTGCGTTACACTGTATATAGCCGGTTGCATGTACTTGCAGAAACTTGTATGACATTCAGGAACATTAATTTTGTGTCAGTCATGGTGTAATTGCCACTGTGACATTACTTCAACAGAATATTACTATTACATAACTGATTCTATAATTCCTCATTACATCTCATTACAAATCAGGAGTTCCAGGACATGGCATTCCTTAAATATGCATTTACAGTATAAGAAGACGAAGGTTTAAAGGCATTCATTATCTCTCCCCCTCTCTCTCTTTCCTTTTCTTTCCCTGCATCAATAGGTATGCCAGAATAATCTCAACATGTTTCTACAGGGATTTTGATGCATTTCGTCTCGAAAGGAGAAAACAGAGAAAACTGCTTTTCATTTAACAAAGATAAACATAAATGCACAGCAAAATAGGCCAGTTTTGTGAACCGGAGAGAGAGAGAGAGAGAGAAAAAATGAGCGCTGGGAATTGTTGAGACAGGCTGCGTCCGCAGCTGGGTGTGCTTGTTGTTATAAGTCCACGCTAGCCTCCTCAGCTGGGCACACAGCATACATAAATGCCACCGAGGGGGTTCCACTGGAATCCCAAATACCAAAACATCATTCATCAAAATACTCTGCCATCTCTCAGCCCCCCTTTGATTTCCTCCCATGAAGTCTGGACGGACAGAGCTCCCTTAGCTGCCATTAGACACCCACTACAAACACTTCTGAGGACCTGGCTAAAGGAACCCCTGTGTTTGAAGACGGGTAGAAGGAGGGCTAGGGCTACGGCGTTCCTCAAATGGCCGAACACACCCATGAAAGCCACTCTTCTTCAAATTTAAAAAAAAACTTTATTTATAGGCTAGTTCATATTTAAACAGATAAAATCATTCCAACATGTTTCAGTCAACATGTCATTCATCACAACCTGATCAATCAATCAGAACCTGACGATGCCCCGCCCTGATGAAGGACATATTGACCGAAACATGCTGGCATGATTTTATCTATTTAAAATATTAACTATCCTATAAATAAAGCTTTTTTGATTTGAAGAAGAGTGCCTTGGATCTACCTTTTTTGAACCCCTGTGTATCTCAGAATGTGCACTGCTTCACAAGATGACATCTCAAATGGCCTCAAAGGAGATCTTACTCTAATAGGAGAGATGCAATTGGAAGCCTAACCAATATAACAACACCAACATGTGGACAAACTAATTATATGAAATATTAATATTATTATTAATAATAATAATAATAAAAATAATAATAATAATAATAAAAAAAGCAAAGTGGACATAGTGTGATCTTGATGATAGGGTAGGGTATATATATTAGAGCATTAGAATATCAATGAGCCAGATCTCTCTTAAAGAGGAAGGTAGTGTATATGGTATGTACTATATAATGCTATACTATATGCTAAATAACTAAATGATACATTACTTATGAATTGATACAAGGTTTTTTCTAGTAGTGTTGAATAGCATTGCCATTACCTGTTTGCAAATACACTATGGATCATTATATGGATCAACATATGATAAACATTGGTAAATGGCTATGATTGGATACATTTATAATGTTTTCATATTTTTTTATTGAAATTATTATGTGAGTGTGTGTATTCAAATGTGAGCATTGTTTTAGAGGATGCACAAGCAAATTTTGTTGCATGGTACTACTGCACAATGACAATTAAAGTCTATTCTATTCTGTTCAATTCTATTCTATTCTATTGATGGGTCGCTGAAAGCCATCAAACTGTAAAGTGTTTGGGTTTCGGTCCATCGTGTTGTTGAGTCTCGAGGGCTCTGGATGTGCAGATAGCGGTGTGTTGAGGTGGTGTGTGTTTTGAAGGGGTGATGGTGGTCGTTGGGGAAGGGGTCTCGCTTTGCCCCACTGAGTTTTAGGCACGCAGGGGATAATGACTCCATGATGAGGCCCCCCTTGGGCCTGCAAGTCTCTGCATGGCAGTCCACCGTCAAATAACTCCTCGTCACTCAGCTCCCTGTCAACGTGAGTGGGCATGTGGACGTGTGTGTGCATAAGGGGAAAAATGTCAATTTTAATTCCCCCCATTTCTTCTTCTGTCTGCCTGTTTTGTGTGTGTGTACTTATCTCTGCTTTTTTCTTCTGGCTGACATCTTAAACAATCATCCATCTCTTTCCTGCTACAGAGAGAGAGAGAGAGGCACACTGTAGGTCTATATGCTAAATGGGGTCAGTGTCAAGATCAATAACGGATCGTTTTTCTGCGCTGCTCAGACATGTTGATAACTATTTTTTTTTAAAACAAAGCGATTAAATCTATCTTGGCAGGATATCTCAAAACACCCTGCCAAGCGATATGAGAATTGTATGAGTAAATATGTTTATGTTGTCATAGTGGAAGGGCCTTTGGTCCTTATATAAAACGCCATGATGAGGTCTGGCACATTGGCAGCCTGTCAGGTTCCGACTCAGAGTCATTAATGGGAAATAGCAGTCCTGAAATAAAGTGAATGTGTATATTTATCTCAATGTCAGGATGAGTAACATGTCTGGAATAGAACAGCACTAGCCGGTTACTAACCAACGCTAACGGCCAGCAGCCTTAACTCTAGTTACAGACTCGTGTCAACAGCCAACTTTCTCACCCCTGATTGATGACCACACACTATAACACCTTAAGTCTTTCACCGTCAAATCTTTGACAAGTGCTAGCCTGACAATTATGGAGAACAATGAGAAAAAAATGAAGTTTGTTCTGTGAGAAGCTATGTGAATGAGTTATATCCCTTTACATTATTCTATTTCAGTCAGGAATATTTAGAGAGAGAGGGGGAGGGAGAAAGAGAGAGAGAGAGAGAGAGAGGGAAAGAGAGTGCTCTAAGAGAAAGAGAACTAGAGAGGGGAAGCACAGGTTTAATGCTAAGTGGAGCCTTGGCTGGGACTTAAATAGGAAGACATGGGGGTAGAGGGGGTTCAGAAAGTCAACGTTCCAGTTTTGCTCTCAGTGCATTCAGCTTGTTGTACGGGCAAAAAGTGTACAAGAGAAACAGGGGAAAATGTCTTAACACACAAAACAACACATTTACTTTGTTCTATTAAAGAAATGGCAAAAAAATGATTTGTTCATATAAAAAATGCAATATACAAAGCTGATAACGAACCCATGAAAATCTATTATCTTTGGAGCTTTGCTTGGACAACAAATGAATTGGTGTGCAATTTAAAGTCTTGTGGACGGGCCCTTAAGTCTGGTTCTGGGAGACATCCAAGGATTCCAGGGTGCCCTCCCCTTAAATCCACTAAACTGCTGCAGGCATTATGTCACCTTAAAAAATCATCTTATGTCAATATTTAGAGAGAAATAAATACAGTATACGTCCCAGCATGTAGCCTTTTAAATTGACAAACATACATAAGCCAGTGACTGGGAGGAATGCGTTGCTTGTGTGTTAGGCATGTCAATCAACAAATCTTGGAGGAAAGGCAAGCCGGAGAAGAGAGACAGGATGAATTAAGAAAGACAAACATTTGGGCATTTACTGACATGCCTCACCCTGCAATAGCCCCCCCCCCCAAACCCTTCTTACAGATGCACAACCCCACCAGTTCCGACTCTCACTCTCTCTTTTGTCTCTCCAGCATTCCTCGCTCGTCCCATAGACTCCGCGGCTGTCTGTCAGCCAGCCGCCCTGAGCCAGGCCAAGTAACCCCCCCCCACACACACACACACACACACACCATACCCTGAGTCCCCCCACCCCCACCACCACCACAACACTGCTGGATGCCGTCACAAATGCCGTCAGATGCCGTCCCGAAAACTTTGATAAATCCCACATGGCCAAAAACAAGACCACACACTGCTCCCCTCCCCTTCCACTGTAGCTCAGTGCATGTATGGACAGGAACTAGAACCTCACAGGCCGGATCCTGAGAAAGACCCCATTTCTATTAATGCACTTATTGATACTGTCAGTTTATAGACTTTGTATACATGGTGTGGTTTGTAAAACCCTCATACAGAATAGGAATACGTGACCACGTTTCAGAGGATCAGTCAGGGAAGGAATATTCATGTTCTTAGGTCCAAGAACAATAACAGATGTGTGTGGTGGTCAGTGGACTGAGAAACCTAACAAGAATATCAGACGACTGATCAACATGGGTGGGAATTTCCCTTGAAACAAAAAACTATCTGCCTCAATTTAGCAAGCAGGTCTTTGTGATGTTGGCGTCTATGTGATTAAAATAGGCCTCATGAAATCTGTATCTGCCTCTCTGTCTCTGTATCTGTCTCACTCCCCTGTGAGATCAGGGAGCACACTGATTCATCTCTTTGCCAGACAGCATAGTAAGCAAAGTTACTCTCCTATTAATAAACATCCACACGGCGTCTCCATGGCCTCCAGGTTTGACTGTGTGTCTCCGTGTGTGTGTGTGAGAGAGTGTGTGTGTGTGTGTGTGTGTGTGTGTGTGTGTGTGTGTGTGTGTGTGTGTGTGTGTGTGTGTGTGTGTGTGTGTGTTTGAGTGTGTGTGTGTGTGTGTGAGAGAGAAAGCGAGAGAGCAAGAGTGAGAGAGAGAGAGAGAGAAATGTATGAAGGATGTGGCCTCAATGCACGCCTCTAAAAAATGCCAGGCTTCTGGCAGAGTGAAGGGTCAGAGTAGGTCATGTTCAGCACCCGGCCGTTCTGCCAACAGTGGCTCCCTTCGCCGCACTAACTCTGCACTGAAAAAAACTTGGTCCTGGAGTGTGAAGGCAAGACTTGAAAGCCACGGCAATCTCGCACGGCTGTGCAAAGGAAGAGAGTGACTGATGAGCGACATTTAAGAGTAGAGGAGTGCGGCGGAGAGGGTGTATAATAGAAGCCTGATTAGCCTGAATACTTCACATGTCTGTTTGTTATGGATTAAGAAGGGGATAATATTGTGTCTGACAGGTGAGGTGTTATGGCAATCGTTATCAGATTTTACTAAACACCATACCTTTCAAGCTAGGGGAAATTATTTGGAATAAAATGCATGCAAATATGTCAACATCCAGCTATGAATATACAGTATATCCATGGAAGAGTCCATAGGACATTAACAACAAAGGAGACATCTTTGAATAGACACTACTGGGGGCTCTGCTTGGACGGTGAAGAAACAGATGTATACACACTGGATGACACTGTACTATACACTCTGAGTGATGTATAAGACACAGAATCTTACACTGGAGAGGTTAGAGGTTAAAGGTCAAAGATGAGCTTATACAAGATTACTGTGCTTAAGCAGGGACTGCCATGTGTTACATGTGATTGTGTTTATGAACTCACATGCATTGCATACACACTGAGGCTATTGTTTCTACCTATATCTAAACCTATTTCCAAATATAGAGAAGATCGTAAGTGTTATATACACACACACACACACACACACACACACACCAGGCGAAAGGAGACAGAAGGCAGATGGAACCACATGTTTGGAAAATTCTGTCCATGGAAAACGCTGTAAAAAAATGCTGTAAATCCTGTATTGTAAAGTATTACAGACACACAGCCCACCAAAAGTCTACTGAATCTAATGAATAAGTGGAACAACTGCACCGTCTCATAATAAATATTATTCTCATATTTTTTCTTATAATATAACTTAAACATAATGTTTTTGATGTCCATATACAAAGTTAATCCTCGGTAGTGCAACTGAACTCAAGCTGTCTGAGTAGCTAGTTTCATCTATAACCTCTGGCATAGAAAATGGAACACATGGAATGACTTCTAACCACTAAGGTAAGACATGACCTTGAAATTTGTGTTAATTTCTCTTTGGAGGAAACACTAATCCCCTATGAGTAGGCTATACATGACCACAGATTTGAGTCACGTAAGTCATGACAGTTTCATTGGTGAATGTGTGTGTGTTGGATTGTGTGCCTTGTGGCAAATGGTGGGGAAAGCAAACCTCAGGTAAAAACCACAGGAAATGACTTTCAGCAGGTTGCACCACAATGCCAGTGGTTTTCACTCATCACCAAAGGAAGCTAGGACTCAACACCAGGATAAGTATGAAGTGTAACCCCCCGCCCCCGCCCCCCCCCCCCCCCCCCCCCAACAAACACACACACACACAAACACACACACACACACCAGCCTCATTTACAAGTCATTATAGACACAAAAGGCACAAGCTTCTATTCGGTCTTTAGTTCAAACTATGTGAAATGAGTATGATTGAGTGTCCTGCGAAACACCTCCCTCGTCATATTGCAGGTCTGGATGGACAGCAGTTTCAGAGTGTCCTCACGGTCACCACTGGGCAGGACACCCATCACACACTAAAGGTGAGTGTGCAGTGTCGTTACAGGCCCCTGAGTGTCATCAGGACCATTGGAACTGTGGCATATAGACGCACCCTGCAGCAAGCTTTTTGGAGAAGATGGGGCAGATAACCGTGCATTCCTGTGGTCACACAATGGATCATTTAACACAGTTAACCAGGCACCCCTCCCCAGGGGCTCTCAGTCATCTCTCTCTCATCTTTAACCACGGGCAAATGTGTAACGGGCCTGCCCCTGGCCTACTCCATTAGCCATGAATTTCAGCAAGTCAAGGCAAGAGGGAGAACAGATAAGACCCAAGAAAGAGAGGAGAAAAGTAACTGGGGAAAAAAATGGACTCATTGGAAAGCAACAGTTAACGAGTTCCATCACGTCTCTCTCTCTCACTTTCAGCCTATACAGCTGCTGACCAACACATATAACCGAACAGGTGCAGTGGCTCATGAGAAGAATCTGACCCTCACTGCTGGGTCGGGTCAAGACTCAAACGCTGATGGCGAGCCGACCCAGTTCGGAATTCGGCCACATGACCTGACCCCTTGCTCTATCTCAAATCTTTGACTTTGGGAGATTGAAGTTAGAATGCAGATGGAACAAAATGGCAATGGAAGTAAGGTTCTCCAATTCTCTTACGATATAGATGGCCATCACAGCCTTGATGAGACTGGACACAAAGGCTGCAGTTTCTCAAATATCTTGCTTGCGTATATAATACATCATGAAAGGGGCTATGTTTATAAACCCCTAAGCTTAGCAGTAAAACAGATCTCTACAAACATCTGACTAATCGTCCAAACAGACTATAAGAGAGGCACTAGTTTATAGGACAATGGGGTGGTTGCCGGACAGACATGACAATTCGCAGACATAAACACACAAGCCAGATGTAGGGCCACCAACACATCCTTTCCACCTCACACTTGCATGGATGTGTGAGCAGGGACTGACTGCAGTTAGTGTTCCAGTGCTTTCTTCCTGAATACAAGATCCGGCAAATCCACTGCCATGAAGAAGGATTGGATTCATTCAGTGAACTTAGCAAGAAGGACAATGGGGAGAAGACCACACAGCTGTAAGCACAGGCGGCTAATACCTCTTTGTCCCCCTTAGTTTTTATCAACTGGCAGGGACAATGACGTGACAGAAAAGCTCTCTTTCTCTTTTTCATTCTTATGGAATTTTCTCATCCCTCCTTCTCATTCCTCAGTCAACAGATGTGACTTGTGACTTTTGCAGAACATCTGTGCACTGATTTGTCTACACATCTTCCTGTGAGGTCACCCACATTTGAACCTAGCCTCACTGACCACACAGACAAATCAACTGACAAGCACTTCAAGCAGAAGAGAAGGGAAATTATTTAACACTGCCTGTAAAATACGTTGGCAGAAAAAGGAAGCCTTAGTTGTCTATAGGTTGTCTATAGCCTTGAATTTCCCCTAGGGATCAATAAAGTATCTATCTATCTATCTATCTATCTATCTATCTATCTATCTAGGTTATAAACGAATGGCTGGTCAAGTGTTATCTGTACCAAATGCCAAGAAGATAGTGAGAAACACCTGAACTCATCCACTGTCAATCTTTCTGTCTCTCACGCTTTTAAAAGAATGTCAGGCATAATAAACTGCCTCAATCAAATTTGACATGCACTGCACTTCTTTGCACAGCACTAATTTACACACATCAGTTTCCTTCCTTGTGGTCAGCCCACTGTAGGGACAACTCTGACAACTGTGATATTTATGACTGCAGTGCTGCGGGAGAGCTGAGATCAGAATTCAGCTAGTAAGACTGCATGAGGGAACAGGTAGAGGTAACCGCCAGGGCAGGTATGCGTGTTTGTGGGGCCCAGTGATTGACAGGGCAGAGATCGGGTGCAGTTCAGCTGACTGTCAGGTGCTGTGGACACAGGCGTCGACACTAGTGTGTTGCACTCCGCTTTCGACATTCGATTGCTTTGACCCCATTATTCTCAATACAACCCCACACACCAGCGTCGGAACTCTGCAGCCACCTGCCCTGGTATGCGGGGTTGTATTGAGAATAATGTTGTTGAAGCAATCGAATGTCGAAAGCGGATTGCGCCGCACTCATGTCGGTGCCGGTATTCGCAATGCTTTAGCTAGACAAGTGGGCTAACGGGATAGCGAGGATGGGCCGTGTACAGATGGTCAGGTATGGTCGACTTGATAAGGAACATAAGCGTTGGGAGAGGGGTGACCTGAATGACCTCGTCGAGCAGTGGGGAAGGGATTTAATGTTATGGGGGTTGCAGAGAAAGGTTCAGCTGGCATGCTGCAGGGAAGGGGCTGAGCTGAAACCTGTCTGTGTCACAGATGCAGAGACTTAAGGGGGCTAATATGTGCCTGTAGGGTTTGCCACTGAGAGGGAAAGTGAACAACACCTTTCATTTAGCATTCCAATAGGAATGTGCCAAGAGCCATGTTCTGCAGTCCCGCATACCTCTAGGATTCCTTCAGTAACATTTAATCACCCTCACGTAATGCATTATGTATGGAAAAGCCCCACTGACACACTGGAAATGCAAATATGTATGCAAAAAATAAGATTAATTCTATGTTGAGACCATTACCAAGAAAAGTGCAATTAACGGAGAACATATGCAGATGAATGGGGAAAAAAAAAAAAAACTGCTACAGTTGAATTTTGGAGCTTGGGATCTCACAATCTGTGCAAGGTTACAAAAAAGAACGATTGATATGGACTGCAAATGTAGGTAGCCAATGACTAAAATGTTTACATTTGTCCATACTATTATGAAAATGAAATGTGAGTAATTGAATTGAGACAACTGAGCACTAAATGAAATTTAGCCACCATACCAGCGGTGCTTTTCCTTTTACAACATAATAGTTTATCAGATAGGTGATTCACAGCCAGCTGTGGCTTTCAACATTGTCTGATGATTCAGTAGATAATTACAGCATTATTCGTGGATTCAAAATTGGGCTTCCATTAAATATTTCACCAAGTACAATATCAAGATGTCTCATCAACATCAAAGGCAGGATGCTTCCACCCCATGTTTAATGTCTGCACATGTCCAACAGTCTTGGACTGATTTAAATTCCAAGTGAAACATTCAAAAATTACCACAATAAAATGCCTTTATTGTTCTTGCAGTTTGGAAATTTGGCATTGTAATTCACTCACACATTATGTTTAATGCTTCTGATTTTAAAGCTATTGATGACGGCCATGTTGGCTGATCTGCTCAAATATGAACTAGTCTATAAATAAAAGCTTTTTTAAGTTGAAGAAGAGTGACTTGGATCTATCTTTTTTGCATCATTACTGTTAACTTTGCACCTTTTTACAAAATGGCCAATTAACGCAACTAACTACTCAAAGCAACCGAAGACATATAGTTTCTTCAGATGAAGACAAAAAATGGAGAGAAGGATATTTCTAGCAACACTGAAAATGGAAATAACAGTCATTCCTTTTACACAGTTTTGCCGCCGCACTCCTTGGCTATGGCCTGTAGGAACAAGTGGGTGCTTGATGTGACATTGACATAATGATTGTAATTATCATGGATGTGATGGAAACACATCCAGACGATAAGCCAAGCACATGTGCCCCACCTCTATCTCTGCCCAGAGTTCACACCCAAACAAAGCCACCTGGAAACCTTGAGTATTGCCTAAAACAAAGCTGAGGTAAGCCAATGAGGTAAGCCAATGAGGTAAGCCAGTGGCATATCACAGACCTGACCTGATTTACTGCAGAGATACTGTGGAACACCAGTCAAGACAATATGACCTAGCGTACCAATAGACTGAAAGACAAGAATTGGAATCTAACACATGATGCAACAACAAAACACAACAAATAGGAATGTAGAGGAAAGAAATTAAGAGAATCTGATGTATGAGCTATAGCTTGGGAGGCACGGGGGGCAGCCGTGGCCTACTGGTTAGCGCTTCGGACTTATAACCGGAGGGTTGCCGGTTCTAACCCCGACCAGTAGGAATGGCTCAAGTGCCCTTGAGCAAGGCACCTAACCCCCTTACTGCTCCCCGAGCGCCGCTGTAGCAGGAGTGTCTTTCACCCATTCACGGATTGGGATAAATGCAGAGACCAATTTTCCCTCCCTTTTTCATCAAAAGAGTATATATACTATATACTTATACTCCATGGTTATCAATAGTAATCAGTGGTAGGAGGGAATAAATAATAGTTTTGGCAGTAAAGTAACACTGTGATTGTGAGGAAAAGGCATGTTAGGAAGATTTTACTGAGCTGGTGGTGGCGTTTTTGCATTAGCTTGCTAGCGTTAGTTCAAACATCCCATAATGCTGCTTTAAACCAATCAATACTACACTGTAAAGGTGAAGCATTCCGATAATGAACCTGCAGGTGTTTTGCCCCTAAGCTAACATATAACAAACTACCAGGAGCCATGCTCTGAAATCCTGTCAACCGTTAGGATTCTTTCAGTGACATCTTATCATTCGCATGGGCTATAGCCTCATTTATCATGGCAAAGCCCCTCTGACACAGTAAGGTAGACTGGACATATGCAAACATATGGGTTTTGCACATACACGCTCATGGAAAAACACACACACACCTGAAGGCACACTTATATACACATGTTGCCACACGAGTGTAGACTTGCAATTCAATCTTTATAGCTGACATTTTGTTTCTTGTTTTTTTATGTAGAAAAAAAAAGACAAGCACTGAGGCCACTAGGTTGGCGAATGGGCCACTCTACAGTATGAAATACAGGTACGTTATTGAGCTGTAAGCAGAAGTAACGGTCAACCAATGGAATTTAACTCCCTCAACTTTATATGTTGTTGGGTCTACCTATGTTCTCTTCATTAACGCCAGATAACATTCTGAAAAGGCACTAAGAGGTTGTCTAATACTCAGTATACTGTTTGATTCATCAATAAAATGGTTGAACACCAGTCAACATGATATTTGATAATGTATCAAAGTGGAAAGCCATGAGATGACGTAACCATAATAAAATGGAAGAACGGAAAAAACATGGTCAGAGGTGTGAGGTAAGCGCGGAAAACCAGAGAGGTTATCAATGATAGGGCGTGAGAGAAAGTGGAATAGAACATTATGTCCAATATTCCAATATATGGTTTAATGTTCTGCATTATGTCCAATATTCCAATATGTGGTTTAATGTTCTGCATTTCTCATTAGTAGGTCACTTTGATGCTAAAAGTATGATCCTATGTAATGACTGTATGATATCTGTACTGTCCCTGTGTATATCTCTGTGTGACTGTGTTTAGAGATAAGCAGGAATATTATGACTTTGCAGTGTTTCACTGTTCTGCATGGCTGCGTCAGTAGCTATCTGCTCCGGATTGCCAGGCTGCCACTAATCAGGGTCTGATTCAGTGTAGTCCACGTGAGATGGGATGACCAACGCCATCTCCCGTCAGCCTGGAAGGATACTTAAGGGAGCAGCTGATGGATCTTTAGGTGAAGTCATGCTGTCTCTCCCTTGATGCGCATCATTGTAAATAAACTCTGTTCCTGATTTTTCATACTATTGGTCTGACTGGGTCTCTATTAAATCTGTGGTATCAAAATTACCATCAGGCGGCACACATAAACACAATGAGGTAAGGAAGAAAGATGACTTCGGCCGTCGAAGTGAAAATCATTCTATCTGTGTCATAAATATTTCCAGTGTTATTTATATGTGTGTGTGTGTGTGTGTGTGTGTGTGTGTGTGTGTGTTTGTGTGTGTGTGTGTATACAGTGTATAAAGGTGTTATTTCTGCCGGGCATTCCTGTCCATGACCTAGGCTTATAACTAATTCTTATCTATACAGCTAACACAAGAAAAGTAAGAGCCATTCACACAAATGTATGTCAAGGTAAAATTTAAGGTTTTACTGCTAAATTTATACTTGACAGCATGTCAAGGGCAAAACTGGGACTAAACACTAATCCTGTTGAGAGGTAAAAGTGCTAACAGCTTGATGGGCAGCTTGAGGTGATATGAAGAGCCAGAAAGACTAGGCACGCCATAACAGACATGAAGAAGGCTCTGTTGCGCAGTAGGCCCTATCCAAGGGTCTGGGGGGGGGGGGGCACTTCACTTTGCCTCAAGCGAGACCCTCTGAAAGCCCTTGTGTGTTTCTTTCTCCAACTCGCCCAGCTCGCACCTTTTCCCTCTCTCCTCAGTCTCTTGTCTTCACTTATTTCCCTTCAGGTGTCCTCCTTTCCCTATGATCACATTTTTTTTCTCTCCTTTCTTCAACTTTAACCTCTCTCCTCCTTTTCTTCTCCTTCTGACTTAGCCACCATTGGCCTCACTTTCCCCCATCTCCTTCAGTGAAGACAAAGTGTGATAAACAAACCCACAAAGGGAAAAGAATGTTAAGCCTCTGTCTCCTATTCATTCTTGCAGTCCTTTTGTATCGGCCCATGACCTGAGGTTTACCTCTGCCATGCAGACTTCTCAAAACCGTCCTGGGTGTATGACAGCAAGCATTCCAGGCTAGCATAGCACAATAAGTGTGTTCTAAGAGTTCTACTGTTACAGAAAATCATGTTTACTGCCAAACATGCCTCAGACAAAAACACACCAACTCATGTTTGCCGTCTGTCAAATGTACTCTGACAACAACTAAAAACAGACAGTGTACCTGAGACAGTCAAATAAAATGCCCAATACCCACACACACGCTGGAGATTTGAAATCCTTCTTTAACAACACTGGTCAAGTCATTCAAATCATCTAGGTTCTGGTCTGATTAGATATGTAACATGCACCCATAGAATGGTCAGTTCCAGTGCTCAGACAGTATGGTGACACAGAGAGGAGTGGGACTGACTGAGGCTACATCCTCTCTATTCCGTTTTCGTTTTAAAATGTTTGCTTTTGAAATTCACTTTTCGTCCACATTCACATTTGTAATTCCCTAATCTTGTCCGCAGAGGACACCTATAGACATGGGGGACACTTGAAACATGAACATTTTGCACAGATCACATGACCATTTGCACAGATCACATGACCATTCATGCAATTATCAGCATTGCAAAATGCAGAATTTAACTGCATCACAGAAGCTACCAAAGACAGCAAGGCTAGTAAAGTTTGTATTTTGGTCTTCATATTGCATTCATTGCTGTCAGGCTAGTAGTGGAAGTCAAAGTGATTCCTAGAGAGTCAAGAAACATCAGACTGCCAACGTCCAATCAGGAAGGAAACATGGGAAAACCCAGAGCCATAAGCCAGAGTTTTCAACTGAATACGGGGCTGACAGCATTTTCAAATGTTTCAAACATTTTCAGAAAACAGAATAGTCTCCAACAATTAGCTAAGTGTGCTTTAAATAAGAGTAATTTAAACAGAGTGCAGACAGTATGATGAATATGATGATCTTAGGAAGAATGATCTGAACACTTGATCTGAGGAAGAATGATCTGATGATCTTAGGAAGAATGATCTGATGATCTTAGGAAGAATGATCTGATGATCTGAGGAAGGATGGTCCAGTGACTGGTCGAAGCCAGAGAGCTCATTGAAAACTTTAAATGCTCATTGAAAACCCCAATGTTCCAGTATCTTCAGGTTAAGCAAGACTGCTTACTGACATGTTTCTGTGCACCCACAAAAACTGAAATCATTTGTGGATGTGATGCCTGTCAGGACAAGGTCCATGCCGTGGTAGGAGGACGAGCAGCTTCTTCAGTGCTACTGTTCCAGAACTCTGATCAGACATGTCTGATGTTTACCTTTTAATAATTTCGTCCTTTGTCTGCTTTTTCTCCCCTCAAGCATCAATCCAGTTGGCACTGTTTCATAGTAGGAATCAAAAAACGCCTTTCGCACAATACGTTTAACGTTTAAGCATGTCTGATGTCCCGGGAGACTGGAAATCCACAAGGTGCGCTGTGGGTGTTTGCTCCACTTAAGACTGGAGTGTTCTGGCACGTTGAATGCTGATTCAAGACTGAAATCAGACTTTTGGTCAGGTTTAGAATGAAATGGTGATAAGGGCCGATAAGTGTGCATGCATGGAGACACAAACAGAGCGAAAGAAAAAACAAACAAATGCCACCACACACAGACTGTCTCACAGCATGAGGTTCAGACTTGTAAGAAGAAGAAAAGTTGTGAGTTCTTATTCCAGAATAAAAATAAGACAGAAAGGGATAATACATCCTCTTGGTTTACAACTTCAAGGTGAGATGATGAGGGTAAGTTAATTAATTCAAATTCTAAAGGACTCCACCCACCCGCTAGTAACTGCCTGTTCAGTTTACTGAAACCAGGCAAGCAGTTCTGTAATTTGATGGCCAAAACTGAGAGTCTAAGGAAGAGTTATTTCCCAGGACATTAGACTCCTCAACCATACATGCCTGCCACTTAAATGAAAACTCAGGACTTAATTGATGTGGTTGTTCCAACTGTTGTCCTTTGATCAGTGTTGGGCAAGTTACTGAAAATTAGTAATTAGTTACAGTTACTAGTTACTTCTTTCAAAAGTAATTCAATTACGTTACCAATTACTGTATATCAAAAGTAATTAGTTACTAGAGAAAGTAACTTTTGAGTTACTTTTAAGTCTGCTTTTAAAATGTCAATATGAACAGTACTGAACAGTCACACACACAATAAACCTAATTTTTGGACCTATTTATTGTAGTTTCAACGGCCCTTCAAATCAATAGCCTTGTGTATGAGTTCTTAAACTTTTTCCGACCACAAAACATTCTACAATGCATGGCCTCCCTGACCTTGTTTTGCGCCACCCTCACCATCTAGGTAGTTTGATAGATATGTACAGTACACTGCCTACTGCTTGCCTTCTACTAGTATGCATGGTGGTGCACTGACACTGAATTCTGCAATATAGTAATAAGTTATTATTATCATTATTATTGCAATCCTTCTGTAGGCTACATGGAATTTGTTCAATGGGATGTAATGTGAAACAATGTTAAATGGCCTATTTTCAAAGCAGTTATTGTCTGCTCACACACACATTACCTTAGGTTATCGTCATCCTGCTTTGAACACAGTTGTATTATATAGCATTTTAAGCACCACCAGTTTGGGAAAAGCCTTCGC
Source organism: Alosa pseudoharengus (assembly GCF_046254945.1). Classification (NCBI taxonomy): domain Eukaryota; kingdom Metazoa; phylum Chordata; class Actinopteri; order Clupeiformes; family Clupeidae; genus Alosa; species Alosa pseudoharengus. The sequence goes on from NW_027468640.1 coordinate 26,602,555, forward strand.
TGCACAAGTGCTGACCTACCGAAATAAGTTTTAATGCATCCGAGAGTTTGGGATTGTCGCGCACTATGCAGAAGGTTACTCTTCATCTGATAAGGTGTTCCAGAGAGAAGTTGCATGTTCCGTCGCAGACAAATGAATCCATAACACCATGGACGTCAATTCCGATGTAAACATAGCCTACTGTGCAAATAACTCAAGTCACTGTTATGTACGGTAGGCTATTTGGAGGTTTCTTTATCTGGTAAGTGAAATCTGCATTTTCCTCTCGAGTTAAACGTGTGCTTGCTTGTGCCAAGGCTATATATAGGCTACCGTAGCCTATGTGTGTTGTGGCGTGGCTATGTTGTAAGAATGAGAAATTGATATAACCAGGCTTTTGCGCAATAGGCGAAAAAGAGCGGAGATAAACAACAATGCGCTTTTACTGTAGTGGAGCTTACGAGATGGAAACGAAAGGGAAAAGGCTTTTAAGATGCCCATTTAAATTGTAGCGTAATGCACTCTTGTGTGTTTTAGCATAAATCCGAAATAAGGAGGAATGTGAGGAGGCTCCTATTAACTGTAGCCTAAAGAATGCATCTGCAATCTAAACATGAAACACAATCGCTGGAAACACAGCTAAGGTCGGGAGACAAAGCAGCAAATGTGCATCTTGTCTGCAGTCGTTCATTCAAGATCAACAGAGTAACGCAAGTAACGAACTCTTTGAAATTTCAGTAATTGTAATTGCGTTACTGGATTTACAAAAATACTTCGTTACATGCTCGTTACCACTAAAAGTAGTGGAATTACAGTAACGCGTTACTTTGTAACGCATTACTCCCAACACTGCCTTTGATATCAGTAGAAGCATATCTACACTGCCCCATTTTAATATATAAACTATACTTATTCAGCTTATTTTATTATTTAATTCAATCATTATGAATGACTATTATTATTCTTTTATCGGTTTTATTTCACTACTAGTTGTATACTGTTATGACAATTTTTTGCTAATTTTCTGGACAAATTCCACCAAACCATTAACAAACACATGATAAATCCTTTCCAACCTACAACCTTTCTAGCTGGGACTACTTTCAGTGGAAGTCTCCTGCCTGCCTCCACAGAGAGAGGCGTATGGCAGGCTCTTATTTGATTCCACTGCCTGGAGCTATGCAGATTCAGGCAGGGAAGGGAGGACCACAAATCAAACAGCCATTAGTTGCCTCACTTTAACTGAAGGAATGTTCCAGAAAGTGACACCTGCAGCAAGGTAAAACTCCCAACATGTTCTGCCAAGCAGTGAAGGAAGGAATGCCAGAGGAGCATGAATGGGGGAGCAGTATTTCAGAGATAAGACGATTGAAATGCGAACAATACAATGAAAAAAAAAAACTTCCCCTCTAGGGGTCACTTATGGGCGCTGAGATGAACTAGTGTCTAATGAGCCACAGAGAGGCCCATGCCTGAAACACCTGACCTGACAGCCCATCTGGTCTCACTGATAAATGATGCACTGCTCTGATATGGGCTAACATCCTGTTCTCTGTTGCACTTGAATCACATATATCACATGCAAACACGCCCATATTCGTAGAGAGAGAGAGAGACAGAGAGAGAGAGAGAGAGGTAAGAGTTTTATCACCTGTGATTCATAACAAGCAAACAATCAGTGCTCTTTGGCTGTTAGTTTAGGTGGGTGGTTCAAATAGTTGAAATGCAAAGCTGTCACATATTGTACGTCGTACAAACATGCCGGAATTATCTGGAATATATTAATCGATCTGAAAACAGCACATGCGCTTAAAGCTGTTATTAAGGGGCACATGCTTTTCAGTGTCACTTTTCAAGTTGATAAAATGAAGTGTTATCTTAAGACAAAATAAAATAATTAATTTCTCCTTGATATGGTTTAGTGCTGCATATCACAATAGGTCTGTCAACTGGAAACCGTTCGAAACAGAGCACACTGTGATGACATAAAACTGGCCTGTTACTCACCCACTTGTTACTCATGTCTATATGTTATATGTTATATGTCCAGTGTTTCCTGTACATTGACATATTTGTGGCGGCCCACCACAATATCAACACTGACCACCACACAATGATAACATAAGAAAACATTAACAATTGTTGTTGGCATCATAACCACGCTGCACAGATTTGTTCAACCCCACCCCCCCCCCACCCCCGGCCCCCATGTTCCCAATTCTGTGAGAAACACTGATCTATATATTCATATTTGTGTATATCATCTTGCAACATTATCCATGTTAACAAACAGAATTAGCATCCTAATTAGCATCCTCTCAGTCACCCACATTGGGCTCATTTAAGACAGCATGCAGACTTAGAACAGATTCTATGGATTCTATACAAATCTCACAAAGTGATATTTCTACGACCAGTCATAATCCAGTCAAATTTTTACAGGTAGTCATTGTGTGACATACTACAGAAAGTTACTGTGTAACATACTGTAAAACTACATTGTAAATAAAAGTGTGTGCTTAAATCTACTGTACGATGACAATATGACAATATATTTACACTGTAGCTTTAAAATATGGTGCAGGTTTTTTTTCTTCCTTTCAGTGCGCTATATAGACATGGAGAAAAAATCTTCATGTTCCACTTGGTATCTGAAGGCATCAAAACTTGTGCTGCTGCACCTAACTCAATTACAGAAGTTGCTCCCTCATCTGTTTCAAATTGTTATTACAAAAGTAGGTCTGACTCTACTATTGTGAGAAACTATCACACCAACACCAAGTTAACACATTATTCAGTACAATGCTTAGGTCTGTTCTTACATATTTGCCTGTCGTCTCTAATGGTTTCCTAGACATGGTTCCTATCAGATTCCCACATATCACTAAGGTGCCAAGAGTTTGAAGTGGATGTTTCCATAATGTCTCCCTAACAAAAATAAAAATTGTTAATCAGATCTCTAACAGGATCCCATGGTGAATATCCGATGATTTTTTCTCTTTTTACCTTCCTTATCTGTAGATGACCTTGAAGATAACCATAACTCCACTGCAAATGTAGCCATTTCAAGAAATACAGTTCTTTGTGGCAGTTATGCCAAGGCCAAATGTTTTATTTTCCTCTTGCTAACTTGAAGTAGCCCACAAGATTTATGTTTGCATGAACCTAAAGTATGTTCCAATAGCAGAATATCTGAAGATTATGAAAAGTCCTGAATAATAACCCAAATAATAACACGTAATTTAAGGTACAATGACCATTGCTACAATGGATATATTAGCAGTGTCAAAACTAAGCTAAGTCCAAACTCATCATTGCATGCAAAATTTGATCAGATGACCAATGCACCAAAACTCTTTTGGTGCATGAGAGTCCACTCCCCCCACCACACACATACACATAGGCGCACATGCATAAGCAGGCACGCACTCACGCGCGCGCGCACACACACACACACAAACACAACTCTCTGTGCATGTACATGTATCCATGCATCTTCTATGTAAATCATGTGATCAAGTGATATAATTTGTGATGTAATTCAACCAATAATAAACAAAAATATTTCTACTAACAACAAACCAAATATTTAGGCATTATTCCCAAAAAGTGTCTTCATTTAGGGGTGCACTTTTAGGCTATTAATTTTTCACAATGGGTGAGGTCTCTAAAATAAGCATTGGCATTAAAAACTAAAACTAATTAGACTAGCCTACATAACTCTATTGTTATTGTCACATTTTAGTGCTAATACATTCAAACAAATAGCCTAAACTAGTCTTCAAAAGCATGCAAAATACTACATGGTTGGTCTAAGCACACACAAATGAATGAATAATCTTCTAATAATCTTCACTGTTCTGATTGCAGCTCTTGTTAACACAGTCCAGTAAGTCTATTGAGCTATGGCTAGTACCTGTGCATTTTAACTGGTAAAAAAAGACGAGCTGAGTTTCACTGAAACGTTCCACTACCTAGCATGTGCAATGTTTTTGACTTGTATGAATTAAAAATCATGTCAACTCCCGGACGCATACCAGTGAACCTTTCGCGAAATGTCAGTAGGCCTATTACACAATAAAACATGAACTACCGAGTTTTAACTTCATTGCAAGGTTTAAAACGGTAAAGCAGACCAAAAGAGCGCATCCCGCCACGCGATTTCAGAGTTCGTAGGCTACAGTTTATAGAAGATACCATATCACACTTACCCCTTGTATTGACTTCACTGCCAAGATTAGATTGAGCACGCAAATCCTGAAAATGAAATAAACAGCCCGTCAATGTCCACTTCTTTCTCAAGTAGGCTACCAAAAATACATTCACGGCGTAGCCTAAGCCACACTACGAGCAAGATATTATTGCAAAGCATTAGAAGCCCACAATATTTAACAAGACACATATAAGGACTTTTGAAACCTACCAGAGCTTCATTTTCCACGACGTTGATGGAAACACAGGTAGATTGATCTGCTACGCTTCCCCGTGTTCAGGATAGGACTCTGCAAAGTATCTCAACCGTACTCATTGAAGAATTCAAAAAGCGCTTCATCCACTTCGGCACTAACGTAAAACAAGGACATATAAGACATGGAAGGTGGAAAAAACACAGTTTACAAAAGATAAGATTATCAGTGCAATTATTGAATGTTATCTTTCTGTCGCCCAAAATCAATTATTGATGGGCGAATTTACGCCAAATGAACAAGAAAGAGTTGAACTCACGAAACTTCAGTGGAGAAATCTTTCTCCCCCTGTCCGACTCAATTCCACGCACCGCAACAAGTTTGCAGTGCTTGAGAGGACAAGGGGCGGGACTATTGTATGTCAATCACACACGTCTGATTCCTCCACAACAAAAAGCTAGACCAGGCAGGACTTCAGCTACATAAATCGCGACTCGTTACTTTTTCAGTTGTCTCCTACATGGGCTCCCACATATTATTACACATTCTAAATCCTTTTTTTTTTATTAGCTGGGCATAAGCCTCGACTATTGGCTTCATTGTGTCTGTATTAGGTCACGGCTAAAACTCTTTGTGTTATTGTAGACTTAATAGCCAATAGCCTACATATTTACAGACACAATAATAATAATAATAATAATAATAGGCCTAATAATAATAATAATTTTGATGATGATGATGGTGCAACAGTCAGTTGGCAATTTCCCTTGGCTTTCCTATCAATAGCATTGGCCAAGCTTTATGCATTAGGTTTTTAAGGTGTAGCAACGTAAACGTAACGTCTTGATAGGTCTAAGCTGGCATAATTGGAACATATTTTAGATAAGACGTTGACTAGTTTTCCATTTTAGTTAGGTTGAGCTGAAATTGCAACACTGGGGAAAGCCCAGCCTATAAATAATGGTCTCTCTCTATATTAGTGCTCATATATCTATTTATGCCTTTCAAGGTTGATTAAATATAAGTAGGCTGGGTATAAGTGAAGAGTTTCACCTGCCGACTGCAAACAGCGCTGATGGGCCCACTGTTCATGAAGGCTATCTTGATTAAAAATGTTCAACAGCAACAGTAAACTATTATACTTAATCCAAATGTCCAACCTTATAATAAATGCAATGAAATGTCAGTACCCTACATACACTCTTAATCCAAATGTCCAACCTTATAATAAATGCAATGAAATGTCAGTACCCTACATACGCTAGTGAGATTAAATCAAACTACGTTCGAAAGAATGCACGAGGCAGTTCACTTGTGGGACTATCCCACCCAGAGGCGGATGAATACAAAGTAGTTCAGGCAGCAGGTTAAATCGAGACAGAAAAAGTTAGTTAAGGTTGCAGAAGTGAGCGGTCCCAGCGTTGGACAGCTTGGAGAATCCGTCTATAGACTGCATTTAGAAAATTTTCAATTCATTCTTAAGGTCAAGAAGAATATGACAAGTTATACATGTGCTCATAGTTACACTTATCAGTGTTAAGCAGGCGGATTCTTCAGTGAAAATGAGAAGAAGCTTTAAGAATCTCCAAATCCTCGCTGTAGGTCTGCTGTTCATTTGCTTGTGGGTTCAGGAATCAGAATCAGCGGTGAGTACAAAAACATATATGCACATGTTTTATGCCGATTAATCTTTTACTGTCTGGTCGACAAGCTTTTCTGCTAGCAAGTGAGGAGCCATTCTTCACGTTTGTTTCGGGAAATAAGGGAGGCTATGCGGTTTTTGTAGGACTCCAACTTTGTCTGCAGGTTGTTCAGTGAACGAATGCCTGGAATTATTTGTTTGCACTTGTTTAAGAGTTTCCTAAAGTAAGTTAACTATGTGCATGTTTAACACTTTAGGCTTATGAATTATAATCTAAAAACAAAATACATTATTGATCCATGTGTTTGCGAGTAGCCTATGCGCGCTTCTTGGTCAAACTTTGGTTGTGAAGGCACAAGCCCTGCGCGCATCACATTTTTTCAAAGTCTGAACTATATGGGACGACTTGTAGTAACATGTCGACTGTCCTCTTTTAAAAGATTTGTTGCAGACATTTGTTACAAAGTATTAGTGACATTTTCTAATGTTTTGGCACCACATAATGGATAATGAACTGAATACTAATGCCTATCACATCTTTAGAATGGAACCACATATCAACTATTTCCCATCCTATCAGTTCGCCCCGTTAAGATCTTTTTGTTGATAATCCACAGAGTGTGTAAATGTTTCATCTCAAATATTTCTCCCAGCAATCGCATTGACTACATCACTTAAAACCACCGGGAGCTGGCGGCAAAAGGGTCAGACCAACACGAGAAACATAAATAATGAATATATATATATATAAATAAAAAAACACGTGGACACAGGTGTAAAGTAAAAGATGGATACAGCATATAATGCAATTAGCCCATGTACATTATAGCCAATTACTGACGGATGTCCTTGATAGGCTTTTAATTGTCAAGTGCTTGCTAGTATGCTGATAATATGCTGATAGTTGCCTAAAATGAATGGCTTAACTGAATGTTATTGATAAGACACATGGTTAAATTCCTCAAGGATTTGTGTAAGCTGAACTCTGCCTACTCTAGATGGAACACTGATGCAAAATGTGTGGGATGAACATGGGCCCTTCCACACAATTCTATAGGGCATCAGTGACTGACCACATAAGGACGCATTGCTGGCAAACTTATCTCTCACATTCTCTCACACATGAATGGACATATACTTGTGTGGCAGCCCCTGCCTCCAAAAGTGAGAGTGTCACAAATGAAGAATGAGCTGAGTACCAGACAATCATATATGCCATATATTCATGACTACTCTGATATTAAAAAGCCATAACCCACAAATCACTTCTCTCCAGAGAGGTATAATGTGTCTATATTTCACAGAATTTGTCTCTTTAGTTGGGCATTTGTGACACTGTTGGAAATGTTGTTTTAGGTCTTTAGTGACTGGTTTGAGGCGTGTGATTTTTAATTCAGCTGTTCCATTCTCCTTTGTGTCCTATGGTTGACTTGACAGACCATTCAACGGAGAGGAGTCAGTAACTTGTGGGCATTCAGTATTTGGTGGACAGTTCAGCAGGAGAAGGAAATATAGAGAGAGAAAGAGACAGGAGACATGATTGGTCTCGTCCCTGCCGGGATTATCCTGCAGCGAATACATTCCCACCCGTATGGTGCCATGCCCCAGTCTATGTGAATGGTAGATCACTCATCTTTTGTCTTTTTGTCTTTTTGCATAGTTAAGTGAAGGTGTTATGGGTAACTCCTGATGAAGTTATGGGTAAGACAATAAACAGTATCAACATTCTGTACATGGACAGTTTCAACAGTTGTTTCTCTTAGTTTTTGTTAGTCTGTAAGAACACAAATACAAATCAACAATTCACAGAGAAAAGGGAAATGTACTCAGATCATCAGAGGTATTCCTAAAATACGTTTCCATTTGTGGGGCTTGAGGAGTTCAATTGCATTCTTGGTCTTTTTTCTCACCTTTATGTACTCTGTCTCACGCCCCTCTCAGTTGAGGCTCTGCGGGGCGTTGATAATTAAGCGCCATTAGAAACCTCAGCCGTGTTCTTTTAATATCTTAGCCTCGTCTCCCCTTCTATTCTGGAACTACATGGACTGTGTATGCTCTGAAAATGGCATATGATGGCGTCAAGGTCCAATGTGAGAAGCAACTCATTGTGGTTGAGTTGAATAGCTTAGAGTACTGTGCACTGGTAGCAGAATCACACATAATAGCTTATGCTTGTGATTGTATATGGATTTAGTATGCTTTGTCTACAGTCATTTGGTGACAACATCATTGTGGGCACTGCTCCTCTCCTTTTGAACATAATCAGGTTCTCCACTACTCAACTTGAAGACTGCCCCCAAGAATGGCTCCATCTAGTGGCACATATAAGTGATGTGAAAGAATGTTCGAGCGACTCAGAAAGGAAATGGTTTGGTTAGGGTGTTCTTTTATTTCAGCTATCTTAGTGCTTCTTCATATTGTGTATTATTTGCAATTTGTAGTTATTTGATGATGCATGTTTGTTTTTCCAGTAGACATCTTCTTGCCTTTTTATTTTGGAGCTGGTTGTTGATCAAATCTAGGGTTTGGTGACCAAGAAGGTCTAGCTGTAATACATACCATTATGATACCGTTTGAACTTTTCAGGCCCCTCTAAGACCCCATGTGGAATGTGTGTGTGTGTGTGTGTGTGTGTGTGTTTATACCATTTTGCATTTTCTAGATTTCTTAGCCATGCACACAGATTGGGCCTGATCCCAGAGTTCAACTGGGGCGTGGTGGTACCTGTCGCATCTGCCCCTATTCACCTTTGTCAGTCATGCCTCTCAGTCGGAGCAGAGCATCAAACATCTGTGAGCATAGCCATAACATGCTGGAAGAAACCTCCAGAGTGCGATGGGATGAGGTGGGGAGTTGGGGTGGGGTGTGTGTGTGTGTGTGTGTGTGTGGGGGGGGGGGGGGGGTGCTGCATCGGCCAAGCACCCGGCTGCAGTTTTCTCCTGCGGGGCACCACACATTCCAATGTTATCTCACCTGCCGGCGGTGAGGCATCACGTGCCTTTTCATGAGCAGCCGAGCGACAAGCATTTCTCAAAACAGCTCGCCCGAGCTCTCAGAGTTTTTGCCACGGGACACTTTTTTTTTCTGTTTTTCTTTGGATGGTCCCAGTTTAATAACACTCGCTGTCTTGTTGCCATAACATGCACGCAATGTTTCTGGGCATCTTGACATGGTTATTTCTATTTTTAAGCATATAGAGAATGACTAATTAGTGGAATGTGAAAGTCAGTTGCTTTATGAGGTCTTGTTTGTGTCCAACTGTATTGGCCCTGTAATGCACCCACTGACACGGGCATCAGAGATTTTATGAATGGCTTTTCCCCAGCTATTCATTGTAAGGCATCTGAATAGTTAGAAAATTGGGCCACCCACCCCTGCAAAAGCATTAATTATGATGGATTAGGGGACTAGAAGACTAGCAGTCTCTCTAGTGTCTTCAGAATCGAGATGACATGAATACTTTTCACCATTTCCTTTCAGTACTATTCAATCTTGAATTTTTCAGATTTTTAAGAATCCTGAATCATCATTTTGACCAGTAGACCAGTGTTTCCCAAACTTTTTTTCAGGTGACCCATTTTTTAAAAAATGACAGACCATCGCGACCCATTTCACTTCAGATCTAACATGCAACATGCATGCAACCACCATTATTTAATTTATTAGACAACATAAATTGTGCTGGCGACCCAAATAAAATCTCCTGCGACCCACCTGTGGGTCGCGACCCAGTCTTTGGGAAACACTGCAGTAGACCATTAGAGTTCAGCTAAATTGCGTTGAAAATAACAAACAAACAAACAAACAACCAAACAAATGGTAACAAATGTGTAACCATGGTGTTGTTACAAGTGCCTTTCTCTGTTGAGCTCCAAGAATAAGTTATTTAATGATTAAAATATCTGGATTAACTGGTTCTCGTTTGAGCACGCTGACACTAAAAGTGGGAATCAACGTTTGACATCAGTGTTACTTCACACTGTCGACAGTGGACTACTTTGCACGTATCACTACGCCGGCTTCCCATGCCATACTCCTGCCCCATGCCCGAGTTTTTAATTGGCCCTGAACAACCTTAACTATAGGTCTACTGCAGCATAAAAGTATAACGTTGGAAAAGAGATGGTCCAGTAGTTCTCTCAGACGTTATCTTTGAAGGAGCATAACATTAACCCTCCTACTCTCTCTGTTTATCTATTGGGCTTCCTTAGCGAAGCAGACCTTGTGGTTCACCTGTACACAGTTTACATTTGTGTGTTCGGTATCATCATCTTTCTGTCCTGCTGTAAACAAGACCTTTGCTGACCCCCTGACCACACACAGTGAACCCTGGAGAGCTGTGAATCTCTCTGAAAATACTAACCCATTGCTTCTGGGATGTTAGAATGTTTATGATAAACTAATAAAATATTTAGGGGCCTGGGACTGAAACATTATAAGAAGAGCCTCAACATGCCTGAACAAGGCACAGCCTTATACTCTAAGTCCAAAGCAGTGTTTCCCATACATTGACTTATTTGTGGCGGCCCACCACAATATCAACATTGACTACCACACAATGATTTTCCTGGTTGTATTAAATTGTGCTTGAATCTGGTTAGAATCATAACCGTGCTGCACTAATTTGTTAAAAACTTTTGCACTTGAGTTAATTCTGCATACCACCACAAATAGAATTCAATTCTGTGGGAAACACTGCAAAGCATTGAGAAAAATCTGAAGTCCAATGCATTGAGAGAGATCTGAAGTCCAATGCATTGAGAGAGATCTGAAGTCCAATGCATTGAGAGAGATCTGAAGTCCAATGCATTGAGAGAGATCTGAAGTCTAATGCATTGACAGAGATCTGAAGTCCAATGCATTGAGAGACATGAGGTGAAGTGGGGCTATCAGCCTGCCCAGGACTTCGTGTGGTGTTTGGGAAGTAAGGTGAGGCTAACAGAAAGTTGGAACCACTTAGCTTCGCACTAAGGTGTAAATGGGGTGTAAATGTAATTTATAATTAACACAGCCATTGTCTCGCTGTAATGGCAATCCTTTGTTTAGTCAGGTACAGTAATTGGCCATTCCCCAGCGTTTTTACCAATCCGCTCTTTACTGACTCTTTACTGAACCTCTCATCCCACCATCACTGAAGTAAAGTCTTTATGTGTCAGTTGGTGCATTTAGTGCTGGTCAAAACTAGTGCAATTGAAAACCAGGAAGATGATATATGAATACTATATCTGTTATAACTTATATATTACAAATGTTATACATCAGTATTGATTCTGTAATGTGCTGGAGGCTGTCAGTATTTTCATGATGCCTTTTTTTAAAGTTCAGAACAGATCTACAACAACAGCTGTATTCTCCTAAATATATTTTCATTGTTTAATGTTTGGCAACTTTTTTTCAAACAATTTACAATTGTAAATCTTCCCCTCAAACACAAATTCTGAAAATGGTCCAGTAGTGGAATAAGCGAAAAACACATGGGAACTTTAAATTTATCTTTTACAAATATGTCACTTTGAATTTGCTACATTTCTTGCATATCTGTGCATTGTGAAACTGGCGCAAAAAGTTTGGTTCAATCCAAAGTAACAAGAGAAGTAGGTCTAACCTAAGGTCTGCTCTTATCAACCTAGTGGAGTCAGAGGAATGTGATTGCATTGTGCCATCTTGAAGAGAGAGAGAGAGAGAGAGAGAGAGAAAGAGAGAAAGACAGACCCTCAAAGCAAAAAAGAGAGAAGGAAGGGGGGTTGTCTTTTGATCTTAGGGCAGACAAGAGTTATGGGTTATTACCTGCCCCCTCTCTTTCTCACACACATACACACACACACACACACACACACACACACACACACACACACACCACCTTCTTTGTAATGTGCATTGTCTAGGTCCAAGGCCCTGAGCCTTTTAGTGATGTTGGCTCTATCGAGTACCAGCATAGAGGTGAAGATGTCTGGAACAATAGTTTCAGTACAATTGCCCTTTATGTTTGGGGCAAGCGACCTGTGTAGGGAAGTGGATGCTCTGATCAGAAAGAAATTGGTCTTCTTACAAAAGTTTGAATCAGTGGCTCTTAGATCTCTTTGCGTTAAATGTATTTTAGCATTATACATCACTCAACATTACACCTAGATGTTCTTATTTTATTTGCTTTTGGAGCAGAAGGCTCATATTGATAACAATCACAGTTATCATAGTATATCTTAATTCACAGAGTAGAACTGTGGTTTCCATACAGTCCAAGTTTGGATGTCAATTGAGAGCAACATGACAGTAACCAGTGCACTATGCAGTACTAAGCTGCTATGCTGCTGTAGGAACAGTGCAGTAGGTAGTAGGTAATTAACAATGTATTTGATTGAGAAGTAGTAGTTTTGTTGTAATTTCCAGTAGTTGACAGTCTATAGTGGCCGTAATCTGCAAATCATGTCTAGATCTAGACTATTTCTTTCGTCTTCTTTTTCACGTGGAACTCCCGAGTGGAATGTTATACAGATGCTTATGCGGAGCACATCAGAAACCTACAGTGAGACAGATCCCAGTCCAGGTATCTCAGCCGAGCATTGTGACAGACAGAAAAGAAAACAAACCCAGACAGAATGATAGTGTACTGCTTCCTAGAGACATATGAGTTTGGTGCTCTCCCTTCTCTTCTCATCTCTCCTTCCTCTTTTTTCACGGTTGTCTATCCTTCGCCTTGGAAATTAAAAATTGGATAAACAATCAGGTATTAGCTAAAACAGCTGAAAGTACTTAGAGGTTTTGGGGTACTGTATTTTATTGAAACTACATCTACAGCTCTGGAAAACGTTAAGAGACCACTGCACATTTTTCTGATGCCATTACACGGTAACATTCGAATGAGTTGATGGTCATATTCAAAATTAAGAGACCACTGCCAATTTGAATATGACCGTCAACTCATTCAGTGTCACTCGGCAACCGTAGGATGACATCATTTTTTCCAGAGCTGTATATCCCCAGTGTTTAAGTAGTTATTGCTTTCACAATTTATTCCAGTTGTTCCAAAAGTTACCCTCAGGACACCCCCCCCCCTGTTGGCTATATTGTTCATCTGCATCCTTTAACATAACAGAGTAACAGAAAACAGCATGGGCAGACGCACCTGTCTGGAAACAGGGCATTTATTGTTTTGGATTCTTGATTTGGAGAAAAGCGGGAGAGAGAGAGAGTAAAAGATAGAGAGCTCGCGAGCGTGTGGGTGGGTTGAACACAGGGTGACCTTGATCTAG
>NW_027468640.1:26620831-26780831 GCF_046254945.1 Alosa pseudoharengus
GCACTCATCAGTTGGAAACAAAAACAATTTACTTCTTAGCTCATTTGGCAACTTCACTACATAAACATTGGTATGGCAACAATTTATCAAAAGAGAAACCGATGGATTGGCCACTGTGCAAAACCGTCTTCTTCAGGGTACTGATGTGTTTGGAGTGCATCCAGAATGAGGTGTGTGTGTTGACTTTGATGGCACTGGGGGAATTCCTGTCTGGCCGGGCTAATCCTCAACACAAATGCCTTCCGTTTGCTTATCCCCGGTTCTCCTCTTACTTCTGTTAAAATCAGCCTCACGTGAGCTACTTCACACACAAACACAACCCCACCTGTCACACGGTCGGAGCACAGCCTGCAGTTCTGCCCCGTGCACACACAAGCCAAATAGGAACAGTGGAGACATGGAGGGGAAAAAAGATCACTAAAGCTCTTGTGAGGTGTTTGGAAGAGCATTTTGCTTTGCAATAAGCATATATGAATTATTTCAGTGAGTTAGATTTGATAGATATATGATAACTGATGTAACTGTTAAAATAAAATACTGTATTGTATGTGTGTATCGGGAGAGAGGTAACGAGAGATGTGTGTGTGTGTGTGTGTGTGTGTGTGTGTGTGTGTGTGTGTTGGAGGTAGAAGGCACATATCTTGAGCTCGCTGACCCTCCCTCACTCGATTAGCTGCACCAGTGGCGCTGTGGCGTAGGCTGTGTCTGGGTGTGGGAGCCAACTGTAGCAGACCACATGAATCAGCAGCCCAGGGGTGTGCGCTCACACACACACACACACACACAGCCTGGGAGGCACAGCTCCAATGGCCCCACCACCTTCTTCCACTTCACTGAGCTCAGACAATGCATTACTCACCTGCACCACTAGAGAGCACCAATGAGCACCACAGTGCAAAATCGAGTGCAAAATCTAGATCTAGATGTTTACTTGGCCCTTATGAATACTCCTGATTTGTATTTCTTTTCGCAATATTCTATTTTATCACTATAGTTCCACTTGCTTGGTCAAATGTGCCACTCCGTAACAGCAGATCCTCCCACACACACACAAGTCTGAGTCATATGAAGCATTATATTGTGTGTGCATTTAAAAATGCTTCCCTATATAGAGGCTTACTCCTCCTGGTCAGATGTGAACGTCTCTGAAAACATTCTTAATCTTAAGCGTATCATGAGTTACTTATCAGACTGCTGACACTTCATACCTTGGCTGTCCAGGCCCGTTTCCCAAAACCATAGTTGCTAACTAAGTTAGCAACTTTGTTGGTTGCAATGCAATTTCCCATTGCCAACCAACTAAGTTGCTAACGGGTTAGCAACTATGGTTTTGGGAAACGCACCGGTAGGATAAACAGGTGGGATCAAGAGAGCCATGCAGCTGTCGGTACCCCTGTTGGAGAGCTGTTCCATTGTACACAGTGAAGGATAAGACTTAGATGCTTATGCCTCTGTGACTAAACTGCACGAACAACATCCATGGCTTTGTTTATAAGGGATTTAATCTTGTGTGAAGAAGAATGGTGAGGACTGTCAAAATCAATTATTCAGTCTGTATCTGTTGGCTGTAATTACAAAGTGTTCTGTGGCGTGAGTGTATCAATGCACTAATCAGTTTTAACAGATTTATGCAGTTCGTCAGGCTTTGAGGATTTGACCTGACATACAGGCACTTCTGTTTGTTGCTATTGTTTGTCTACAGACTTATATCCCTCTCGGGAAAAAACAAGATGAAACCTACATTTTGTAGCTCTGAAACCTTGCCAGATTTACGTTTCTTCTTTATTTGTAATCTGTTCCGTGCATGTCTCAGTCTATGAGCAATTAAATGTTATCACACTGGTGTTTTCCCTTTAATCTAATGTCACTGCTCTCTCTCTCTCTCTCTCTCTCTCCTCCCTCTCTGTGTGACTGCAGAATAGACGTATATAGTCAGCTATGTTGGCATCCTGCTGGGTGTCGAGTTTATTTGCTACTTGTGTCAGTCCTAAGAGAGATGTGAGAGGAAACAGGTCTGTCAGTATTACCCCACGCCACATCTCACTCTTGTCAGCAGGCTTAACCTTAAATGTGCACCAGTCCATAGAAACATGAGCACAGGGCAACCACCTGACCTTTGACCCTGAGGTGAATCATGCTTGTGTGTGTGTGTGTGTGTGTGAGAGAGAGAGAGAGAGAGAGAGAGAGAGAGAGAGAGAGAGAGAATTTTATACGGCTGAAACATCTTGCACACAATTCACACCACACATGGTGCCTCTCCAATAACACATATCGGGTTTCACGGATGAAGCCTATCCTGAACTAAAGGAAACTTCAATGAAAATTTCCATAGAGATTTTTTTGTTGTTGTTAAGTATTGGTCAGATAGGGATACATGATGAATCCCGAATATAGTATCTTTAAATGAGATCATTATTTTCTCAACCACTGAAGCAGCTGTGTTTTTTATGTTGTCAATATATATATATCATCGTCAGTATCAGAGACAGACCCATCAGTCTAACACACTCACCCATGCATAGACCAGTTTATGATGCACTCTTATGTGTCAGGGTGAAGTAACCTTTGACCTCTCTTGCCTTGTGGTATAAAATGTGACACCTCTGGTATTTTCGGATGCTGCATATGCCAGTCAAGGCACTCAGCAAGCGGAAGTTTGATAGCAAGGGTTCACCAGAGAGGTCGCGACCATGACAACACACTGGTTAACTTGTTTAGTTTTGAGACATGGACAAGTGCTGACCTGTCTGGCTTGGTTGACGTTCTTGTTTTCACACAAGTTACACATTCACGTTTCACTCGCACTTTTCTTCTTCAGCCTTTGTTAATGATTATTGTTGACTTTCCCTCCAAGTCATGCCTTCCACCTGGATTCTCTAACAAATTCATTTTATACAGTGCAGTATGTCTGCATGCATGTCTGGAACTACCTACTTTTATCCACTGTCTGCATCACTTTCTCTCTCTCTCTCTCTCTCTCTCTCTCTCTGTCTCTCATACACATTCTTTCATCATGTTGAGAATGCTGTGGCATTTCTCTTCTTTATTAGGTTAAGAATGAAAGATAAACAATGGTCAGTTCTAGCCCGCTCCTTAGTAAACATTCCAGGTCCTTTAACATTCCATGGTTCACTTTAAACCGAGGGCTGCTGACTGGTGTCTTTAATCTGGCATATTTGGTGTTTGATTCAACAACTACAATGGAAAGTTATACCAGTTCAATAATGTCTGATAACTCACTCTATGCTGGTGAACAAGTAATGGTAGTAATAAAGGAGTGAACATACCATGCAAGGACCCCCCCCACTCCCTTTCTTGTCATGAAACATTCTTAAAAGTAAACACAAAGACTTGGTATTTACAGTTTTTCTCAGTCGCTTTGGTGCTTTTTTCAGTTCAGAATGAAAATTCTCATAACTATTAGTTCAACCTCCACAACATTTAGTCATTTGTGCACATCATAGTAGCAATTTCTCCTTCCTCTGAACAAATTGCAAATGCTTTTGGACATGTATCAGTTGCTTTCATACAATTCTCTGCTGTTTCTTAACATTATCATTTGCTTATGTCATGTCAGTCAAAATGAACTATACTTATGGATGCTGAATAGTCATTCCCAATAAAACTAATAGTCTTCATTTCATTGCTTGAGTCATTACATACAAAATTGGTGAACTAGTTATCAAATTCTGTCACAATGCTGTTGAATTACAGTAAAAATGTACGTATTCAGTGTCTTGTACTCACTTACTCCCCTAACTACAGCAATGTGTAACTTTACTGTAGTTTTCAAATGGCTGTACAAGTACTCTATAGTGCTGTCTTGAGCATGTTCAGGTAGTGTCACCGAGTTCTGACCTTTTTTTTGCATTGGAAAACACTGAGAGAACTGTCATAATGAAAACATGACAAAGCCATTTGACTATCTTGTTCATAAACGATGGTGTCAAGACTTCTCATTTTGATGACACTGACAGTTTCAATGACATGAATACCTGCTTTTGAGGAATGGACTATCCATTTTGAGCAAGTGACGTGCTTTTGCAGGTCATCCACTAGGTTTTGCAGTTTGCACTAATTGTTTTGAGAAATGCACTAACTGCTGTGCAAATGTTAATAGTGATGTGAGAATAGCACCAAAGCGACTGAGAAAAACTGTAATAATGATCCCCTATGACTGTAGGAAATTAAATGCTGCCATCTAGTGGCTGTGGAAAGCACTACAATTTGAAATGGCAGTGTGAGGGTTTGGGAGGGGTGTGTGTGCAGTGCTACCAGTGTAGCAGTGTATTGAGCTTCTCATAATAATCACTTCTTTTTACCCCCCCCACCTCTCTTTCTCTCTCTCTCTCTCTCTCTCTCTCTCTCTCTCTCTCTCTCTCAGGCTTGCCATGGCTGCACTGGGTCAAAGTGTGACTGTAGTAACGTGAAAGGAGACAAGGTAAGATCATTAGTACTAATGCCAGCACTAGTGTATTGGCCTTCTTTATGCAATTTTACTTATTAAAACAATATTTATTTAAATGCTAATAGGCTACAGCATTACTCCTACCAATTCCTACTTGCAACAGCATGCAACAAATATTAACCCAATACTGACCCAAGCTAGGGGTTCATGGTTTACGGAGTCAGTCTGTCTCTGTCAGTTTGCATCGGCATTTTTTGTCAAGTGTATTTTTATTGTATTTCCTAAGCTAAAATAGCTAGCATAGCATCTGTCTTTGAATTGAATGGGAAGGTTAGCCTGCCACTCTCTTGGTCTGTACCTGTACAAGTTAACACCCTCTAGTGGTGGCTTTCTGTAGGGGTCTCATTTTTCTGTCTGAGGACATCTTTTTGTCTTATGACTTTTTAACGGCTTATCAATGTGTCTGTTAAAAAAACATTGTCTGTAACACTGAACTCACTTTTTTCCTCCCATTCCAAGAATGTTTCTGTGTTCTTTGTAGTCTGTAAACATATCAAAATCATACTGAAATGAGAACAGCTGATAGCTCTTGGATGAAAAGCTGGTAGGTGGGTGAGGAAATGTAGTAGAATCATTTTACTGCTTAAGTCTTTCATGACATTATTCGTTAAATAAAATAGATTTACATACTACATACAACCGTTCAACAGCATCCATAGCATACTTTTTATTGCCACACAACAATGTTGGTGGTAGTGGTTGTATCTGAATGAGCCGGGTGAGCGTGTTAGCTTTTTGTCACCAACTAAACTCTTCCCCCTGGAATCTGGACAAATTGTTTTCTCATTTAAGATTACAATCGTAACAGGATATCCTCAATGTACGGCTCCACAGTGATATACAGTACTATGTAAGCTTCAGAATGCAAGGACTTCTCAGTTGATAATGGTGTCTTCTCATCTGATTGGTGGTGGTTAGTGGGCTTCTCCCTTCACTGTGAAGAGATTGGGGTGTCTTGATAAAAGTGCTAAATAGATGCAAGTTGTTGTTATAGCTGTCCATGGCTAATGCTGTGTGTCTCCTTTACAGGGTGACAGGGGACTTCCTGGACTACAGGGCCAGCCAGGCGTACCTGGATTTCCAGGACCAGAGGGTCCAATTGGACCGCGTGGAGAGAAGGTAGGTTTCACTGCAGTGGCTCGTATGAATCGTTGACCCAGTTGATTGTGAACAATCGTTTACCTGGGAATGGTCTGGTCATGACATAATTGTGTGATGACACTTCTCCAATGTTGTGAAGTCTGCTGTCTGTAGTTTATCTGGTCAATCAGACACTAAACACTTTCTCAAACACAGGGCGATGACGGACCTGCAGGACCCAGTGGCCCCAAAGGAATAAGAGTGGGTGTCTAGACCTGAGAGTGAAACATACAACTTTTATGCATATCCTCATCTCTGGGTGACATTTGTATGATACATTTAAAATCATGTTCACAGGGCCCTCCCGGATTACCAGGTTTCCCTGGGACACCAGGAATTCCCGTGAGTATCCAAACAAACAAAACAGTCAATGAATTCCCTCTCTCTAAATCGCTTCATTTCATTTGACGTATAGAAAAGCAGATTTTACAGTCTTACAAAGATGTGCCGCTTCTAACTTTAGTCGTTATAAGATTCATATCTGACAACTCTTAATGTTTAATTTATTTAGTGAATTACATTTTTACTCTATTCTAACTTTAAATTTCGGAAAGGTCTTTAGATTAGATTAGATTCAACTGAATTGTCATTGCGCAGAGTACAAGTACAAAGCCAACGAAATGCAGTTGTATGGAGACTATATCAAGTCCTTGTGTGTTCTTGCTATCTCTAGGGTCTGCCAGGACAGGATGGCCCCCCTGGACCCAGGGGAACTGCAGGCTGTAACGGAACAAAGGTAGGTGGATGTGTTATTATTATAAATAGTAATAATAATAATGTGAAAGGCCGCAGTTGTACACAGAAAATGTACAACGATCGACATGTTTGACACGCAGCAGCGCCATCCCCTGGTCAAACATTAGTAGTGCCTGACGCTTAAGTATAAGTATATGTACTCTTTCGATCCTGTGAGGGAAATTTGGTCTCTGCATTTATCCCAATCTGTGAATTAGTGAAACACAAACAGCACACAGTGAACACACAGTGAGGTGAAGCACACACTAACCCAGAGCAGTGAGCTGCTTGCTACAGTGGCGCTCGGGGAGCAGTGAGTGCCAAGCTGAAGGGCACTTCATCCGTGGATGTGGGCATGGGAGGGCAGTGCTCAACCACTTCCTCTGCCCACATTTTTTCCTACTGGTTGGGGATCGAACTGGCAACCCTTCGGTTACAAGCCCGAAGCCCTAACAAGTAGGCCACGGCTGCCCCTCCATTCTTGCTTGCAACCATTCAAACAGGGTGCTCTGAAGGGCAAGGTATGCCCAAAGTTAAGTATGGAGAAATGTACTTTGTGTATGGAAGCCATTCTGTAGCCTAAGGAATCCTGAGTAATAACAATGGACACAATGGGCACTGTTCAATTCTACTGGGGTGTAAAAGATAGCACTAAATGATGCCACATTGTCAAGAGACCTGTGCTATAATACAGGCTGTTTCTTTTCTCTTCTGTCTGATATCCTTGGTTAGATATAATTGGGCTTATTAGCCCCTAGTCATATAGCACAGTGTTGTCATTGTAAGTAGGCTACCATGTTCTGCCATGTATGTAGTGTGTATGTATGTGATCTGTTTTCAAGGGAAGTAAGGTTTAAAAATGAGCATTAAATGGTGAGATGTGTCTAGTAGTACATTCCGTTTCTGATCAGCTTTGCAGACCATCTGCATGAAAACGATGGCAATATTTATGGAGGATAGAGTATGTAGTAGTGGAGGGTTAAAATCACTACTAATTTTGTTTTGGGAGTTCTTGTTATGGAGTCATGTTTTGATCTCACACTTAATGACACTTGGAAACTGATGGTAAGCATGAGAGCAGCATGGAATGTTTCATATATGAGCTTTCATACTTGTATATTTATCTGATTTACCATATTTACTTGTATATTCACCTAAAATGGTGATCTTTGACAGCAGCATTTCAATGAGGATGAATCCTTTTCACACAGGGTGAGAGAGGATTCTCCGGGACTCCAGGCCTCCCAGGAATAGAGGGACCACCAGTAAGTACAACAGGCTGTTCTTTACTGGTCAGCATTGGTGAATCTGCTGATGTGTTCAGACATGGACTGACTTGTCACTATCTTCACAGGGTCCTCCAGGATTCCCTGGCCAAAAGGTAAGATTAATGAAATAGCAGCCTTATTAGAGAGATGAACATTTGTTTCTGATCATATATATCATCTAGGGCTGTCAAAATAACTGATTAATTTCGATTAATTAATTTGAGAAAAAATAACTGATTAAAAAAATTAGTGCAGATTAATCGATTCCGTATGACCTTTGACCCCGAGCCGTTCTAGTCAGTAAAAATTAGACTGTAAAATGAAGGAGAGAGAAGAAAACGTGCTGCCTGGATCATTGATTGGAACATTTACTTTTAAAAAACGGCCTGATGGTGTTGATAGAAAATAAAGTGTTGCAAATAAAGTCCTCTGCAATGTCTGCAGCAAAGAATTTGCATATCACCGGAGTTCATCAAATCTATAGTCGCACATCAATGCAGAGAAATAAGTGTTGACAATGAGGGGAGTGTCAATTTATTTTCATTGTGTCCCCTAGGTTATATCTGTGGCCTGAAATGCCTTGTATGTGAAAAAAAACTTCTTCCCGAAGCACTTTTGAATTTATTTCCTCAGCATATTAGGTCATATCATAGATTATTATGGCAATTATTTGAACAGTGAAAATAATAATAAAAGAGTTTTTTGAACTTTAATGTCACTAATGCTGATTAATCAATGATTTATTTGAATTTAAATATTTAATATACTTTCACAGCAAAAATTATATATGCGATTAATTTAGATTAATTAATCACAGAGTATGTAATTAATTAGATTTTTTTTTTTAATCGATTGACAGCCCTAATATCATCAAATATTTTGACGGTGTTAAACGTTAAAGCGTCACTGAAAAGAGTTCATTTTCCTGTATGTCAGGGAGAGAACCATGATCAGCTCCATACCTGGACTGGGACTAGTGTGTCTGACAACTACTTCCTAGATTTAATGCAAGAACTTATAATGTAAATATGATAATTCATTTTATTTGTCTTTGTTTCTGTCTTATCATTATTCTAGGGAGAACCCGGTGAAGTAATTGCAGTTGACCGCTACGGACAAAAAGGCGAATTTGGACCATCTGGTCTCCCAGGCCCTCGAGTAAGATGGCTTATTTTATTTGTTTTAATTTTTTTTTTTTGTTATTCTGCATAATTTTGAGGATAAAAGTGGGGAATAGTTTCTATAAAGCCATTAATCATGTCATTTGATGTTGTTTTTCTAACATTTCTCTGATAGTTTTGTTAACAAAGCATCAGCTCAAGTTTTTCATGGTTTTCCTTCACTGCTCTTGCAAATTCTTACTTAAGTTGATTCTTAATGTAATTTTCTTTCTAGGGGATTCCTGGACCTTCTGGACTTCCAGGGCCAGTTGGTCCCCCTGGGCCTAGAGGTTATGAGGTAAGACTTTTAACACAAGGCACATACAAAAATATTCAGTAAACCCAATGGTTGCTTTATTAAATTGACCCACTTAAAAAAAATGATCTATCTATCTTTAATGAGGCTACTGCATGGTCCAATCGGAATTTCAACAGTGGGATGTCATGATGTTCTTAACTGAATTTAAATTAACTATCTGATTTGAAAATTGTTCCGATCCATTGGATTGTAGCCTAAAGTCAGTATACAGATATAGTGTTACTCACACATTTGCTGTATTTGGTGTAGTGTTGCACGGTGCACCGATACTACAAAAGTATCGCAATACCCTGAAATTAAAAATGTCACGATGCCTAATTTTATTAGTATCGATACTTTTGAGAATGACCGTGTTCTTTTGAAGTAACATGCGTGTGCACAAGGCATGCTTCTAGAGCCTCCTCCCCTAACCTGTGGCTGTGCGTCTTTTCTCCTCACACACACGTAAGCGCAGCTGTCGTGCTATAAACAGCGAGACATGGCTGCTAGTTCAAGTGATGCTATGGTAACACATCATAATAGGCTAATATCAAGTTGATTTGCTCACTTGCATTTCACAAGTTTGTGTTGCTAACCTACCTAGGCTGTGGGATTTTGGTCATTTAGGCCTACTATTTGGGTTCAATGTAACTTAGAAATAGGCTAAGCAACAATGGCAAACTTTTACATCTGAAGAGAGATCTATCCCACTAGCTCAGGTCACGTTTGACAATTATTGCTCACTAAAATCATTAATGAACATTGCAAGACACTTATCTCTTCTATAATCCCAGAAAGATTTTCTTCGACTTGTACATTTTTTGAACATTTATTTTATCTAATGACATACAAAACATAATTAATTGTATCCACATATTCTTATGCGCTATGTGCAACTTTTATTCACTAGACTAAAACCGTGAGACAAGGTCAATTACTCTGTGTGGAGAGAGTTTGTGTGGAGAGAGTCAAGCAGAATCTGAGATGGACACTGGTGTGAATGATCACACTACAGTATATTCAATATTACTGATGATGATGTCAAGGTGGTGGGGCCCCCAAATCAAATACATTTTTAAAAAAGTATCGAAGAAGTATCGAAATCGCTATTCTTGACTTGGTATCGGTATCGAAACATTAATTTTGGTATCGTGACAACACTAATTTGGTCTGTTTTTTTTTTCTTCTAGGGTCGTGCTGGGCCTCCAGGTCTGCCTGGACCAAAGGTAATGTCACAAGCACCATATATATGCACATATACATATTGTGGGGCCATCTTACATTACATTACATTACATTACATTTGGCTGACGCATTTTTAGCCAAAGCGACTAACAACATGGTAAACAGTTTAAGTTTTAGAGCAATTCTCAACAATATTAGGACAATTTAAAAAACATTAGAGTACAGTAAGAATAAGTGCATCAGTGAGTGCTGTTTTTAACAGTTACGTGTCAGTTTAAGACGGCTGGTGAGTGCTAGGATCAGCAAGACTTGTTGTAAGTGTTGCTATGAGAGGAGATGTTCTCTAAAGAGCTGGGTCTTCAGGAGTTTTTTGAAAATGGAGAGGGATGTCCCTGCCCTTGTAAGAACTGGCAGTGTGTTCCACCAGCGTTCCACCAGCGACCATATACATATTGTGGGGCCATTTTAAAAAAAAGTGCAAATAAACGCAGTAAAGACTCTTTCAAATTGTATTGTTTGCACACATAGCACCATCTGCATCATCTATCAGTTCACCAATCTACAATGTTGGAAAGCTTATATTTGGGAGAAAATTATGTTGCGTAAAGTACCTAACTATGTATTTGTGTTTTGCTACACAGGGCAACATGGGACTGAACTTCCAGGGGCCGAAGGGAGAAAAGGTAGCTAAATGAACTCATTGGTGGGAGTGTAAAGTTTGTAACAGGAAGAAGTCAAGATATTCATATCTGTACTGTTTTTGGTAACTGTAGGGTCAGCAGGGGCCCATAGGGCCACCAGGACCTCCTGGACAAGTCGGAGAACAGCAGAGCCAAGGACATACAACATTCCAGCAAGGAGAGAAGGTATAGTGTTTGGAGGAAATAACTTCATCCTTGTTTAATTGCAATGGTAAAGCTACTTTAGTAGCACTCATAGCAAGTTGCAGTACACTGTATCCCGGCGACCCGGGTTCAATTTCCGCCCTGTGGTCCTTTCTGGATCCCACCCCGACTCTCTCTCCCATTTGCTTCCTGTCACTCTCCACTGTCCTGTCATTAAAGGCATAAAAAGCCCAAAAAATGTATACTTAAAAAAAAAAAATCAAGTACCTAATCATGCAGTCTGCATTCACAATCTTTTGTGAAAGAGTGGGTCTCTGAAGAGCTGAGTGAATTCAAGCATGGTACTGTCATAGGTTGTACAAAGCAAGGTATAAAGATGTCCCTTACAGAAAATAACTGCACTAATTCAAGTATAAAAACTGCAGTTTTAGAGAAATTATTTGCAGTTCTTATGCAGGAAATGCAATATTTTGGACATGGAAAAAGTGCCTTCCGCTATGTCCCTGTTCATAAAGACATGAAACAGGACTGGTCGGCACAGAGTCCTTACCTCAACCCCATCAAACGCCTTTGGGATGCTCCCATGGATGAATGCGAAAACATCCCACAGACACACTCCAAAATGTTGCGGAAAGCCTTACCAGAAGAGCAGAAGCTGTTTTAGCTATCCTGATATTTCTAAATCAAATCTAAATAGATCAAATATGCTATGAGAGGATATAAACTAAGTAAAGAAATAGGTGCTAATATAATTTTTTGTTATTTTTTTTCTGTTGAATGTGGGTTATGCCCACCTTACCTAATAGGCTAACGATAATGCCCCTAAAATGTTGAGATATCTACCGGAGGTAAAATTAAACCCAACCATGTTTTTTTCATCATCTCTAAGGTCTTCTATGTATGAAATGGATTCTTATGGATGAAAATATTTTACTGCAAAGATTGTTAAATTGATAGATATTGTTATACAGCCCAAAACTAAAAAGAACTAAAATATAGCCTGGCCGTATGGGAGTTAAGACATATAAACCGATGTAGATTACAGTTTTTCTCAGTTGCTTGGGCACATTTTTCAGATCAGACTGGTATTTCTCAAAACTGCTTGTTCAAACTCCATATCATCTTGTCACTTGTGCACATAATTTCAGCAGTTTCTCTTTATTTTGAACAAATCACGATGCTTTCATACAATGCAACTGATTTTGTACAAAAGTCTGCTGTTTTTTACATTTTCAATGGCTAATGTCATGTTGGCCGAAATGCACTGGAATATCTTGATGTATGTATTATATAGAGACCTAGGAACACATAAGGACAGTTGCTTCATTGGAAATCTGTATAGTGAACATCATGCAGTTCATCATACACAATTTACATTCAAAACACTAGTTATGTTATGTTACACTCTGACAACTGCTCATAAGGTCTTGGTTTTAGCTTGTTGCTAGGGGGTTGAACTGGAACAATTGGTATTGTTTTTTGGACAATTAGATTTGAATGCCATACCAATGCTATGCTATAAAGCAGTTAGTGACAGAATTCATTTGTTTCCTGTAGGGTGACCGCGGCCCAAGTGGCCCTCCTGGAAATCCTGGGCAGCCTGGACCACCTGTAAGAGCACACATTTTATTTATTGTTTACCACCTGTAAGAGCACACCTTTTATTTATTGTTTACCACCTGTAAGAGCACACCTTTTATTTATTGTTTACTACCACATGTAATAAAACACACCTTTTATTTATTGTTTATCACCTGTAAGAGCAAACGTTTTGTTTATTATTTGCTTCTATTTAATATGCATGCTTGATGCTCATTTACTCGCTACTAATATGAAGTAAATATTATATGTACAGTAGGCTATGCTGTCAGGCTTTCCTAGTCAAGTCCAAGGTTGTGATAAAAAATTTCTGATGGATTTTGCAGGGTATCTCGGGAGGATCTAAAGGAGACAAAGGAGAACCTGGCGAGTCTGGTAAAAGGGTGAGCACCGGTCCATGCGAGTAGAAACCTTCAGATTACAGATTTCCTCTTCTAACTATACCACTATAACCATTACGACAGCAAATACTACTTCTTCTAATAGTAATGACAACAAGAGGAAAGTAATGTCTGTCCCTCTTTGCAGGGGAAACCTGGAAAAGATGGTGACCCAGGGCCAGCTGGATATCCTGTGAGTGGACAATGATGCAGTTTGTTTCTCAAACAATATTGATGTAAGGGATAATGTATTGTCCGCCGGTAATTATCAGAAGATAAGTCCCGACAGGGAGAACAGGTTTTGCTTCGACCTGAAGGGACTTATTTTCTGATAATTACCAGCGGACAATACATTATTCCGCTTATTACACGGCTACTTGTCAAAACGAGAAAAGAAACCTAACACAATGGGTATTTAAAAATGATTTTGCTACCGCGTTTCGTGTCTTCCACTGACAAAATAAATTGTTTGCCAAACAGATAGAAATTGACAGATTCAGGTGTTGCGTGGCAACGTCTTACTAGCTTACTTTCCCTTTCAATGAAATTCCATTGCAATAAGCGAACGGACGTCTTGCGGATGGATATGAAAGACGTTAATCAACCCTTTGCCATTGACAGCTAGCCTAGAAATCTAGACGCGCCCCTAGCGGCTAGTCTAGCAACTCTCCGTTGGCTTGTGAGCTCCAGAAATCGAAACTTAATCAGGCATTGAAATTGTGTATAGAGTCGTTTGGTGGGCTTAACATAATGATTGATGGCAGAGTTGCAACGGTTTGGCTTGAATTCCCTGCTACTTGAAAACAAATATCCTATTGCGTGCAGAGGGAATTTGAAAGACAACTGATTATCCCGCCCCTCGGACTGAGCACTGCGAACGGTGAGTGCCCAGACCCTACATTTTAATGTTGGTCTGGCTCGCCAGGCTAATTGACAGCGGTGATTATATACTTTTCCGGTGATTTATATAGATTTAACATAGGCCCGAACGTTGGGAAGGCCCATTCATGTGAATGGAACTTTCTGCAGCACTCTGAAGAGCCGTGTAATAAAGTTGGTTAAGATACTACTAAATGGGAAACTTTTATGCTGTGTGTATGACTGTTCTTTGGATCACTGTTCTGGGTACAGAAGATATATCTGCTGTCTTTATCTGTCAGGGTTCAAAAGGAGACCCTGGTGCCCCAGGATTACCTGGTCGTGATGGCGAAAGAGTAAGTATGTCTCCATATTCTTTCACCCATTGGTTCCTAATTTTTTTCCCCATGCAAGAACAATTTGGTGTTCAGGATCCAACTTACAAAAATACATCATAATTTACCATAACATCTGCATGTATTAACTACTGACAAAGACCACCGCAACGTCAGAAAATCCATGTACTCAGCCTATAACAAGTTATATATGGTATCATTGTAATCCTTGACAATCAATTCATAGGGGTACAAATGACCTTCTCTGTTTGATGTAGAGATATGAGTGCTTGGTCCTCTATGGTTTGGACTATTTAATCTCCTGGAGGTTGAAATTGCAAGAAATGCCTAAGTAATTAACACATTTAATGTTTTGTCCACCAGGGTGACAAAGGAGACCGTGGTTACCCTGGGCCTCCAGGGCAGGTATGTGTGACTGGAATATCTTAACCATTGCAATTTTGTTATCTTTCACTTTTAATTTAAGTAGACAACAACATAGTCAGTGCTCCCTCTGTCAACCAAGGATGGCTTTATTAGGGTGATAATAGTTCAGAGTAAGATTAAGTGACAAATGCACTTTTTTCACTTTTGAAGAGGAATAGATGACATACCGGTATCTAAATACTTGTACACTTCTGAGATATGCAGTATCATTAGAGGGCATTGGAGCTAAATCCAGATGCATTTTACTCTCTCATCTGTAAAAGGATTTTAAAAAATACTTTACCTCTAACTCTACACCCCACAGGTGGTGACAGGACCCACGTCAACTGCAACAGGCCAGAAAGGAGACCGTGGATTCCCTGGAAGCCCTGGAAGAAAAGGAGACAGAGGACCACCAGGTAGAATCCGTAACCTGTTTTAGACGCATAGTAAACTGTAACTCATATTTATTTGTTATTGATAATTACTACACCAACAAAGAAAATGTTTAGTTTGTAAAGGTTATTTACTGTTTTTTTCTTAATTAATGAAGGAATATATAATGTAAATGTACTTCTGTCAATAAACATGTTATGTGTTTGGTGTACTCTGACTGAGACCTTTTTTCTTTTTTTGTCTCTTAGGTTTAACTGGACCTCCAGGCCAGCCAGGAGCGCCAGGCAAGTAACTGCCACTTTAAGAAATAAGAGGCTTTATAATTTATCTGTTGAGATTCAAATAGTAGTATGTGACATTGTTGTTGAACAATTACTGAACATCACCTTAACCAAACTCAACTCGGAACCCTAACCTTAACCATAAAATATATGTGTACTGTATGTAACAGAGCGTCAAGAGGTAGTTTGTTAATAATCTGAGGGTCTGTATCGTAACGCCTCCAATTATCACCACTTTCGATCGAAAATTCTAAAACAACGATGTTTTTCAATACTTCAAAATAACATTTGATAAATGAACCTTACATTTTTCAGTAGCCATAGGTGTGTAGATTTGAACAAAATCTGTTTTGGTTCTTAACGGGAGCATTTACTGCCTGAAATATCCAATTTTGTTTACCACGCTCGGAGGTTAGTGCTGGCCTGGTGGGTCGCATCATTTTTGGTACATAGCTAATTTAGATAGATAGATAGATAGATAGATAGATAGATAGATAGATAGATATACTTTATTGATCCCTAGGGGAAATTTTAGATACACATATGGTGTGGGTGCTTGCATTTCTTTAGGAATCCGCTGTCTTGGTTTGTATAGAAATGCATATTAAGTCATATACATATACACGCAAGACGGCGGAAATATGGGACCGATGGTAATAGGGGAAGTTATTAATCATAATCTAAAGAAGACTATCCAGGTAAAGTGGGACACTAGTTTCTGATGACAAGTGGATGGGAGTTCTAGACTCCTTCCCTGGATGGTATACCAGTCTATTGCAGGTTAAGCACACCAATCGAAACAGGGACCCCTATACAGCTGTGTGGACTGAGACAAGTGTCTTGTGCAAGAAGAAATCAGACCTGATATGATTTGAAAGTGCATTTATAAGCATCGTCTTTTTTCTCATAGTATGTTTTCCATTCTGTGTTACAGGTATTGGAGAGCCAGGTCCTGCTGGTAGACCAGGCTTCCCTGGTGAGAGAGGCCAGAAAGGTGAAGAGGGACAACCAGGAATTTCTTTGCCGGGGCCACCTGGGAGAAGTGGACAATCAGGATTACCGGGTCCTCCTGGACCACCAGGTCCCCCAGGAAGCTCCACTACTGTTGAGAACTGTCCTCTTGGTGCTCCTGGTCTACCTGGCTTACAGGGAGATCCTGGATATCCAGGGGAGACTGGGCAGAAAGGTAAGCCTAGATTATTAAATTGTGATCATCCTAACATTGATATCGGCCGATATCTGCCTTGTTGACATTTACGAATACCAGTGGCTGATGTTCATCTGTTACGTTGCACCAGCTAAATGTTGGCTAAATGTTGGCTAACTGGCAGAGGAAGGGCTTGAAGACTTAAATTTGGTTCAGTTATTTTTCTTATGATGAATTTTAGTTTCCCTGCCATCGGCATCTGAGTTGGTTAGGCCAAATTATTATTTTTAAGCAACACTGTATGTATTTGAATCTAAAACTAGTGAGCTAGATACAAAACCTTGCAAAGACCAACAGGCAATATAATCAGCAATGCCATCCTGTGGAAAGTTGGCTTTCATTTAAGCAATAAGCCCCGAGAGGCGTTGTTAGGCACGACGCGCTAGTGAAGTGCCTAAAACCCCCCTTAGCTGTTGTAGAATCAGCGTAACCTACGGCCTCGAGTGGCTTATTGCTTTTCTAAAACTGTTACTATAAATACATAGCAAAGTTTCATAAAGTAAAGGTACAGCAACTAGAAATGTAACAAGTTATTCCTAGATAATCATTCTTCCGCCAAAAATATATTTCCTCTATCTGAATAGTTGCCAAGCAACATCAAGACACAGCTACTTTAACTTTTGTATCAAGTTGTGGTAGCACAGTAATATAGAACGGAATGCAGTCAAGGTGTATGTTTGTGCTGGATTTTACAACGGCATCGAACGTGATTCAGTCAATCACAATCAAGGACCGGAACTATCAGTTTTAGAATTCTGCATTATTTTGGCCCCCGCAACATGACTCTGTAGTGCATAATATACTGGACGGCTGGTGGGAATGGCATGTGTTTATATGTCCTTCACATGACCATATACTATCAAAATGAATTTGAAGATAATACCAAAACTATTTGCCTGATAAAACCATACCTCACAATGTGGTCAATTGTTGCATAGGGTCGCTTTGCATCCTTAAGACATAGTGTTGTATTCTGAGTGTGAGCATAGTGCTTACTTAAATAAGTTAGCGATTTCTCTTTGAACATGCGGTGGAAACTAAAGTATGCAGAACTGGTGGCAGAAGAAAAGTATATGGCTAGCAAGCACACACTAGACCAATGGAGATACAGGTGTTAGAGCCAAATCCACCACAACGCTTCTGTTGAATTTGGTGTAGTGTGTAGTGTGTCCGATAAGGAGGACTTTTAGCTTTGTAGGCCTACCGCCAGCGCATGTTGCAGCTGCTGCCAGCCAGTTATTTATATGATTGCATCCTGTTGAGTTATATTGCTTAGCTGAGAGTGCATGCTGTACAGTAAATGAGTGCCTTTATGTAATCGGGTACTGCCTGTGGGACATGCTGTGGCTGTCTCAAGCCAATTGTGCATTAATGTTATACCCAGTTTGATGTTAAATAATGTTAATTAGGCTTGGTTGTTGGTCCCCAATAGCACAATGAATTTAATTGTGGAACACAGGAACACAGGGCATATGGTTGTTGAAAATCATGGGCCTCTGTATGTCTATGTAGATATTGCATTAGCTGCAACAGTAGTAATTTAAAATGTCTACACTGCATTTCTGATTGATTTGGTGTTATTTATTTTACATATTTTTATATGGCCAAAAATAAGATTTCCCCTCAAAACATTTCTAATGGACTCCAAACTTTTAAACAGTAGTGTGGTGTGATAAGTTACAGTTTGGTAATGCAGATTACTGGCAATCCAAGTTTGTGATTGAACCTGCATCTCCGGTGTGTATATATAGCAAGGCTGTAGGTTACTTGTAAATTTGTCGGAGCACTGATTCGTTGCTGTTTTGAACATGCAGTAGCCTTATTCCTGGTAAGCTTACCCAAACCCACTAGACCCGCAGGACCAAAACAAAACAAAGTGTGTAACATAACTACGTAGTTACAGAGATCTCTTCTCTATTTTTCTCCCTTAGGTGAAAAAGGTGACACATGTGTCAACTGTTTCTCCAGTGGAAATCCTGTCCCTGGACCTGCAGGTCCACCTGGCGCACCTGGACTTCCAGGTCAGTCACAGTCACCACAGCTGACTCTTGGAAATCCTCATTGTGCTGTATTGTTCCTCTTTGGAGCTGACCCCAGTATAGCATACACCGTTGTTCAGCGCACTGTTACCTCACCGATTTTGTGACTGTATTTTCAGGCTCTCCTGGATTTCCAGGACCTAAAGGTGAAAGAGGCTACCCTGGAGGACCAGGATCGCCAGGATCTAGCGTAAGTTTTCCCATCATATTTCCCATCTTTCCCATCATCTTTCCCATCTTTCCCATCATCTTTCCTGTCATATTTCCCATCTTTCCCATTTTTCCCATCATCTTTCCCATCATCTTTCCATCATCTTTCCCATCTTTCCTATCATCTTTCCCATCATCTTTCCCATCATCTTTCCCATCTTTCCTATCATCTTTCCCATCTTTCCCATCATCTTTCCCATCTTTCCCATCAAACATGAATAGTTTTTTCCCCACTGTATGCATTTGTACCAGAAAGAGCACGGATGTCAGGGTTACAACACTTGCTGCTCGGATCTGCTGATGCAAAGTTGTCATCATGTCTTTTTTTGACGTTTTTTTTTTCACGTCTGTTTTTCACAGGGTGCACCTGGACTCCAGGGGCCGTCTGGATTTCCCGGTGAGAAGGGTGATCCTGGAGACGCCATATCTGTTCCTGGTGTAAAGGGTGAGAAGGGAGACTCAGGTTTCCCTGGACCTGCTGGCTTACCTGGCCTGGATGGCAGACCTGGACGTGACGGAGGCCCTGGTGCACCTGGCCCCAAAGGAGCTCCTGTAAGTTGGAACATGTTCAAAATGAATTGTAGGAGCCATTTAGAGTCAACTTTAATTTGTGAGTTAATTTGGTCTTGCTTATTTGAGCCATTTGGGGGGGGGGGGGGGTTATACACTGGGTGCTAGTCACATGAGTCCATAGGTATGTATGAACAGGTGGAATCTTCAAATCATCTTCAAGAAGGACATTACTGCACCATTAAGGGTGCAGATGTCGTACTGCCAAACAACCACAGCATTGAATAGCAGCGTCTCCTAAGTCTTCAAAGAAAGTTCAAGAGGAGCAAAGAATATCATCAAGGGTCCACACCTTTCCTCTATGAAATCATTGGAAAGGGCTATGCGACGCTGGTGCCACATCAGCAGTTAGATCAGTCAGATGTCAAGGTATAGTATATTCCCCATCAGGGGGTATATTATCTTGAAAAGAAAAAGCCTGAGAGTTGTGTTTGACTATGGTGCTGTTTTTTAGGGAACCTCTGTGAATTCACAGCTGCTACAGGGCCCCTACCTCACCAGCACATTGCTTTGCATCCTTACCAGGTTTAGACAGGGAAGTGTAGTGCTACTGACAGACATCCAAGCCATATTCAGGTGACGGTGTCTCCGGAGCACACATTATACGCTATATGACACAATCTCCTATGGAACATAGGATGGCGGTCCACCTCTTTGGCGCTGTGTCACAACACAGTTGTGCAAATTATGCGCTGAGGAGAATTCTGAGGAGAACCATCGAGACCACTTTTAACCTAGTGTGTCGCACACAGTACTCCAAAACTTTCACATGGATGACTGCCTCAAGTCTGTGTCATCGAAAGGCCAGGCCATAAAGATCTGAATTGACTGCAGCATGTGGAAAGGAACAAAGGGTTCTGCCTGTTGAAGTGGACGAGCAAAAGCAGTGCAGTCTTAAACCACTTAGACCACTAGAGGACTGAACCTGGATCAAGGTACAATCCCTGGCACCATTCACCTTAAAGGGGAACTATGCAGTTTTTTAATTTACCCTAACTGAACTTAATTTACCTTAACTTAACTGCTTATAACCATTGGTTATATGATGGTTATATGACTTTTTCCGGGTTGAATGGTTGAGTGGGAAAACCAGCCTTGCAAGTTTGCTCCGGCGAGCCGCCGGCCTCGGAATCAGACAGTCTTGCGGGAGTCTCAGGTCTCGCGAGGTAACAAATTGCTTTACGGCACTACACTAGGGGGAGCTCTTTAGAGAAAACTTTGAGCAGAAAAGCAAGAAAACGGAGAAGAAATTGCCAAAACTGCGTAGGGTCCCTTTAATAAGATGCTGCAGGAGATGTGCAGGTGGAACACTGGCTGGGATGCCAAGGTATATTCCGTCTTTTCACAGCAGTGGTCCAGGTGGCTCTCTAGTCTCCATCACATAACTGAGCTAAGGGTGGACTGGTGCTTAAAGCCAAAGGACTTTGGAAACTCCTGCATCTTGCAACTCTGCATCTTGAGGTGGCTTATGCTCTAGACACCGATTCATGCATAAATGCCATCCACTGTTAGTTGCAGAGGGCAGGTATCTCATTTAACATCAGAGAATGGCACTAACTTTATTGGGACTGAGAGGAGAAGCTGTTGCTTAGATAGACCAGGAGGAGATCCAGCATGCTCTACTGCATACATGCGTTGACATGACCTTGTAATCAACCTGCTTTCCTCCTGGATGAGACCAAAGAAGAAGCATTGCAATTCATGATAGTTCAGTTCAGCTTTGCAGTTCAGACATCATGGTCATAATGGATCCAGTAGCTCCATGTGGTCCCTGATGGGAAGAATTACCCAGACTGCACAACACTGTTCCTCTTGGTTACCATTACCTATGATGCATCTACAGAAGAACATAATAATGATCTAATTATAATGATAATTATGCATACAAATGATTCATCAGAGTCAAAAGTTTTGAATCTCTACTGTCTCTACTTGGCACCTACAGGGCTCTCTACAGGTGAAGGGACAACCTGGTCCCTCTGGAGAACCTGGCACCCCAGGCCCTCCAGGTGACAGGGGTGCACCTGGAAGCCCAGGATTTGGTCCACAAGGTCCTGCAGGAGAGAAGGGTATCCAGGGAGTGTCAGGAAGATCCGGATCCTCTGGCGCACCAGGTTAGATTGAGATGGCACTTGTTAAATCTGTACACAAATATTTTTTTTTCTTTCAACTCACATTTATTTAGTTTGATATGCATACATGATAGACTTTCTCACTATGATGATATCTCTATGTGCAGGGCCAAAGGGAGAACCTGGCTTAACCATCCCAGAGAAAGGTGCCCCAGGGCCGGCAGGCAGAGATGGAGAACCTGGTTTACCAGGAAGCCCAGGTAGATAACGAAAGGGTTATAATACTGTGCAAATATGAAGTTTCTGTATATACCATATATTTTATTGACCAGAGGTTTTATTTATGAAGGCACACCAGGTGGACCAGGGCAACCAGGTTTCCCAGGGTTACCTGGAGGAAAAGGAGACCCAGGTCTTCCTGGTATTGGCTTACCTGGACCTCCTGGAACTAAAGGTAATAATCTCAAAATATACTGGCATAGATAGCATTATCAACAAAACAAAAGTGAAGAAAATGAAAAACTGTAAACAGATTGGAGTTGCAAAAAAACTTACCTGAACATAAATACTCTTGTTTTCAGGATTCCCTGGCACTCCTGGAACACCAGGTTCACCTGGCTCTTCAGGGCGACCAGGTTTGGATGGACTTCCCGGTGCCCCAGGAACACCTGGATCAAAGGTATCTGTCATACTTGTCCAATCTAAAATCGTAAATCGTAAATTGGGTTTATAGGCCAAGTATACTTGTGTATACAAGGAATTGGGTCTCTGCATTTATCCCATCCATGAATTAGTGAACACACAAAGCACACAGTGAACACACAGTGAGGTGAAGCACACACTAACCCGGAGTAGTGACCTGCCTTGCTACAGCGGCGCTCAGGGAGTCGGGGAGGTTAGGTGCCTTGCTCAAGGGCACTTCAGCCGTGGATGTGGGAGCAGTGCTCAATCACTTCCCCCGCCCACATTTTTCTTACTGATCGGGGAACACACACTTTCTAATATTGTGTCTTTACCGTGTGTCTTTTATCATGGTATTTCTCATCTGAACACAGGGAGAGCCGGGTTATGGTTTGCCAGGCCCACAGGGGCCTCCTGGTTTTCCAGGTGGAAAAGGATTTTCTGGACCTAAGGGAGACCCTGGTTTTCCAGGAAATCCAGGTGGTCCTGGGCGCCCAGGGTTAAATGGAGGCCCTGGCGCTAAAGGTAAATACAAATTCTCCAAATTAAAATACCTGTTCAACATTATAATTGAACACAATTTTGGAATTAAATATTTGAATCCACCTCTCTCAATGCATGGTTAACGTCTTTCATTCTTTAGGTGACAGTGGTGTTCCTGGTTTACCTGGATCCCGTGGCCCTCCAGGTAGCCCTGCTTTCGGTGGTCCAGGAATACCAGGTCCAGCTGGACCCCCTGGACCTATGGGTGCCCCAGGTCAGTCATGAATTAAAGTATTTCATAAAAATAATTCATGTAGAGGAGGACCATCTAAGTCCTACGATGTATGTATAATCTACATTTGGAGCATTTCAATTAATTTGTATTCCCTTCCTTTCCAGGATATCCCGGTGCAAAAGGAGAATCTGGTATACCTGGCACCCCAGGGCGGGATATCCAAGGGCTGCCAGGAGACAGAGGTAATCCTGGTCTCCCTGGATCTCCTGGATCTGTTGGTCCAACAGGCCCCCCTGGCGGATCTGGCAGAGATGGACTTCCTGGACTGCCTGGTGTGTATATTTTGCCAATCAGGATCTGCACCCTTTCTCTCTTTTCTCATTCCCTTGATTAACTTGTTTTGTATTTTCCTTACTATAGGTCAGAAAGGAGACATGGGTGTAATGGGTCCTCCAGGACCTTCTGGTGGCCCCGGTGGACCAGGTGGGCCAGGATTCACGGGTCAAAAAGGTAGCTGGTCATTCTTCATCAGTTCCCTCAAAGAATTTTGTTGTGATCCAATGCTGAATGCTGATATTGTTTTTTCGTTGTTCAGGTGAAAACGGCTATAATGGGAGACCAGGCAATCCAGGTACACCTGGAGCCAAAGGAGAAAGGGGAGATCAAGGTATTCCTGGTGCTCCTGGTCCTGTGGCTAATGATCAGTTTTATAAAGGAGCTAAAGGAGAGCCAGGATCCCCAGGTGAGTAACTGTGTTTCAGTATGGCCTTTCTTATGTGGTAATGTTAAGGTTATGTCCTAACATGAAGAGTGAGATCTGACTATTCTTGTGAGCAGCCCAAGGCGTGATGCACCCTTTTCTGCGCTCCTAGGTGCGGGAGGTATCCCAGGTCAGAAGGGTATTGGTGGTCTTCCAGGAGACCCTGGAATTCCAGGTCAAGATGGACGACCAGGAGCACCTGGACCTTCAGGTATCAGTCACTTGTACAACAGTCTCTTGTATGCAAACTTTTTACTGAAGTTTTCTTTAATGTAATTTCAATATGTCACTCTTTACGCCTGAAGGTCCCAAAGGAGATCCTGGTTTTCCTGGAAGTCCTGGTGGCCCTGGCGCTCCAGGTGCTAAGGGAGCCATGGGTGAAATGGGATTCCCAGGTGAGTGTTGACACCGTCTTTGTCTCTGTTAAGGCCCATTCACACCAAGAACGATAACGATAACTATAAATAAATATTGTTCTCGTTAATATGAATGACGACGTTCACACATAAACTACAACGATAACAACATGAAGAACGATATTGTTGGGGATCACTTTCAGAGCGATTTTTTTTTCAGAACGATAAAAAGCTAATAGCCAATCAGAACCCATTTAATTTTAACCGTCACATTCATTAACACAAGGAGAGACTTTGTTTATCGTTGTTGAGTGTGAACACTTTTATTGTTATGGTTATAGTTATCGTTATCGTTATCGTTCTTGGTGTGAATAGGCCTTTACAGTTTACTCATTAAACCCAGATGTATTCTCACTGGCTTTGTTCCAATTTGCATACTTCTGTACCTTCAATACCTAAAACAACTTTTATTGTTATGGTTATAGTTATCGTTATCGTTCTTGGTGTGAATAGGCCTTTACAGTTTACTCATTAAACCCAGATGTATTCTCACTGGCTTTGTTCCAATTTGCATACTTCTGTACCTTCAATACCTAATATGAGTGCTGTATTTGAACACCAGTAATGTTTAAATGTTACGATCGTCATTTCTGTTAAGTGCACGGAGTTGGTGTTTGATTTGAGACAACCCTGTGGACACTCACACACTATGCGAGTAAGAACACTTCATTAAAGTGTACTGATGGAATGACGCTGATTGGAACAGAGCCTCTGTCTTCTTTCCTATTTTCATCCAAAATATCTAAATGGCAGCTATTGTTTTCCCACATAGGACCCTCTGGAATTAAGGGACTTTCCGGTATGCCAGGATCCCCAGGAAGACCTGGCTCACCTGGATCTCCAGGATTTCCAGGATCTAAGGGGGATTCCAGTCCTCCAGGATTTGGGGCACCAGGAAGCCCAGGACCCAAGGTACTGTTTAATTGATTAATTATTCCTATTCAGGTTTTTGGGCCTTTTCTGTAATGCTCCCACCTGTTCATATTTCAAGCTCCAATTTTGCAATTAAGCATGCAAACAGAAAACATGATTGGCAAATTCTGTTGCTGGGACCTTCAACTCCTTTTAGGTCATTATGCAAGAATGGCATTGGTAGAAAAAAAGGAATTGTAAAAACCTCAATGTAACTCCAATTTTGATAGACTACAGGTGCTGATAGAGGAGGAGGTTGGTTAACTTTCCTTATTGTCTGAAAAATACTGTATGTTGAAAGATATGATTATTACAGATTTTCATAGAAACACTGATCGGATGAAGAACATTCACCTGAAAATGTAAAAAAGTGTTTAACAGAACCGTAGAAACACTGTACAAAATGAAGGGTCCTCACTACCTTGTTATCTTTTTAATTCTGCAGCTTCTAAGAATTGGTGCATATTGTAACATGTTGTAATGTATTGTTGTGTTGTTTCCTCTAGGGTGAACCTGGAACACCCGGCTATCCAGGAAGCCCAGGATCCAAAGGACAGGCTGGTAGTCCAGGCTCACCAGGGTTCAATGGTGGCCCAGGAGCCAAGGGTGACCCAGGGCTACCAGGATTTCAAGGTGAGATGCTCATTTGTTGGCACTGAAATATCATTTGTTGTCACTGAAATATAGAACACTTCAGTATAGGTAAATTACAAGTCTGTGTTGTGTTCAGGAAGCTTAAAATTCAGGCAACCCATAGTTGCTCTTCTGTGTGGTTATGTATGTCCAGATAAATGTTAGGCTAGTTGAATACTACCAGAGAATGTCTAATAAGAGGAGAACTTCCACTCTCGGAAAACTTCCGGTTTCTGAACTGGTGGCAGTTCCTTCTGTGGTTCCACATGAGGGCACTCGTCCACAAGTGCAGAATGAATGGAGGTCTATGGAGCTGTACCCCTCAAAATCCACTTTTCTCGGGATATAATTTTTTGTCAAGTAATTTGAATATTGTATTCAAAAGGGGAGGCAAAGAAAATACACTTGGTTGAGTATTATATTTTTTAAAGTCACTTAATTGTTCTAAAAAGCCTTTAAACGTGTCAATGACGTCATTCATTAGCACAATGCTAGTGTGTTATGGGCAACAACGACCCAACCTGTAAGAAATCAAAAGGACATAAGTACTCTTTTTTTTTTTTTTTTTTTTGACCTATAACCCATGTTGAAGTTATACAAACTACAATCAAATCTGAGATTTCTCAACAACAAACAGGTGAAAGAGACAAATTTAGCCGTCTAGCTCCATTGACTCCCATTCATTTTGCAGACATGGCGATCGCCCCCAGTGGAACTCTGGTGGAACTGCAACCAAAATTCAGTACAATGGGACTTAATACGGAGTGGCCAGGCTCTCCGTAGATGGGTTCTGATACTACTATACTAGTAGTATAGTGTTATTTAGTCTTATTTCCTCAGTGCCCGATAGGGGGGAAGAGGGTATTGTCATCGGGTCCATTCGTCCGTCCGTGTGTGTGCGTATTCGCTCACATAACTTAAAAAGCCGGCATGTCTTGCTACTCCTAGGTGATCATCCAGATCCAGCTCAGATTGCAGATGCTGGAATTAGTTTTTCTCTTAAGGGGCGAGGGGCTGCAGTTACTCTTGATATATTGTATTGTGTCACCATAGAGTAGCTCAAAAGGACAAACCAACCAACACTGGCTTTGCAGAGGGTCTTTCACGTTCTTATTTATCTTGGCAGCTGTCATATTTCTCCCAGATGCTTGCAAATGGAGTAGGATTAATTTGGTTGCAATTCAGCAACCTCAGCACTAGAAGCCCCCCACTGTAGCTGTAAAACAAAATTAAACAAAATTAAATTAAAGTTATTTTAAAAGAAGAATGCATAAACTCAGACTATCTGTAATCCTGTCAGCCTATGTCCCGTTTGAGGTCCCTGGCTCATCAACTGTCTTGTTGATTTCATCAGAAATAATTCATTGCAGGTAACTGGCTTCTTGCAAAGGACATGATAAGGATGTTGAGTAACCTTAGACGTCTTTTGGTCAGCCTACAGTCATCTCTAGTCTATAGTCAGTGTTCATAGTTAGTTGGTGTTCATTGGATCTTTTTGAAAGTAAACACAATTGATAAACTGTGTTAACACTGAGTGTATTTACAGCGGCGTGACTATTCTGCTAAGCTGGAATGCAACTACTGAAACATGTTCTATAAATAATGATGATCAAACGTGTTAAAATCTTGACTGTTCTATTTCTAGGACCACCTGGTATTCCTGGTCCAAAGGGTCTAGATGGAACCCCTGGTCCCCCAGGTATCAATGGACCCCCGGGTAGGTCTGGCGAACCAGGCCGTCCTGGATCATCTGGTTACCCAGGAGAAAAAGGTCAAGCTGGTCGTGATGGAATCCCTGGACCAGATGGATTGAAAGGAGATCCAGGTAAGATACAGGATTACAGCCATACGTCATTAAACCTTATAACAACACTCAAGATATTTATCATCAGATTTATTTCAGCAGTTATTGTAATACATATCTTATCTCAACACAATGTAATGATCATACATTGAAAGAGCAGAGAACAGATTTATCAAATGGTTTTCTTTCTCTCAGGTCCTCCCGGCTTTGGAACCCCCGGTTCCCCTGGTCTACCAGGATTCCCAGGTAAAGTTTGTATTTAGTGACTTGTTACTGTAGGTTATTAGTTGATAGTTAGTTGGTTAGTTGATAGTTAGTTGACAGTTGAATTAGTTGATGGTCAAAATTAAAGATATAGTCCAAGATTTGAATTAAAAACTGTTTTGACAGTGCATGGAATGAAGGGAGGTAAATTAATTGGAGGTTTAGCTCAAATGCCAACAGTCTTTTTACCAGAATTGCATAATTTGGTACACAATAGATAGTGTTGTTTCTGTAGCTCAACTGCTAGATAAAGAGTCATGCAATACGCAATACCAACACATACTGTACACATAGTGATTAAATGTCAGAGATTTCTGAACTGTAACTTTTTTAGTACACCAAAGCACTTGATACATGAATGAATGTACTGAAAAATTTTGAAGCAGAATACGGAAGTCATATATTTTCTCTCAAACAATAACTATTACCAGATGGTGTGGATGATGGGGGATGCCCACTTCGTATGATTGTTTGTTGGAACTTACATTCATTGTTTTTTTAATTGGTTATATACAGTAATCAGTCCTCAGTGAGATTATGCTCAGCTAATCAGAATCACTTACCCTCCACTGTTTCCATACCACGATATTCATATTACCAGATGTCTCTCTCACTGAAAATATATCTCTTTGCTGCTGAACAGGTCCGAAAGGAGATATCGGTCTTCCTGGTTCTCCTGGAAGTCCTGGTTACCCTGGAACAAAGGGCGATGCAGGATTTCCAGGGTCGCCTGGAGGTCCTGGCAGTGTTGGGCCTCCTGGCCCTCCAGGTGTCACTGTGCAGGGACCTAAAGGTAACCAGGGTCCTCCCGGTGCTCCCGGAAGACTTGGTAAGTTATTTTATTCTCTATATATCACGAATGCCTCAAGCAATTCTGCTGTCTGGTTTCCAGTTGCCTTATTAGGACAAAACTTTGTGGGCCAGATGTACTAACGTTTTTGCGCCCACTTCAGGCGTATTTGATTCGTAACATGCACATAAAAACATGGCTAGGTATGTACAAACAGGCCGCACTGAGGAAAAAGTGCAGACTGCCTGTCATGGGAGCTGCGAATGGCTATTTGCGCTTTTCCGTGTCATGCATATGCATTCATAGGAGGGTCAAGGGAAAGTGGGAGTATCGCACAAACACAGGGGAGGAGAAGTGCTAATAGTGATTGATTAGGTATTCCGCCATATGTATGACAACAGTGCACGTCGCGCTGTTTTGCGGTGAAAAACCTGCCTGTGAAAAGCAGGTGAAATCCAAATTGCGGTTAAATGGGTCAATTAGAGAAACTTTTAGAGACAGCTGAATCAGTATTCAGAGCATTGGTTTTCTTCATTGTACTATGTCAAAGGCAACCTTAACTTTTGTTTGCTTTTCTAATATCGTATTTTCCCTTTTACGACATACACTTCCCAATCTGCTAGACTAGGGTATTAAGTCATAGCCCTAGTCTACGTGCAGTAAATAGTTCAAGTATTTTTTAAGTAGATTAGTAGAACTACTACTAGCCTTACTCTGTATGTAGCTGCTCGTTGACATCTTATTATCATGTATGATCACTAAAGTTTGATTCTTTTTAATGTCGCAATTGGTTAACTATTCAACTGCGCTTGTGGTTCAACTGTGAGCACGCAATTAGCGTTGTAGAGGGGGCGGGGACGGACGGTGATGAACGCTGTTTACGTAATGAAGTGACAGCTTAGTAAATTCCCCGCAATATGGAAAAGCACAGCGTTCGCTTTCTGCGCATAGAAAAACTCTGTATTAACGCTTTAAGCATGAAGAAGACCCTCCTGGTATATTGATCAAAATTGAAATTTTTATTGATTTAATCCTTTTTATAAGGAAAGGAGTGTGCAGACACATCTTGTGCTTCTGTTCTCATTGCCAGAAAGTGGCAGCTGATTACCAGACAGCAAATGTGCACAAACTGTTGGAATGCTTTGGTTATTCAACTGATTTGCATGAACTTCACAGATAGCACAATGTCATATTTGTCACTGAGCACAACACATACTCTGAATCACCAAGCACTGAGCAGAAAAAAAAAAATTCACGGTTGAGCACCATTCACCACCACCTCCAATACCAGGTCCTTTACACCAGATAAATGGCCAGTGGTACACACCAATCTTAAGTACTTCACAAGGTTTGATCTGGACCTGAAAGAATGGATTTTGTCCACACAATGTCCGCATCCATCAATTGTTCATCCATATGTGTGTCTATCTCTGTGTCAGTCTTTTCCTCCGTTCCCTTATGTTTCTTCACTCCCTCCCTCCCCCCTTCCAACGCCTTGACCTGGGGCAATCAATGTTGCTGCGCTAATTTTTGTCACAGGGTTGGTGTCTGTGTCTTGTGTGGTCACAACATAATTAGTTATTTGTTTAATTGAATTTAAACTGGATTGATGCAGTAGAGCTGTGTATTCAATGAATGACAGCTCGGCTGTGTATCAGTCCAGAGTGTCTGTCTTGCATGGGCCTTGTATGACCTATGGTAAAAAGAAAAGCCCAGACAGAACCATCCTGGCTCATTTTCAGCCCCCAAATGATGTTTAAGTTGCTTTCAGCCTCCCGTCACATACTATTTCTAATTGTAAATCCTAGAATATTTTGGCAGTTTACATATTGGCAGTTTAATCAACCTGAAGCAAACAAAAAACAAATAAATTCATGAATAAATGAACTTATAACGCATAACTTACATTTTGAATTCAGCTCTGAGCCTTGCATAAGGTTGGTTCTGTACAAGGGTTATCTTGACAAGTTAAAGTTAAATGCTGAGGAATTCCATATTTGTATCGCTTCCTGTGGCTTGGGACCGACTCATCTGGATGGCACGGGGCTGTGGCAGGTCCTGAAGGTCAGACTACTTCTATAATCAGAATCAGACAGAATGTAGTGTCACAACTTCACTCGTATTTTCAGGAGCCCACTGTTTTCTTTTTATATTGTATCTATTAGGTTTGTAGTGATTAATACATTTTGTTTAGTAGTTATTTTTTATTTAATTCAATTAGTTAAATCAAATTTCAATTTCGTTGTAGTTGTACAATATTCAGATGTAT
This sequence comes from Alosa pseudoharengus, assembly GCF_046254945.1. Lineage (NCBI taxonomy): Eukaryota > Metazoa > Chordata > Actinopteri > Clupeiformes > Clupeidae > Alosa > Alosa pseudoharengus. Next base: position 26,651,551 of record NW_027468640.1, read on the forward strand.
ACTGATACCGTTAAAATTTTAATGTGTCTTGCAAATACTAGTATTCACTTTCTACAGTTTACTACAGTTTACATCGGTCCATGGACAACAGATGCAAAATAGTATTTTTCTTCTGGCACATTTGCATATTATATTTTTAATGTGCAATGTCCATGTCATATAAACCTTAAATAAATGAATAAATGATACAGTTTCACATGTAACGGCAGATGACAAATAGTGAGGTCTGTTTCGAGTTTGACTGTTTCATTCTGTAGAATGTATAGGAACGTTTCAGCTAATTGCAGTTGAACAATTTTTGTAGCATCTCAAATGTCTATATCAGTGGTTCTCAACCTGAGGGTCGCCAGACTGTGTGAAAAAAACAACAACATTAAACCATCAGTTTTCATTCATTTAGTTACATTCCATTACCATTTCTAACATACACACACATACACACACACACACACATACACACAAACAAACAGCATTGTTGCTCACACAAGTCTATATATTGACAGTCTCGACTTAACTAAGTGTCAAAATATTGGCAATCATGCAGACTTTGAGGGCTAATAGTATGATATAATCCTCAGTGTTGTTCCATTAGCTGTGCATTATGGTAAGCAATTGCTGTTATGAACATGATAACGTTATTTCACGTTTTGGTAACACCTGTGATGGTTGGTAAAGTAGAAGCCTCATTCAGCACCCATGGAGATAGCTTCTCCGAAAAATAAATATATCCGAAATATTATTCAGACTCAAGACACCAATATACAGTAAATCTAATAGCACAGAAGTTAAAGCTAAAATGGAATTTATTATTTTGTCTGTGAGCAAAAAAAGTGCAGGCAGCATATGGATCGAGAGTGGGTTTGGAAGTGATGAACTCAAACCTGATTATTCTGGGGGGTCATGACTCAAAAAAGGTTGAGAACCACTGCTCTTTATAACCCCAACCAAGCATGTTTTTAACTAATGGTTGGTTTTGTCAACTTCATTTGACGTGTGTGTGTGTGTGTGTGTGTGTGTGTGTGTGTGTGTGTGTGTGTGTGTGTGTGTGTGTGTGTGTGTGTGTGTGTTTGTGCATGAGAGAGATAAAATGCTATTCTATTTGGTAACTTTTGCACTGTGCTAACTGTTGTTCTTGTTTTTAACCTGTTTGGGTGCTTTGGGCAATCTGGCTTCTCCATCTTGTGAACTCGGGAACGTGTTGATCTTTGGACCTCTTAGGTCCACCAGGTTAGACTCTAATGGGTTGGTGCCCTCCTTTGTGATGTTGTGTGTCCCAACCTCTTTGGACCACTCTCTCTTTTGGGGTCAAAGGGCAAGGGCACTAAACTATATGTATGTGTTTCTAAAAAAAAATTGTTTACAGAATAGCCAGCGGTTTGTGAAGTGTTCATTCTCCCTCGGCTACAAAATATCCCCCAACATCATTATGCACACAAACACACACAGACAAAACATGTACAGTTTAATAGATGGATTCATCTTATTCATAAACAGTATGTTCTGACAGTGTTTTTTTTGACGGTCAAAAGCTGAATGTTGATAAAGCACATGCTATGTTAGAAGTGCCACGGTACCATGGTGGACCTTTAAACAGTGTAATAAAATATTTGATTGTGTCCTAAGGTCCCCCAGGTCCTGAAGGCCCGCGTGGTCTCCCAGGCAGCGGAGGTGTTAAGGGAGACAAGGGCTTCCCTGGAACCTCTGGCAGCCCAGGATTTCCTGGACCGAAGGGTGAATATGGTCCTACTGGATTGCCGGTAAGTAATACCTTTGGAGCCATCAGACAACCATAAGATCAACCATGCAAATGGCAATATGGTTAGTCCATATTTATTGCCAGCTAGTAGAATAATTTTTGTGACATTGTTAAGCTATGAAAAGGCTTCATTGAGAGGCTAGGTTTATCCCAAGTTGGGAAAGTCATTTGTGGATAAACATGGCCTTGAATTCCTGAAATAGGGGACTCCAGGTAGCCCAGGATTCCCTGGATCGAAAGGAGATAACGGATCTCCTGGTGTTCCAGGATTCCCAGGTCAGAGAGCATCCTGGCATCTTCATTGTATTCATGCCAGCATTTTCTTCACATTTGGTCTTTAAAAAACAATAAAGTAAATTGATACAACTTATCATAACGGTCATAACCTTTTAAATGTTTTTTTTCTCACAGGACCTAAAGGCCTGCCAGGTCCTGGCGGTCTCCGTGGTCCTCCTGGTGACCCTGGTAGCTCAGGTTCCACAGGTAAGTACCCTCAACCCCCATCTTACTTTTCAAGAAACCCTTCTTCCTACTTGATAATGCCTCAACCAACCCCACTGTTTGTGTGTGTGTGTGTGTGTGTGTGTGTGTGTGTGTTGGCCTTAGGTCCCCCAGGTGAACCAGCTGTGCCTCCAGCTCCTATTGTAGTGAAGGGAGCTCCTGGTCCCCCAGGCAACCCTGGTCTGCCTGGCAACAGAGGGCCTCCTGGTGCCCCTGGATTGGAAGGCTTGTCCGGTTAGTTCAGGAGACTCGCTCTCACCTTCTGATGGGATATACACATGTCCTCAGTGTTTGTGGTTATTTGCGATGTTATAGCCAAATGACGTCATCTGTCATGAGACTGAACGAACTCTGTCCACCTCTGTCCAGGCCCACCCGGAGAACCTGGAAATCCTGGTCCCGAAGGCCCTCCAGGATTCAGCGGACCTCCTGGAAGGAAAGGAGACATCGGACCAGCAGGACAGCCAGGTAGGTTAAATGGAAGCACTATCTTTTTCCCCACACACACAAACACACAAAAAAGTATCTAGATTTAGCCTTAGATAGGAGTTGATTTGACCTGCTTAGCTCATGTGCCTCTATAAGCAGACAACACATTACTACAGAGGAATGTAGTGGACAGAAATCGGTAGCGGCAAAGTTCCTTAAAGGGCCTCATCAGTTGAATGACTTGTTTTCTCAATCCCTGTTTGCAGGTCAGCGTGGGTACCCTGGTCCTCCAGGCTCCGATGGTTTACAAGGTCAACCTGGTCTCCCTGGACCGGGGTCAGTGGCCCACGGCTTCCTGATCACACGCCACAGCCAGTCTACGGACGTCCCCTCATGCCCTCAAGGCACCAGTGCCATCTATGATGGCTACTCACTACTGTACGTGCAGGGTAATGAGCGCGCTCACGGACAAGATCTCGGTAAGTGACAGTGACAGTGCCACAGACACGTGGCTTTTTAATTCATATTGCACTGCTGCTAACTCTGGATTTCTGTTTTCTAAAACACATTAAACCAATTTGTTTTATTTTATAAACAAAACACAACTTCATGGTGCTTTGTTATACACTGCTCAAAAAAATTAATAGAACACTTACAGTTTTCCACTATTGTTAAAACACATATTTGAAACCTTCCACCCTTTTCTCTATTCTCAAACTACATTCACAGAATGTCTGACAGTTCTTGCAAAATAAAACACTCGCCTTAAACGTTTTACTTGTGTTTAGAACCAAACAGTGTCAGAGTACCGATCCAGTGTATGATTGAAGTGTTAATTTTTTTTGAGCAGTATATTTTAAACCCCTCAGGGTTCTGTGTTGCTGCCCTTACTGTTCTCTTCTACCACACATCATCCTTCACTTTCTTTTCTCTTTCTTTTCTCTTTTTTTTCTCTTGTCTCTCCTCCCTCGCTCCATCTCAGGTACGGCAGGCAGCTGTCTGAAGCGCTTCAGCACCATGCCCTTCATGTTCTGCAACATCAACAACGTGTGCAACTTTGCGTCGCGTAACGACTACTCATACTGGCTGTCCACTCCTGAGCCCATGCCCATGAGCATGTCCCCCATCACCGGGGGCAACATTAGGCCTTTCATCAGCAGGTGAAGCATGGAAGGCAGAGACTGTGTGTGTGTTTGTGTATGTGTGTCTGTATGTGTGTGTGTGCATGTTTGCGTGTGAGATAAGGTGTGTGTGTGTGTGTCTGTACTGTATAATACATATAAATATTCCTATTTTGTCGTAACCATAAACCGTATTGGTCCTTCCAACAGCACCAGGCAGCTTGTTGAGTTTGCCCGTCTGTCCGTTAGTCACACGGATTCACAAGCCTCGAAATACTTTTGTTTTCAGTGTTTGAATTGTAGTATTCAAGCACTGCATACAGTCAGCAACTTCTGAACTCCAGCTCAGGCACCCAACTCCAACTCCAGCTTAAGATTTCTAGCCCAGTGAAAATAAAAAAAAGTCCTCATATGCAAGACTCGCTACTCGGTAGCCATCTTGGCCATTTGGGCAAGGCAGAGTGTTCAAAAAACTAAGTCTTAACTATGACCTAATCACATGTTAGGTTGTGCTAAGAATGTGGATATGCATTGAAGTAGTTTAATGACCTCACTGCAACATGTGTTTCCAGGTGTTCTGTTTGTGAAGCTCCGGCTATGGTGATTGCCGTGCACAGCCAGACCATCCAGATCCCCTCATGCCCACAGACGTGGGAGCCCTTGTGGATTGGCTACTCCTTCATGATGGTACACTACACTGTCACATCTGTCTCTTATTTATTTGATCAGTCAGCATTTAGGTTTATTAGGTTAGATTGTTTTTTTGTCAATATGAAAACACATTGTTTTCAATGTTGATGGTTGATATTGTTGCTGATATTGTTATTATTACTATTATTATGCTGAATGTAGGTTTTTCATCTTTATTTGAATTTTTGTTTTTTACTAATGTAGTGTTCATAATACACCAAGTCGCTTTGGACAAAAGCGTCTTCCAAATACCATAACCATACCCATTAACATTTCAGAACTAAACAAAACTATCACTGCGTGCCCCCAGATGTATGTGAGATGGGAACAGAAACACTGATTAGTCAGGTTCCCTCTTCGCTGTGAAGCGCTTTGAGTGTTGAGAAAAGCGCTATAAAAATGTCAAGTGTTGTTGTTGAACATGATCATGTTTTCCCACAGCACACCAGCGCAGGGGCAGAGGGTTCAGGTCAGGCCCTGGCCTCTCCTGGGTCTTGTCTGGAGGAGTTCCGGTCCTCACCCTTCATCGAGTGCCACGGGCGAGGCACCTGCAATTACTACGGCAACTCTTACAGCTTCTGGTTGGCAACTGTGGATGCAAACGACATGTTCAGGTGAGATGGCCATGTTATCCATGAAGTGCAAAAAAAAAAGATGACAAGAAGTTAACATAATTTTCCACCTACTGTACTAAAGAGGTTTGTATGTTGATTTTGAAAAAATTCTTTTGCAATTCAGCTATGAGGTTAATACGCATACACAGGAATACACTTCTGATTCATTGGGCTATGGGGCACTGTGGTTATTACACGTGTCCGGTTAATACATATTTTACATATTTTATTTTTTTAATTTGCATAAAACATTGTTCTGCGGTTTATGCACAATACGGCTAATGCATTGGAAATGACTGCAAACCTTTGCATTCCATCTTTCATTGTCAACAGGAAGCCACAGTCAGAGACACTGAAAGCAGGAAACCTGTCGTCGCGTGTGAGTCGTTGTGTGGTCTGTATGAAGAGGACGTAACACAGCGTGTTAGCGTCAAGGGCCGATAGCTGTAGCGACAACGTCAGCAGCAGATGGATGGTGCATTGTCTTTAAGTCAAACTCTATGGTGCTACTGTGCAACACAGCAACAAAAAAAACTGTTATAAAATGAATTTATTATACTTTTTTTGAAAGAAGTACCTCATTAAGAAAATGCAAACAATCCCAGAATTGTGCCAAGGTGGCAAAAGTGCATTTAGTTTTTCTTTTTCTGTCCCGGAGAGATTTTTTTCCTTCACATGAAAGTAATTTTCTTAAAATATTTTTGATGTTGGTACAGAGATGGTACGTTTTTTGAGACAGAAATGCTCCTTTTTCTTTTTTTTCTTTTCTATAATGGAGTGGAATTGTCTCGATTTTACCAAATCGGCACTTTTGATCATCAAAGAGAACAAATGCACTGAAGAGCTACATTAGTGAGACTGCGTTTTTTTATGCTTCAAAACATTTCTCTCCATCACTTGTTGCTTTCCCTTTGTTGGTGGTAACTTTACTAATCCTGCTGTGTCCACAACTGGTTAACTCCCTATAGACATTTTTCCTCCTATTGTAAGTAATGAAATGTGTATATTGTGTAAAACACCTTTTTAGTGTTAGGCATAAAAATGGTAGGCACTGTCATGAATTCCTGGGTGTTTTCACTCAGTCATTCACACTCACTAATTCATTCATGTGCTCACTCACATACTTACACGTTCACTTACACAAGCATTGTAAAAATTGTGTGTGTTATAAATGAAACAGTATTTTTATATATATAAATATATATATATAAGAAAAAATACAGACTATATATATACAAGCCTTTCAGCTAAACAACACTGGGAAGTTCTTTAATACGGTAAATATTTTCTTACATTAAATAAGATTTCACATACTACAGATATTTGAGTGGCTGTCTCCCAGAAAGCTTTCCCTGTCAAAGGTCCAAGAATATTTACAAAACAATTATGCTGTATGTTCAAGATTTTTTTATGCTACTTTAACAAAATATTTTCTGGGAGGATATAGATCTTCCTGCAATTGATCTTAATCTCTTGAATACAATAAAATATTAGAGATATGGATATTTTCTTTCGCTGGTCTTAGTTGTGTTTCAGTGTGTTATTGTACATATGTGGGAAGATACAAACGGAACGAGGGCCAATAATTCCTATGACTATTTTCTCTTGGATTTTAGTCACTTTGGGGTGCAAGAATATGTATTAATTTCAAGAACTGTTTTATTCATGTTTATTATCCAGAAGTTGTTATACAATTTTAAGACTGAAATAAAGAAATACAAAACTCTACTGCTGGTCAGTGTCATTCAAAACAAAGAAATTTTAAATTTAACAAAGATAAAGTAAATTTCAAAATCTCAATATTTTACTTCTATTGCTGAGGTACCTCCACTACAGAGGTTCTTTCTTGACAAACAAGATGTAAATTTGGTTTTGACCACTAGAGGGAGAAATTGAGAAGTTAACGCAGTGGTCCCCAAACTACGGCCCGCCACCTCATTTTGGATGGCCCCCCAAATCATGTCCGTGGTATATAGCATCTGGCCCGCACGGGAGTATGACATCGTCAAACTATGACCTCCGCAATTTCCCCATTCATTTTCTATGGCGAGTCTTAACAGTACACATGTAATACTCTTTATGTCCACCGGTGGTTGTTTTGGCGCTGTTTTGCGTTTGCCGTTGAAAACAGAATGAAATGCTGACTGCATCAGTGCTCAAAGTATTCTAAAAGTTTATCAATTAATTGTTAATAACTAACTTCTATTCAAGTCATATTTCTGGGACTTTCTGGGATAATTATTTCTATTTTTTATTCACTCGTTAAGTTAGAATGGTGGTCATTTATGTTTTTGCCAGCACTTCATAAAACTCTCATAGTTTGAGTTATTTGAATTATTTGTAGGATATTACTTGTTCACAACAGACACAGAGTTCAGAGTTCACACATTTTGAATAAAATATACTTTTGGGACTCCCTGCCAACACTTTTGGGAATGCTAAAGTCTTTTTATCAGCATTATTTTATTTGAGCTACATTTTACTACTACTTATTTATATGGCATGATGGCAACATAAACACAGCTAACAATGGTATTAAAGTGCAGTAGATTAAATGTAATGGAATATTCAACTAAGACTGCTGTTGTTCACAGCACTAAGCTATTTATGGTTACTGATATACTCCGAGTCTCTGGCCCTCTCTTAGAGCCAGGCATAATGAGCTGGCCCTCGGAAGAAAAAGTTTGGGGACCACTGAGTTAACGAGTGAATATAAAAGATTGAGGAGGAAAAAAAAATATGCCAGTTTTTTTTTTTACCGCCATGTGTGTAAACACACAAGGTTTTATACTACCTCTCCTTGCCTTTGTTATCTGAGAAGTTTTATCTGGATAACCAACACTGGTTCCTGTGTGCATCAGTCATGTCAGCTTCGTCAGCCCTCTGTGCCATCCAGCCGTTGTTTATTTTCTGACTGATTGTCTGTCAGCCAAGGGGACTAAGCCACCGAGCTTAAGAGAGGTTAGCAGGATCCAGTGCTCACCAAATAAAAAATGACATTTGTGGCAATCACTTTGGGCACCGATGCTCTGTGCTTGAGAGTAAGCACTCAATAGGATCATTGTCAGAAGTACAGCATGTGCAAGACTTAATTCTTCCTGTGCCGATGGCATTCATTCAAGCTCGGAGTGAGAGCTCTTCTAAGACATCCATGGGACTCTCATTGGTTGTCTGTCAGGCCTATCACATCTTTGTGTTCGGTTTGGCAAAACAATCCACCATGTCTAGGTTGTAATGTTTTACAAGTCATGGTGGTCCCTGGTTATCTGCAAATGTGACAAAACATTTTTGATTGGAGACTTTCAGATTGATTGATTTTTTTTCTTGATTCCTCAATATTCAGCTCAATTTCCTCAGTCGAGCTCTTACAACTGATATTGGGAAGCACTTAACCCACATACACACAAGTATAGGGCTTATCTTTTTAAAATGTTCTATTTACAAACGATATATGCATCAGAGAACCCTATGGACTGGTGCTCCAGTGTGTGCAGAATATCACTCAAATATGTATTAATAATTGATGCAAGATTATTTTAAATGGCAGTGCTCTTTATACCTACAGAAAAGTAATCTTGATGAAAACTGATAAAGATGTTTGGTTAGACTCCTGAAACAGTTTATCACAGTTGTGTGATAAAGTCTATTTTGCTTTGGCATTACAATTGTGTTTTGTCAAACTATAGCTGAGAATCAGAGTGTGTGTGTGTGTGAGAGAGAGAGAGGTTTTCCTCTCTGTCTAGGGAATTTCTGTGTCACACCCCTGGGATTTGGTGCTAAATGCTCAGGTCAGTGAGGGGGCACGAGGGGCTCAGCAGCTTCTAGGAATGTTGCAGCTCCACTCCGAAGTTCACCTGTAGCAACAGATTTCTATAAACTCTCTCATGTGAGACTGTTTCCTGATTTACAAAAGGCCCTTAACTCATTCGGTCACAACGTTTTACCAAATAAGATGATAGGAGTCATTGTGTTCCAGAGAGACTCCCTGAATGCTCTATGTCCTGAACAGCACATAGAAGACTCAGAGTGGCATGCTGGTCTCAACAAGTTACCTGTGAAAACATGTGGGGGAAAAAATGGCCTCCGATTTCCTACTGCACTAGCCGTAACAATAGGGCTGCTGAATTGGTTAGAGGCCAGTTTAGCTTCTCTTGGTAGAGTAGTCACAACAATGTTTTCCCAGCCAATTGGTTAAAACTGTACTTTAGCCTGCTCTGTTAATAAATTCCTGTTTATCCACCAAAGGGACTTTGTCCTCTTGGCACTTGGCTGTGGTGGCAGTGTGTTTGTTGCTGGGGTAGCTTACTGCTTTCATATAACAGCCCATCCTATGCTTATTTGAGAGCCCATCCTATGCTTATTTGAGAGTATTGGTGACCGTGACGGCAAAAAACAGCTGCTGCAACAGCATAGAAAAATAGTAAAAATAATTTTACACAATTCTATAATTACTATTACATTAACTCTATTCTTGTTGTTCCAAATAAACAGAGTGAGAAGCAGTCAATGGTTACGTTAACACATTTTTATTGCAATAGCTCTGTTGAAAGCAAGAAAAAAAAATCAGATAAATATAAACACTATGCAATGTTCAAAATGTTCTGACTACGTCTCCCTTGCACTCTCCATAGAAAAGAGAGGGAGGGAAATCAACACTTGGGGGGGGGGGGGGGGGGCAATTAACATAAAAAAAGAAAAAAAGCAACAAGTATTTACAGTAGAGGATGCAGCCATGAACTGGTGTTAACATCTATTTTTCTTTCGGCCATACATTTCAGATTATGTATGCACTGGGGTGAAGAGTCCCCCCCTTCATATCTGACACTCAATCCCACTCTGTCAAGCTTGAAAATACAATTTTCTCTCAAATCAAAAACAAAACACAGGTTGCATGGCAATGACACCACTCATCAGCATCGTTCTTACTCTACAGATTGCCCCCATCATCATAATCACATTCAAAATTTCTGTTTTGTATTGTACTACACAGCAGCGAATTAAAAATAATAATTATAATAAGATACAAAACATTGGGCAGAGGCTTTTATAAAAATGCAAAAGTCTTCACAAAGAAAAAAAAAAAATCTGCACATTCCTTCTCACACCAGTTTTTTTAATTCCTCCCCGGCCCCACATTTTTCATTACAACACCACTGAATGTTTAAACCAATTTCACACAATAGCAAAGACAATTGATTTTCTTTTTTGCTCACTGTATTTTGGTCTCCTCTCAGATCTGTAAACTATATGTAAACTGAGAAGAAATTAGAAATAATATTTAATGCAGGACCTACACACTGAGTGGGGGCATATGTGTATTACTTAATTACTTATTATTTAATATTGTGTCATTTTTGTTTTTCGTTTCAAATGCCGCATGGAAAAGGGGTTAGGAGTATACAATTATTATTTTTTTAAATAACTGAAATGAACTTTCTGGTTCTAAAATGCTCTGAAATCCTGGTCACTTTCCAATGAGGGTGAAATGTCCAGAACAGCAGTTCTTTAAAGCTTTCTTAGTGGATAGTTTATTTGTTGTGCCAGTAAAACAAAATAAAAAAATACATCTATGAAGCAATATATCTAATACTTTTCAGTTCACTTAACAACTTTTGTTTTAAAATATATTACAGCACATTTTCAGGAGTTTAATACAGGCTGAATGCTGCTTAACCAGGGGGTTCAGAAACAACTGGTGTCATGCTTCTCCACATTATATATTTCTTGAAAATGTCAACAAGCATAGTCACCCTAATGAAGCAGGGTCAAAACTATGAAACGATTTGTCAAAGTGAATTATTGTTTCCATACTTTTAATACTTTTGTACACATCGTAAAAGCATTCCTTCCTATTGGTATCAGTAATAATGCTCATGGTCATTCCTACATCGAAACACAATCAAGTTGTACCATAAAAATATTTCCCTGTACCTTTCCCTCATCTTAACTTTCCTCAAAGTAAGAAACTTCAATAGCAGTTCTGCATATTTGGTTCCGTCATATATGAAGAGAGTTAGGAGCCAATGACTTGAGGGGTTGGAGGTGAACAAAATGTTCAGGTAGTCAGTTTAAATTATTTTTTATTATGCTTTTAAATTTAGCAAAGCCGGTGAATCTCTAGTGGTGGAAGCAGTACCAAAAACAAGTTTATTCTTCCTCTGCTGTTCAAACACTCCTTTTAACTACAGTGTCTTCACTGATTTGTCCAACATTGAAAAAAAGGAAAGTGCGAGTACACACATACATACATACATACACACACACACACACACACACACGGAACAGTACCGATGACACTGCATGGGGCATGGAGAGAGAGAGAAAGAAAAAAATAAAATCATGGCACACTTCAAATTTTTGGACAGCAAAAAATATGCTATAACAATCACCACTGGAATCAGCTTTATTGCCACCCCCTTTCATAACTTCATAGAAACTTTTTTGTGCCTTTTTTTTTCTTTTCCCAAATTCAGGAGCTAAAGGTGAGGCACATAATTAGAGGACTGAACAGTTCAATTAGCATCCTGCCCCAACAGCATTCTCAACCTGCACCCTTACAGGCCTGACAGTAAAGAACCCTGTTTTTACCTGCCACGACACCTGTACCATCTGAAATATAAAGCACATCTTTATTCTCTGAGGTGTTGCCTGTTGGTTCTCTGCACTTTGTTATTATTATTATCATTATTATTATTATTGGCAATAGAGATAATAGTGCTGTTTACATAGTGTTAAACTGACCAGTGCTCGCCTTGTTAACGGGCGTCATAACTTCCTCTGGCTTAGATTTGAACTGGTTTTTGATCAGTTCCAGGGCAAATCCTACTTTCTCTATTGCTCTCCTCCTTTCATTCCTTCCTTCCATCCTCTCTCTGAGCGATTCCTGCATTCTTGGCAATGCCAGGATGAGTTTAGGTGTGTGGGTGTAAGAGGGGTTTGGCCGTGTGCATGTTGTTGAGTTTGGGTGTGGATGTGAGTGGGGTTTGGGTGTGTGGGTGTGAGTGGGGAGCAGAGCTTGTAGAGGTGCCGATGTGGGGAGCAGATTTTGTGGAGGTGCAGATGTGGGGAGCAGAGCTTGTGGAGGTGCAGATGTGGGGAGAGGGAGGAAGGAGTGGAGCAGAGTGGGGGCAGTATCAAACTGCTGGAATGCACAGCACATCACACCTGGGGTTTGGCAGAGGGTTACTGGAATCCCTTTACGTCATCACACACACACACACACACACACACACACACACACACACACACACACACACACACACACACACACACACACACACACACACACACACACACACACACACACACACACACACACACACACACACACACACACACACACACACTTTCTCTCACTTAAACACAAGGAGCTGAGACTGTGATTTACGGACAGGGAAATGTTGCTGCACGGAAACATATGTGGAACAGAGAACACCTCAGAGAAAAAAAAACAACGCTACAAGAAATCTTCAAAATAAACTCATTTATACAAACAAAAAGTACCTGATACCAATCCGATAGAGATGCCAAAGCCAGTACCTGTAGTGATCAGTGTCAAAATTAAAACTTCTATCTGTGGCAGCAAACAACGGGGGCATATATATATATATATATATATATATATATATATATATATATATATATATAAAGATATACCCCCCAGATCTGTCCCAACCAGTCTGGGCTTCAGGGTCTATCATCCTTTTTGTGCTGTTCGACGATAATATAGTAATCATTTTCAAAATTATTAATGCAAATCAAAAATGCCAATGCAGCAGCTTGCTGAGGCACAACGAGTGAAAAACAAACGATAACAGTGGGTGGGTCAATGGAAGGCCACTGTCTGGCCGGTCTTTAAGTAAGGAGATGAGGGGAGTCAGGCCAATTAGAAGACATCAACCAGCGAAAGGGTCCAAATCTTCAATCTGCAAGAGAGAGAATGGAGAGAGGACATTAAGTAGTGCAAAGAAAATAGAAATGACATTAAACATCAAAGAGATTGCAAGAGAAGCAAAGAGAGCATCAGATAAGTGAATAAAAAAAACGACTTCATTCAACTTCATTTTGTTCAACAGTAGTATAGAGTAGAGATCTATGCGTCATCCCAAGCCAATCTGTCCCCTTCAGAGCGAGTTTGTGGAACTGATGGTTCTGGTAGGTCCAGACCACTCGCCTAAGTTGACCTTGCTGGGACAAGCAGCCCCTTTGATGGAGGCGTTTTTGTCCCATCAAACAATGCCGCAGCGGGCAACAATGCGGATGCTTTGACAGAGGTCCAAACGGCTGGAATGCAGTGGCCTCATTGTATCCCTTTTTTTTTTCTCTCTCTCTCTCTCTCTCTCTCTCTCTCTCTCTCTCTCTCTCTCTCTCATAGGTAAACTCATAGGAAATCATCATCAACAGCAGTGGCCCCTGTACAGACCAAAAGCAGCGAGTGCTTCTCTCTGACCCACTACCATGCACCAGCCTTCCATAATACTAAACCACATTCCAATGAGCAACTGGTCAACTTTCAACTGACCGCATCAAAGGCATATATGTATATTCATTAAAAAAAAAGCATAACAGTGACATTTTCATACACTAAGAAGTAGATCGCATATAAAGACACCAGAGAATATCCTGACATAAAAAAAGCTCATATCCTTGTCCTCTACATCAGGGGTCCCCAACCTTTTATGTACCATGGACCGTTTGATTCCCATTTCTTTTTCACGGACCGGTGGGGGGGGGGGGAGGGTTCGGGGTTCCATGTTCCATGTTGTGCATGCATTACTTGAAAAGAACTAGCTCCAGTTATGTATGAACAGTGAAGGTAACGAACTCTTAAAAAAAAAAACTTGAAGTGAAAATTGAACAATATGAACTATGAAAATTGAACAACTTGAAGCTACATCTATCATGTGTGAACATGCTTAACAAAATATGGTAACAAAACATGGGAACTAAACATGCATTACGAATATAATCAGTGGGAGCCCTGTGCTTGTTTCCCTGCAACAAGAAGGTTCCATCTGGGGGTGATGGAAGACAGTGACACCCTCAGTGTGTTTCTGAAATGTCCAGTCGATTGCGCAATTTGGTCTTAGTTGCAGTCATTGCCGAAAACCTGGCCTCGCATAGATACGTGGTGGGAAATGGTAGCAACGTTTTCAGTGCTTTTACGGCTATATCGGGATATTCTGCTTTGGTTTTCATCCAAAAACCCGCCAGAGAGGTTTCCTCATAGCCTACACACTCTTAAGACCACCGTCATTTGCAATTTCGATCAACTGCTCTTCCTCCTGCGCTGACAAGTTAGGACTAGTCGGGATATTGACAAATGGGTTGCGGACCCACTCATGCCGTGGATCTTTGGAGGATGGGAAGTAACGCTCAAACTCATTTGAAAGCGCAACAAGGTGATCGCGCACCAGCTGCGAGAGAAAGGGCCCTGCCTCAGTCTCTACCAAAACCCCCACTACTGTTTGGAACATATCAAATACACCCCGATCCACTCGTCGTACCCACAAATCAAGCTTGGCTTTAAATGCAGCGACTTTATCTGCCACTTTAAAGACAGTCGTCATTCAGTGACAGGTTGAGGTCATTATGCAACCCGAATATGTCACACAGGTAAGCGAGTTTTGACACCCAGCCCTCATCACTAAAATATGCAGCTAACGGTGACTTTTTTTTCTGTAAGAAATCTCTGCAGCGGCTCTCGCAACTCAAACACTCTGGCCAGTGAGTGACCTGCAACCAACCAACTTGGATAGCGTACCACGGTGACCCATTCACCCTCTCTAACAACTGTGCCTCAATATCCTCTGACATATCATCAATTCGCCTATGGACAGTGCTTGCAGAAAGCGGTACCTAAGCTATTTTTTTAGCTGCAGCCTCCCCAAGGAGTTCATTGCACATGCCTTTACCAGCAGGCAGAATTCCCCAATAGTAAAGGGCTTCTTAGATTTAGCAATCCGACTAGCCACTATGAGGCTTTTAGCGCAGCCACGTTCACCGATGTGGTTGCTTTAAGCACTAGTTTTTTGTCCTTCTTGCTCGCGTTTCTTACGCTCAAAGAACTCAAGTGATTTGTCTTTAAGTGTAGGATGCTTGGACTCTAGATGTCGAATTAGCTTTGATGGTTTCATTGCTTTGTTTGACAACGTATCGCCAAATACCACACATAAAGGACTTGGTGCATGCGAGTCACCGGTCTCTGCGAAACCATATTTTAAATTCGTATTGAATGACCACTTCTTTTTCTTTGAGGTATCTGGCTCACTATCGTCAGTGGGTATTATTGCGAATGTGACATTATTGCGAATTAAATTGAGTTTATTTAGTTTGCATGCATTTTTTTTAAACTCTACGGCCCGGTTAGGAATGTCCCGCGGCCCGGTGGTTGGAGACCGCTGCTCTACATGACACAAACATGTTCATGTGATGCCAATACCGGTCCTGAAGACAGTGAAATAAAACGGAATTGAATTGAAAGTATGTTTATACTGAAGCAATATCATTTTTCCATAAGAGACCCAAATGGACCTAGGGCTGGACACGCAAGTGGACGCCGCACAAAACCAGCTGGGTTAACAGGAAGCTTGGCTTTGCTACACTGGGCCACATTAGATAGATAACAACCCACATATCTTAACAAGCAAACAAAACATCACTAATTGAAAATTAATGACAATATACAAGAGACTGCAGATAAGCACAACATGCGTTATTTAGAGGGCAAAGGAAATTATTACGGAAGAGAAGGAGACAGTTGGAGGGGGGGGGGCGTTGGAAAGGACGCTCGTTTCCGAAACTTTCCATTTTACTACTTCCACAACTTGACTTACTTACTACTTTAAACTTGACTTTGTGCATTATAGTCTCACCAAATCGTTTCAGAAGTTCAGCAGACATGTTTTTCTTGTAAACGAAAGTTTTAAATGTTTTTTTTTTACTGAATTCCAAAGACAATGCACATTCCTGAGTTTTTGGTGATTCAGAAACAGAGGTCAACGGGCACCTTTCCAGACCAACTTGCAGCGCAAATTCAAATTTGCTAACAAGTTTGCCTGGGTTCACCCAGCTTAGGGGGTAAAGGGAAGAAACAACATACCATGCCCAAGGGCATTATAGCCAATCACAGCCCTGAGGGCATGAGGGGACTTCAGGGAACAGGGTGATGGGATCATCCTTTACCTTGAAACAGTATCAAGGGATTCACTACCTCAAAACAACAGTTGGTACGACTGATCATTTAGAACCAGAAAAAGGGGTGGCAATGAGAATGAATTCAGATTCAAATTCAAATATGCCAAAATTCCCATTAGACATCTGGAATTGATCTTTAATTCTTACACAATGCAAATATTTCCATTATGCATTGACCCTACTCAAAACAGAACATCTGTTTCTTCAGTCCTCTAAATAACAAGCCTACAAAACTATTATCCATCTTTTAAGGACAAGGTGAAGTCAAGTTGATTCCTGGAGGATGCTGCCAACAATATTGAAAAGGAATCTTTCTTTCCTTTATTAGAGTAGATTTAGAAAAATGTCATGAAACTAAAATATTTCCATACTGAAGTGATGGGTTTTCCCAGATCCCACCACAAATGTGCAAGTTAAAGACTGCCCTACAAGTGAGAAACTGACTACAACAGGCCCATTTTCAGACCAGTTTTAAAGTCGGTCTAACTGTCAAAAAGATTAAATACTTTTTCTTTAGTTTTAGTGAGACATTTTTGTCTATAGTTGGTCAGATAACACAAAATCCATATTTTTAAAACACAAAACACAATTGTTCCCCATTTTGTCCCTGTAAAAAGCCCAGATGGAATTGTCTTATTTATCTAGGTCTCAGGGTTATTCCAGGAAGCTGGATCGTCAGCTCACCTGTGAAAAAAAAATGGCTACGTTTTAATGTTTTAAATCTGAATTTGTAAAAGTTAACTTGGTAAGCTTATATTAAGTGTCAAGAAGTCAAGTCAAGTGAGTGAGTGAGTTTTGCAGTAAACTCAATTAAATTATCAATTCTGATCTTTCAATACCATATTTTGTCATTATGTGCATTTGTAATGTAGGCCTACAGTCAATTTTATATTTGTTTACAAAGTACTTTGAACTTCTTTTTCCAAACAGCTTTAGTTGACCAAACTAGCTGCATCAGTGTAAAGCAACTGATAGCTTGCAGATGGGTCATTCCACGTCAATTCAACCAGGGCCCACGCATTTAGGTCTCAAAAAATTCTGAAAAAATTACCAGGTGTACCTATGTTATCCAGGAGACACACTGTAAAATTACTCTTATGTAAGATCAATACTTTCCAAGATACAGCCAGTTTTACAGGGGGAGGGGGGTGTCAAATTTTGCATTCTGGTACATAAATAGGAATAGTATGTAGCACAATCGTCACGTTTGGTCTGGATGATCCTGCATGGTCATAGCTGTCCCTGAAAGTTGATAAAAATTGTATTGGAGTTTTTGGCTGGGCTCTGTTTAGGCCTTCAGAAGACATATTTATACTCAACATAGGCTCTTGATTTATTTTCCTTACTGAGATAAGTAGAAACACTCACAAAAAGCAATGAACAGAAAATAAATCCCTTCAGGGTCTGAACAGCAGACCTCAAGTCTGAAAAATCATTTTGGTTATCATTTTCAGAGCACCCAAACACCTTGTGGGAATATACAAAGACTTTTTTTAATATGTTTTTCTCTATTCTCCATGATCACTGCTCCTTAAAAACACCAAATCTTTCTTTTTTATTTTCCACCCTGAACATGGGCAAAATGCCCCATTGACATCAATATGTTTTATATAGAGTTACCACAGTGTCACCTGTGGTTGTATAGAGTAACCTGTGGTAGGTCTATACAAAACATATTGATCTCAATGGTGCATTTTGCCCATGTTCAGGGTGGAAAGTGAAAAAGAAAGATTTGCATAAGTAGTGCTGGGCGGTATGACCAAAAATGTATATCACAGTATTTTTCAAAATTCTTACGGTTTCACGGTATATGACGGTATTTTTTTTTACCATGCATAATCAGATGTTCACAGCATTTTCTACAGGTTGAGAGAGGAATTGCTGCAGTACATTGACTAAGGATGGTCTATTTTACTGTCATGATGTAGAATAACTCCACACTAGTGGTAATGCAGTTTTGCATGGCCCCAGAAAATGATGCTGTTTACAAAGAGCCACTCATGATTCTAATGAAGAATCTAATCAGAATGCAAAGACAATTGCAGTCAAAATACAGAACTTTTACTGTGCAAATTTCACAAGTACATCTTGTATAAAACCAATACAAAAAGTAGTGCAACTTGCAATAATTATACTTTTTTGAAACCTCTCTGTTAATATGCTTACTCTGTCAAATAGGCCTATCAGAAATGTATTGTTATTGTGTGGTTTACATGATGTTAGTTAGTGGTAGGCTAACATTAACTTCATGTGGATGTGTTGTTAGCCTGCCATGTGCTTCGGTTAGATTCGCTAGGCAAAACATTAACAAAAAAGTTTGTTTTGGTGCACTGATGACAAGTCAGGATCATTTCTAACTAGCCAGCTAGTATTGCTCAGTGCATGTCTATAACATGCTTTATTTGATACCTGGATAATTTCAGCGAATATTCTTAAGGTGAGATGAATGATAAGATCATTAAACTTCACTGTGTTCGGTGGGTTGCTAACTAACGACATCACCTACTACTAGCCAGCTAGTTACTGTTGAACAATCGAATCCTTTTCAATGCAGTATCCCTTAACGTTTTTCCTTAACTAAAGAAACAATTTAAGTGAAACACCCTTAAATAAACCCCTTACCTAAGGAGAAATTAAGCCTTAAGGGTCATACTTCAGGGGAAAAACTTAAGGTGTTTTGTGTTTACCCTCACAGTGGCATCATGCGTGCGTGTGGGAAAAAAAAGTCCCGTCTGAAACACTGTCGCGCGGCGCAGCGTTCCAAATGTTGTGTAATCAAATACAGCGGTATGGTGGTATATTAAAAATTCATATCATAACGAAAATATACACCGGTACACGGTGTGAACCGGTATACCGCCCAGCACTATGCATAAGACAAGTCAAATTGGTGTTTTTAAAAAGAAAGGATCATGGAGAATAAAGAAAAAAATATAAAAAAATCTTTGCATATTCCCACAAGGTGTTTGGGTGCTCTGAAAATGAGAACCAAAATGATTTTTCAGACTTGTAAGGTCTGCTGTTCAGACCCTGAAGGAATTTATTTTCTGTTCATTGTTTTTTGTGAGAGTGTTTCTACTTATCTCAGTAAGGAAAATAAATCAAAAGCCTATGTTGAGTACAAATATGTCTTCTGAAAGGCTAAACAGAGCCCAGCCAAAAACTCCAATACAATTTGGATCAACTTTGAGGGACAGCTATGACCATGCAGGATTACCCAGACCAAACATGACGATTTTGCTACATACTATTCCTATTTATGTACCAGCATGCACAATTTGAGCCTACTACATAGTTTAGTTCTTGCACTGTGGGCTTGTGAACTTTGACAAAAAAAAGAGGCCGAACAAAATCGACACCCCCCTCCCCCTGTAAAACTGGCTGTATCTTTAAAAGTATTGATCTTACATTAGAGTAATTTTACAGTGTGTCGCCTGGGTAACATAGGTACACCTGGTATTTTTTTCAGAATTTTTTGAGACCTAAGTGCGTGGGCCCTGGTTGAATTGACGTGGAATGACCCAGATGGTTCCAAAGTAACATCCCAAAGCGTTTCCCACACAATGTCATGCCACATGAATCATTACTTGATTTCTGTGACGCATGTACAGACTTCAGACAGGTTGCCATATGATTTCTCCCCACTAAATATAACACTTTTGTTTATTCCCACACATCCCTAAAGACCACAGATTTTGGCAACAAGGGAAAATACCCTTGTAACAGGAAGAAAATGAGCAAAACTCAACTAGGAAAGAGAGGAGCACCTGTCTGTTGCAAGAACAGCACCAGAACTTTTCACAGGGGTATCCCTTTAAGAGCTGGGCCAGCCATGAGTATACGGAGAATGTAGGCGAGAGTGTGTATAGGTCTGTGTGTGTGTGTGTGTGTGTGTGTGTGTGTGTGTGCAATGCAAGCGGTGCACTTGACACAGGGAAGGGATCCTATTACCTCCGCTGCACCCGTTTCCTGCATGTAAGGGGACAGCAGAACTGTTGGCTGCGTTCAGAAGTCATAAATAAGGGGCACGCTCAAAATAAAGCTGCAAATATAGACATATGCCGATATACTGAAAGGGCACGTAGCCCTCATAGCACAGCACAGGGCTTCAGCCATGCTATTCCCCCAGCAGGTCAATGCCAACCACCCACTCACATGGACTATGGACTATGGACCCCCCCCCCCCCCCCCCAACACTCCCTCATGGTCACAACAGACATATAACATTTTCCATTTGTCTGTTTTTAAAATGTATAGTATAGGCAGCATGTTCCATACCATGACCCTTACAAAAAACAAGTATCAACCATCTTAAGTAACCACGTAAGATGAGGACAAACAGATCCTGTATTATGAAAGGACATACAGTGCAACATTGCTACCGATAAGGATAGGGTTCCAAAAATAGGCCTTTCCTTAACCTCAATGTAGATTTTTAGCTGCTCTCGGTAAAGACACAATGAGGAGCACACACACACAGAGAACAGATAGAGTCTGTGTGGGCTTCTACCTGTTGGGCTGGCTTGTGCATGTGAACTGAAAGAGGAGACTGAGGGATTGCGTCCCAAGTGTCATCATTAAACCGCATTCCTGTGTGTGTGGCCGTACCGTGCTCATCAACATTCTTCTACCAGCTCTCTCTCTCTCTCTCTCTCTCTCTCAAAATACTCTCTCTCAAAATACCTTCCTGATATCAAAACATAACATGGTCATCCAAAACATATGCCCTGAGGTGATATTCTTACATCATAACACTGAACAAATTTAATATTGTCTAAATGACTTCACGTTATCACACCATGTCCGCCAAGACTAGAAACTAAACTGCTAACTCAATGTCAAATCAATGCCATAAGTGACTTGCAATAAAATAGCATCTATCAACCAAAACACCATCAGACTGTAAGTCAGAATAAAAACTGCCACAATCAAACTACCAACAAATTCTGCCTCATATTAACATCACCCCAACACTCAAAAACTGTACTTAAACCACAGACTACATCATTCCTTTGCTACAACAAACTTGATAAACACAAATCCCCACCCATGGGAATGCTACATACAATGTTATGTAGCATGTTCAAACTCTACTTCCACTGTTCAAACGTTGATCTCACCTTTTCAAATGTAGTCAATTTTCATGGCCGTTAGTCATCATTGCAAAGCATGCCCAGTGGACGGTGTCCAGACCACCAAACCAGAGAGGCATTAGTGTACACTGCTCTGGAGGGAGCGGCGCCTTGTGTGGCGTTGGATCCACTATCTTGGCACCAAAATATGATTGCATACAATCTGCAGCAATTTGCAGAAAGAGAGAGAGAGAAAGGGGAGAGAGAGAGAAAGGAGAGGAGAGAGAGAGAGAGAGAGAGAGATTCCTCTTCCCTTGCTCGTTCCACTTTTTTATCATTCACAAATGTTCTCACACACCTTCATCTCGGCTGGAAAACAAACATATGAGTCAGTCAGGCTCTGCTGAGAACACTGACTCACTCTCACCCCTCCGCTAATGTCAGACATCTTGATCATCTCGCTCCTCTCACACACAATCAACCATGGGTACAGGATAGGTATGCAATATACAAAAAGGATGTCACAGAAAGAGAGAGAGGACCTCTTCAAAGGCACCAAAAGTTATTGACTATATTTTGGAGCACAACAGTACTGGTTCTGAAATAGAAAAATAAACTGAAAAGCTGTTTTGAAAACATTGTTGTTCATCATACTTGAAAACAAGAGAAACTCATAAGGTCTTCAAAGGCCCTTTAAATCCCAAAAAACTCAGATTGACATAATTTGCTGCATGTTGACCCCAGACTGTTCAAGACTCCACCAGTCTAGAATGGAACCACTATAAAAGGATGGGTCATCGATGGAGGGAACAAAACAAACAACACAGAAGTAAACAGCAGTAGCAAGATGGCGGATCTCATTGATTAGCCTACCTTCCTCTCCAAACACCCACTCCTGTTCACACTGGAGAAAACAGCTCGGCCTACTACAGTGGCAATACCATACTAGAGCAGTGTTTGGGCTACTATACAATATTATTGTGATTCTTTACATTTTACACTACAGCAAGTATTGCGTTTTGGTTTGGCTGTGGCATACGTTACGATTTATTTCTCCCATCTAGGTTATTAAACTTTACTGGGAGACTCAAAATCAAGCCAAATTGTGGACTTTAAAAGCAATGTCATCAGAGTAGATGTATGAACCAAAATAGAATTATGTCATTACAAAAAAAATATGGAAATTTTTCCACCGCTGTTTTGATAGAATACTGAAAAATAATATTGATACTATACTGCATTGATTTTTCTCCACCTCTAGGGCACACACACACCAAGAAACATTCAGTTAGGGCGGATAGATACTCTAAGGCAACAGCATACAATAACTTTATCTAAGACATAGTCCTGGACTCCTGGGTTCAGGTGATCACTCAGGTGATCATTGAAGTTGGGTACTGCTTTTCAGGTCCCGTGAAGACTTCCACCTCATAGTGACTGATTACAACATCAAGAGTTCAGAATGTCCTCTTGTAAGCCTCCGTAAGACAGAAGCTGGCACAAACAGATCCACTGTCCAGGCCGACCTCCCCCTTTCTATGCCTCACACACACACACACACACACACACACACACACACACACACACACACACACACACACACACACACACACACACACACACACACACACACACACACACACACACACACAGTGAGCTTATGACACACGCCAGCCTTAGGCAGGGCAAAACAGCACCTCACATCTGCCTTAGCAGGGCGGAAATAGAAACATATTTAACCGACGACTGCACACCGACTCCAGAACAGGCTCCTTACAAAAACACCTGACACTGCATTCTCCACACTGCGACTCCAGAACAACTTCTTACAGAAACATCCAAAGACTGCTTCTCTCTGGCTCTACCCAAACACTATAAACGCTGCACAAACATACCTGACAATCAGCCAAACGACCCTGGAGAACACCATTACTGAATACCAAGATATCGCTGACAGCCGAACAGTAAATAAAATAATAATTAGGACAGCTGCAATGAAATCAAGTATTTCAATCCACCCTCACCTTACATTTAGTAAATACAAAGACTGGTGCAGTAATATACATGTGGCACAAATGGAAAGTTAAGAAAAAGAAGAAATCTACAGTTCCGCTTTTTGTATGCATGGCTAGAACGGAGTTTGCCACATGTTACACATGGACTTATGGATTAAACTAAAGGTGCCTATTTGCACAGCAGCAGTGCATCAGCCAGTGCTGGTCTAAAATGAGGGACAGAAAGAGGGTAAACCATCATAACACCTTCCTAGGAAACAGTAAAACCAGGAGTTTCTCTCTGTGGAACAGCAAAAGCCAAACCTCTTCAAAATGAAGTCTGCACTAGCTCAGCAAAAGAGAGAAGGTGGAGACAGAGAGATGTAAGGTTATTTTTTCGCCAGCGACTCATGAGAGGTTCAGGTATCAGAGGGGGGCAGGTGTTTAACTCACCTGTAGATGTGCTTGTGAGCCCTTCCGATTTGGTGAAGTCTATGCTAGCATAGGCCCCGTTCTCCAGGAGGGGTACACCTGCAGTAGGTGAGGAGGGCACGTCGAGAGCACCGCTGGGTCGGCCATCTTCCCGCAAGTCCAAGGCGATGTAGTTGAGGCCATTCTGATATCCCGTGGACACGCCACGACACATATATCCGGACACTGGATTCGAGCCCTCGGCTACGTCCGCCGGGGCAGCCGATTCGGCCGGGGCAGCCGCTTCGGAGGCGGCGGCGCCTTGTGTGGCGTTGGATCCATCGACACACATCCACACGTTGTCGAATGACCCCGAGCTCTGCCAGCGGTTACTGTCGGCTTGGCGCGAGGAGGAGGAGTAAGTGGAGGTGGCACTGGTGCAGGTGCCACCCCCCGAGCTGGTTGGCCCCGGCGACGCCGAGGCAAACGTCTCGGAGCTGTGTCGTCGTCGACCCTGCAGGTCAGCACGGATGACCTTTGGCTCTGCCTGCGGGGGGGTGAGCGGCGCTGCATAGTGTGGGTCCAGGACACAGAGGTGTTGAAGCATGGCTGTGGGACTACTAGCCTCAGCCCTGCCAAGGCCAAAGGTCATCTCCGTGTAATCGTCTGGCGGGTCACTTGCCGCTGAGGTCACTGGGCGGATGTAGGTCGGGGGGTTCCAGGGGGCTACGAGGGAAGGACGTGGTGCTTGTGCGGGAGAACAACTTTCTGCGACGTCCAAGCTCATGTAGTCATCCTGCGGGTGATGGGGAGGCGGAGGGGGGGCCACGGACTGCTGTCTCTCCTGACCGCTGGAGAAGGCCGAGCCAGAGGGGGACGCGTACGCGGGCGGGCGCTCGGCAAACTGGATGTTGATGTACTCCCCGGGGCTGGAGGGCGCCTCCCTCAGGGCGCCGTGAAAGCTGCGCCGGCCGAGAGGCAGGCGCGTGGGCCGGACGGCGGCGCGACTGTGGGCTCGCGGGTCGGCACCGCCGCAGCTGGCGAGAGATAAGGGAGACGGGTCGACGGAGGGCTTCGCTGGCGAGCTCATGGGCACGTACTCGTCCCGCGGGTGGTTCTCTCTGGCGGGGGCTTTGTAGGAGCGCGGGAGCGAGAAGTACGGCGTGGACGCACCGCCGGGCACCTCCGCCATGGCCCGCGCACAGTGGGCATCGCTGGGAGGGTGATGCGCCCTCGCAGAGGTCATGTCCATGTACTCGCCATGCCCAGGTGGATCTGTGATGGCACTACTAGGATGGGCAGGTTGTGGCGCTGAGGATCTCCCCGCACGTGGCAGCATCATCATGTAGCCCCGGGCATCCTCCTCCTGCTGCTGGGTGGATTGCCTGTAGCCATGCGCCTGTGGAGACAGGGTAGGGGAGAGCGCAGCCCTGGGTTGCATAGGCATATAATCAGAGTCGCTCACAGGCGTAAGGGCAGAGCCCACGCCGGGCATCATGGGCATATAGCCGTCATCTGCGCCAGGGCTGTGAGGAGCCTGAGGCGCTCGAGCCTGGCTGTGGTCTGAGGAGGAGCTGTAGTCCGAGCGGAGAGAAGACGACAGGCTTCCCTCTCCCGCCACCTCGTCCAGCGAGAGGGCAGTCTGGGTCATCTTCTGGTACATGGCCACTCCTCCGCTGCCGCCCACCTGGCGGGAGAAGGAGGGAGTCCGTCGGCGTACGGAATTGGCAGGTCGGTCGTCTTCCGCTCCGTCGTCTCGTAGGGCGCTTTCTCCGGCCGCCCCGCTTGCGTCCCGCTGCCAGCCCATGGCCATGTAGTCGCTCAGGCCGTGCTCCTCGCGGATCGGGGGCGTGTTGCCCAGCGAGTCCGGCGTGTTGCTGCGCACGCGGAAGTAGCGCACGTCGCCAGGGCTGGAGCCGTATTCGTCAGAGGAGTTGAAACCGCCGTCGCTGGGCGAGCCACAGAGAGAGGCACTGGAGGGACGCGTCAGGGTGTCGGACACCGAGCCGTGGCCACTGCTGCTGGACACGCTGACCGGACTGCTGGTGGAGGGGAAGTGAGAGACGGGCAGTGAGGCCGAGCGCGTGTGGTAGGTGGACCCTACCAGGGCCCGCACGTAGCGTCCACCACTGCTGCCACCACTGGCGGAGGCCGAGCCCTCCTGTCGCCCGAGGCTGAGGCGGGCAGAGTTCAGGTGGAGCAGACTGCCCGTCACGGAGCGGAAGGGCCTGCTCATCGTACCTTCACCCTCGCTGGACGTTCGAAAGCGATAGCCACTGGCGGCGCTGCTCTTGCTGCTGGGTGGAGTGCCAACCACAGACTCAGTCCGGGAGCGTCGTTGAAGCCCTGTCTGACTGGGTGGCAGATTTCCCAGGTGACGCCGTGTTGTGATAAACGCGATGGGGTTTGAACCCGACGACTGGCTTTTACTGCGTGGCCGGAACTCAGCATAGGCTTTCAGTGCCTTCATGGTCTCCAGGATGGTTTCGTGCATACTCTGAGCCACCACTGAATCATCTACCTGCATCCAGATCTCTCCAGGGCCTATGGAGGACGAACGGCCCACCTCGATGAAGAAAAAGCTCTCCGAGTGGCCGCAGCGGCGGATGTTCATCAGCTGCAAGTTGACACACGGCGTCTCTGAGTTCAGCTTCACTAAGTGGATACTCTTCGATGAGAGACACAGGCGGTAGACTCCAGTCAGGTTTTTGCTCTGCCCCAGACCCTTAGGTTTCACGTTCACCTGCCACACCTCTTTGAAAACAGTGCCTGGTAATACTGTGCCATAGCCATCATCCAAGTCATCAGCATCAACATGCCCCCGTTTGCCCTCACTCATCTGCTCGCTCAGAGCCAGGTACCAGTCTTCCTGTTCCTGTTCATTTTCAGCCACTATAGCAAAGTACTCATCTTTAGTATACAGAGCTATAAGGTGCTTGTTCTTCGAGTCGGCCCTTTTGTTTACAGTAAAACACTGATATAGATAAATAACCCTTTTTGGAGAGGAGGTGGTCGCGGTTCCAGATGAAGAGGCAGCCGTAGCACAAGCAGCAGCGGCAGATCGAACGCTATTTCTGAACTTCTTTTCGCTGTCATAATATTCCAGTCGGCTAGGCCCGAGATGACTTGAAGCCCTCAACACAAAAAACCTTTTATGTCCGTGTTTTTGTTTCCTCAAGTAGCCACACTTTCGTATATCATCCACCCCGTCTGAAGAGGTAATGGCACTAACGTTAGCATTCGCAGCACAAGCGGCTGTGGCTACTGTGTGTGCGTTGCTAACAGAGGCAGGGGAATCCTCATCTAACATTACCGGGTTAATACAGGAGGTTGAGTTCCTCACCGGGGATTCATGGTGATATTTTTCATTAGAAAACTGTTGCTGAGGCGAAGAGTGGTACTGTTGGTGATCCTTCGGCTGGGTGTTCTGAGGTTTGGAGGGTGGCAAGTGTTGGAATCGAGCGCCGCCAATATTAATTAACGGAGATGAGGGTTCCCCGGCAGAGGTGTCGCCGTTGGCCGCAGTGGCCGAAGATTTAGTCCCCAGAGCCCTCTGTTGTGTCTCCAGCATCAACATAGCTGCTTTGCTGTCTTGGTAATTTGTAAACTTTGCCATTAGGTACTACAATTAAAGGTCACTTTACCTTAGCCGCAAGAACCTAACGTTAGACCCCATTCTTGTTTGGGGAGACCGTGTCTCCAGCGGTGTGGCGCGTTTCGGTCTTTCCAATAATATGCTCCTCTAGGCCGCTTCAGGAAAAATAGGAGTCCTGCCAATGATCCATGAATTCAAGCCCAGCAACTGCAACATGACCACATTCACCCGTTTCTATTATCGGTAGCTAGATCCTTCAGGCTTGTTATCAGTCTGTTCCTCGCTACCTCTCTGTACACATCTCTACGTACGAGAGCACAAACAACACGTGACCTGTGCGTCATCGATTGGTAGGCGGGATGATATGATAACCCAAGGTTTCGATTTGTGGATGTTTGATATTCATAGACGTCTATGCGATCATGAGCCAATGGTCATACAGCATTCTCATTTACGTCAATTTCAACCACCAATTATAATGCAAAGAGTTTCACTGAGGCGAGGGCAACAGCGTTTAAGCAATGATCGACAGTATTTGCCCCCAATGAATAGTTTCCATGAATGAGCTACAGTCAGTGGACGACTGTTTCATTTGACATTGGCATTGGCCAATCGTTTTGAAGAGAGGCTTCCATGAATCTAGGCCAGAAGAGAGGAATTCTACTTGAGCGTTTCCAGCTCTCTGTAGCTCAGAGACTCAGTTCTTGGTTTTGCCCTGGTCAAGGCCTACAATGATTCTTCTAATAATAAATTACCGCATAGGCCTACTCTAATTTGGCAGAGCACATCAACCTCTAGGTCTTCTTGCTTATTCCCGGTGAGCCCATTTAATACAGAATGCTGACAGGGGACCAATTTATTGTGAAGATTGTATGCATCAATCAGCCAAGCAGGAACAGTTAGTTAATGTGTAGCCTACCCAAAAGAGAGGATCAGCTTGATTAAACCACGGATGAGAGACTAGTTGACTAGTTGATTTTCAACAGTGGTAAACCAGGTGTGGGAAATAAGATTTGGACTAAGGTGTGTAAGCCTGTAGATTATTTTATCTGAAAGTGACTTATGTCATCAGAACATGAATTAGACCCCCCCCCCCCCCCCTCACACACACACACACACACACACACTCATCTTCGATATTAGTTCAGATAATATAGTTCAGTCAATTGCTCTGTCTTTAAAACAGCACTAGATGCACATGTCTTTAGCTTGGCTTGTATCTTAGGTAACCAGTTTTGGTATAATCTTCAAATTCATTTTGATTGAATATGGTCATGTGAAAGACTAACACCTGTGATTCCTATTAGTCATAGTCATGTAATTAGTCATGTAATTAGTCATTAGTCAGGTAATAGTCCTGTGGTCTGGGATGGCCATAAATATGTAGGAAAAGCTTGCAACACAACGCCTCATCACCGTAAGACGGTATGGTAACAAGCCTCTATCAGTGATAACTTGGCCATTTGTTGCAGTTTTAGAACAAAACCCATCACTGTGGCTCCACTGGGCAGTCAGGTAGGGACTGTTTATGATCATATGCCTGGGCAGTCAGGTAGGGACTGTTTATGATCATTCGCCTGTATGGGGAGGGAGATAGATGCCAGAATACTCTGAGGAAATATTGCCTGTATATATCTAATGTAGTGTCCTATAAAACCTCAAAGTAAATTGATTTTATGTTGAAGTCCCTGTTTTCACTAGGCTACATGGGATCTAAACAGTGAGTATGGACTTGGAATTGTACTGATGTGCGTTGGATGCTGATATGACAGAGGTAAATATAGCATAGTTTTTTATAGTGAAGACACGTATGCTCAACTGTTGCAACAGTCCAGATATATTATCTATGAGGGTATGACAATGAAGAATGGAGAGCTAAATCATCAGCGATCATCAGTTACTTGGAATGTAGACATCAATACATTATCAATGTCAAGCTTAGGATGTAGCTCACAGCATCAATGTCAAGCTCGTCAAACTGTTTAAAACACGCACATGGCACCTGACATAACCATAAATCTCTGAGATAACATGTTAGAATATGACTCCAGGTCATCGCTTTAGAGCTATGTGTCAGCATTTTTGCCACTGGCATGATTTCTGCATAACCTATGGGAAATATCATGCAATGATGTATGCATTGCTTTATCAAAATACTTATTTTATTCTATTATTATTCATATTGTAATTTTAACAGCTGTCACTAAAAACATTATCTGAGAAATGATGAGCCTCTGGGATTCTCTTATAAGCTCTGTTACCAGCTGACGTTTTGAAGTGAACTTTGATTGAGTGGAAGCTGTCCACTTTTATAACACTCCCACTCCCTCAAGAGGCAAGATGGCAAACTACACACAAAGATCCCACTGTACTAGTGTCTCCGGCTGATCTGCAGAAAATACTGTATCATATGTGCAGATTGTGCACCCATGTTTTTTCCCCCATGTTTTTTTAACAAGGAAATATGCTTGTTTCACGTCGGGCCATGAACTACAACAACTGAAATATTTCACTTTTGAGGACAGACTGATTTCATGCATGGAATTAGCAAAATTATCAAATGGGTGATTTTGGTACTTCATCTGTAGAAGTACTCAACTGTGAATGCCTTGGCCTACATGATTTGCTAACAAAATGAAGATTTTCTGAAACGTTCACTGAAGTTAAATTATTAACCTGTTTGTTTTTGTAGGCAGGTTTTAGACCATTCAGTAATCAGGTTAAGGGTGATCTCCTTGGGCTGCCATGTCCTTCTTATGGACTCCCAGTGCCAGATAATCCACAAGGCATTTAGGTCACCATCTGTTGCATCATCCTTTATTGACCACTAGAGGACAGTATTTATCACCTGAAATGGTGCAGTAATACAAAACGCCAATTTGACGTTCGCCATTCACATGAACGGAAAACAAAAAAAATAATTGACGATATTAACAGTTTATTATTATGAACAGTGTACTTATTTTATATAGGTAGCAACATTTGGGGTCCAAAATGTGCATCTACATTTTCCTACATTTAAAAAAATCTATTCCATCAAGTAACAGGATTGTGTTAAAATATACCAGAAAATGGACTGGTATTGCTCATGTCAATAGTAGCCCCATTGTTGCTCATCCATGCCCTTGTTGGATTATGAAATGGACTTAGTTTCTACTTTGACATTTGACCGTGGCCATCGTTACCCATTTAATTTATGCATCAATGAAAATAACACCGAAAATTAAAGTAATCAAATTTACAGAAGATAAGGGCCATACTCTCAATTCATTGGATGATTTGTATATAGGGCTATCACTAACTTTTTAAAAATATGAGAAATATAACCATAATTATAACAGAGATAATATTTGGTGCCATTCAAGGCAGGAAGTGTCAGTCAAAGTTGACGTTATTGAACATATGCAGTATATAGACACACTATCTAAGAACGACAAAAAGTCACACAAAGAATCACTTAGGCACTGCACAAATCACTAGTTTCTGGTGTGATGCCTCTGTACCAAAGGAGAAGACCCCCAGTGCTTCTCTGTTTTCTCTCTGTAGACTCCATGCAGTATGTGAAAGAGAGAAAAATAGAGAGAAAGAGAAAGAGAGAGAGAGAGAGAGAGAAAGACAGAGAGAGAAAAAAAAGACAGAGAGAGGGAGAGAGAGAGACGGTTGTGGCTTTGATCTGAGTCTTCATACACCAGGAATGATGTTAACCGGCACTGTATACCAGTGACAAAAAGTGAAATGTAGAAAAATAATATTAAGAGGAATAAGAACTAAACCCACAGGAGTTAGGTGCATTATGAGCATAGAACAAAACCTCTCTCTCTCATTGGTCTTCCTTATCTGACCCTCTCTGATTGGTCGTCCCGACAAATCTGATCCACCCACTGCTGAGTCATCAAATCCCACAGGGTAATTTTAGCTGCTCTTGTGACGTCGCCTCCAAAGGTGTTCCATATTTGAAAACCAGCCGCTAATCTCCTTGCACATTACTGGACTGTCGGCTCTCTCAGACATCTCAGAGACAATGAATGTGTGTTTTTTGAGTTCTTCTTGAATCTTGCCATGTCCAACAACATTATACCAGCCTTTACCCCAGATTTCCCGCCTATAACATTAGAGCATGACACTGAAACAAAATCTGACCAGCCAAGAAAACTGTCAACCTTAGATCCTGTGTGGACTTGTTCTTAAGTGTTCATGGAATGGAATGCCTGTATTCCAACTCAGCATTCCAGTCATAATCCTCCCGATAGAGGTGAAACGGTCCAGCAACTAACGTGGTGGAACGGGCGTTAGTGGTGGTGCATCATTACGTTGCCTTCATCCATCATGCCAAGTAGAGCCACCTGACGCACAGTGGAGATCTTCCTGACCGCTTTATGGAGAAGCAGCTTCAAATCCTTCTGGCCAGTTCTGTGAAAAGAGAAAATCCAAGTGGAGGGGACATAGCTGTTATAACAGTCTTATCTTACGTGTTATGGCTGCAAATGGAATGTATCATATACCAATATGGGGCAATTCCGTGCAAAACTGTCACATCCATAACGCCAACACAACGCCATGGTATTTAGTTAAGTATAGTATAAGTATAAGTATAAGTATAAGTATAAGTATAAGTATAAGTATATATACTTTTTTGATCCCGTGAGGGAAATTTGGTCTCTGCATTTAACCCAATCGGTGAATTAGTGAAACACAAACAGCACACAGTGAACACACAGTGAGGTGAAGCACACACTAATCCCGGCGCAGTGAGCTGCCTGCTTCAACGGCGGCGCTCGGGGAGCAGTGAGGGGTTAGGTGCCTTGCTCAAGGGCACTTCAGCCGCGGCGCACTGGTCGGGGCTCAGAACCGGCAACCCTCCGGTTACAAGTCCAGAGCGCTAACCAGTGGGCCGCGGCATTATTATATTATGGACGTGACAGTTTTGCATGGAATTGCCCTATGTCAAAAAGGAATCCCACATCTACACGCTAATGAGATGAGTTCTCAAATAATATTTTTTTTGTCCATGGTGATTTGGATGCTGCAAACTCCTATTAGTCAGCCTGTTGTGATGTAAACCATACAAGAAATACAAAATAGATGTAATATTTCTCAGCATAATGACACGTCACATATGAATTTTGTGACATAAATGTGGCTATTCACAAATACTTCAGTTTGGCCAGTTGACATGAAATAAAGAAAAAACATTCAAAATAAGATGGTGTATAGTAACATCAATAGCAGTTGCATTCATTTGATCTTTGTGTGTGTGCGTGTGTGCGTGCGTGTGTGTGCGTGTGCGTGTGTGTGTGTGTTGAGACAATGAAATCCTCTCGGGATGAATAAAGTATTTCTTATCTTATTTTAATAATCTAATCCAGACTTAAAAAAAATCCATGACACTTTCTAGAGTACATCATGGATTTGTACTATGGAGTCCGGAAGAGATGTATGTAAAATTATAACATATTTTATGCTTACCCTGTTCCAGGGAGAGGTTTGGTGAAGCCATCCTTTCCAATCAGCCAGTATGTCTCTTCCGGTATCTTGTTCTGCAGAGAAGAATTTGTTCTTATGAGAGGTGGAAGGATGGTAGGCCCAACTATCACATTCTGGAAATGTATGAGAATCTTTGAGCCAGAATAAATGTAATGTTTCACCGCAAACAGTTGAACAAATTGTTAAGGCGTCTTACAGTAGGTTATATCATTTAACACAGAGAGGAGAGTGGCACATGCCACTTGGAATACTGTCATTGTTATTTTCCTGCTAGTATGATTTGGACCTCAATTAATATACAGTATGTACCATGGTTTCAAGCCAATATCAGGACCCAATGATAATACACCAACTTTTTAAATAAGCAATACTTAATTCCTGTGCATGTACAACAGATGGACACTGACCTTGACGGCCCAATCATACCTTTAATTCTATCTTGCCTCTTAACTCCACCTTGTAGCCTTGCTTTAAACTCAGGAGGATCTGAACTGTGCTGTTGTGAATATGGATTCGGTGGGCTGAAAAATAAGAGCAGGTGTCATGCGCATCTGTACATTCGCTCATTTGTTCATGTTCAAGAACACCTGCGTGTCCATAGATGCATGTGGTTCTCAGAAGAGCTACTGGTTGGTCACAGGAGGTCAGATCACGGACCTCTTGGTCACTTACATGCAGATATAGTACATTCTAAACATTGTCCTGAGCATGCTTTGTGTCTTATGTTTATTGTCACGCTAACAAAGACTTGACATGTTTTACTCACTGTGAAAAAAATTGATACCCAAGGAGACAATAAAGTACCTATCCTATCTATCATGCTTTGTTTAAAGGAATTAGGAATTCATTTTTCAAGAGTGACCAAGAGATATATTGTCCCTAATAGCGATTTGGTTCGCTGTGTATTAATGAAAACTTGTTATTTGTTATTATGTTATTAAGATTTATGTTATACAATCACAAATTGATATATTAGTTTGCAATTATGATGTGCTACTAACGCATTCCTGTTGATTCCATTCTGGAGGCAGTGGTGATGGTGTCTCCAAACAGGCAGTACCTCGGCATTGTTAAGCCCACAACTCCAGCCACACATGAACCTGTGGATGTGACACATAGATAAACACAAACACATAGATGTGATTACAAACGGTTAGTCCAAAACTCATGCAATGTTTTGTTTGTCCGTTCATAGCTGAACACAAACATATACATACAAATTGTTAGTCTAAAACTCATGCAATGTTTTGTTAGTCTGTCCCTTCATAGATAAACACAAACACATACATGTGATTACAAACAGTTAGTCAAAAACTCATGCAATGTTTTGTTAGTCTGTCCCTTTATACAGTAGATAAACACAAGCACATACATGTGATTACAAACGGTTAGTGAAAAACTCATGCAATGTTTTGTTAGTCTGTCTCTTACTCCTTGAGTAAAAGGTTGTATTCGTGGTCATGAGAGGCGTAGGCCTACCTGTGTGTATGCCGATGCGTATCCTCAAAGGCACCTCTGGCATATGCTTCATCTTGAAGTTATCCACCGCACTCAGGATGTCCAGTGCCATATTGGCTATTTCTGCAGCGTGGCGGTTCCCATTTGGCACTGGGCATCCTGATGATACCATGTAAGCGTCACCAATGGTCTCCACCTAAGACAGAGAGATGGACAGAGAACAGGGAAATTGAAGAGCTAACAAGTTACCCATAGCAGAGTTCAGAAGTAGGCTACATGAACAGGTTCTATGATTATTTTGTCTTACAACCTTGTTTCCAAACAAAGTCAGGACGCTGTGTGAGGTGTAACAGAGCGTGATGATCTGCAAATCACATCAACCCATATTTACATGTAATCGAACATAGACCACAAATCAAATGTTGAAACTGACCAATTTGACTATTTTATGAAAAAATATATGGTAATTTTACATTTGATACCAGCAACACGTGTCAATAATGGGGACAGGGGCAACAAAGGCTGGAAAAGTTGTGTAATGCTAAAGAAAACAAGGAAGAACATTTAACAACTAATAATTAGGTCAACTGGGAACTGGCAAAAAGAGCATCCCAGAGAGGGAGAGTCCCTCCGAAGTAAAGATGTGGAGGTATTCATCACTCTGTTGAAAAGTGTGTGCAACAATACAAGAATAATGTTTCTCAACATAACTTTAAAGAATTTGGGGATTTCATCACCTATAGTACATAATATCACCAAAATATTTATAGAATCCTGAGAAAATTGCTGTATGAAACTGATGAGTTGATAAAACAATATTGGATGGTTGTGATATTGGAGACCACAGATGGCATTGTATTAAAAACAGACCTGATTTTGTGATGAATACCATTGTGTGGGTTCAGGAAAAGTTCCAATATCCATTGTCATTGTCTATGAACACAGTTTGACATTCCATCCACAAGTGCTGGTTAAAACTCTACCATGCAAAGAAGAAATGTTATGAAATGCCGCAGTCTTACCTCGGCCTGAGCTAATTTAAGATGGAGTGATGCGAAGTGGAGAACTGTCCTGTGGTTAGACCAATCAAAATTTGACATTGGAAATGATGGAGTGTGCATCCTCCAGGCTACAGAGGGGAAGAACCATCCTACGGTTGGATTCCAACCTGTTTTTTGCGCACAGTTCAACAGTCAGCATCTACGATGATATATTCAGGTTTTGAGCAATGTATGCTTTCATCAAGACAACATCTTTTTCAATGAAGGCCTTGAACATTTAAAAGAAAACCATGCTTAAGCACATACTGCAACAATATGGCTCCATAGTAGATAAATCCAGGTGCTAAAATTGACTGCCTGCAGTACAGACCTAACACTTTTGGTACATCATGAATTGAAAAACACGAAAAAGAAGATCCTTGACTGTTGAGCAGTTGAAATCCTATATTAGGCAAGAATGTGGCACTGTTCAATTCTTAAAACCCCAGCAACAGGTCTCCTCAGTTCCCAAACAGAAGAGGTGGAGCAACACAGTCTTCAACATGCCCCAGTCCCAACTTTTTTGAGACAGTGTTGAGGCTGTTATTAAAAGACAAAGTGATGCAACACAGTGGTAAACATGCCCCTGTTCCAACTTTTGTGAAACATGCTGCTGGCATCGAACTCAAAACAACCATATATTTAAAAAAACAACTGATATGCTGTCTTTGCACTATTCACAATTAAATATAGGGTTACATGCTTTGGAAATCATAGAATTATATAACATACTGTGTCCCAACTTTGTTTGAAACGGCGGTGAATGTACTACAATTTATATGAATTTCCACTGTATGTGTCTGTGAAAGAGTAAACTGTATTACTTTATAGACGTCATGATTGGCAATGACAGCATCAAACAGCGAGTAGAGATCGTTGAGAACTTCCACCACCTCAATCGGCTCAAGGTTGGCTGAGATGGTTGTGAAACCCACAATGTCACTGAAGTATACAGACACACTGTCAAAGTGCACAGGTTCCACATAGCCCAGCTTCAAGGACTCTGCCACTGACCTGCACATTTGGGAGACAATTATGAGGGCTTATGAAGGTATGTGTGTGTGTGTGTGTGTGTGTGTGTGTGTGTGTGTGCGTGTGTGTGTGTGTGTGTGTGTGTGTGTGTGTGTGTGTGTGTGTGTGTGTGTGTGTGTGTGTGTGTGTGTGTGTGTGTGTGTGTGTGTGTGTGTGTGTTTGTGTAAGTGCACACTTGTGGTTGTGCTTGTGCATGTTTACGTTTGAAACTCACGGAGGAAGCATCTGAGTCAGAAGTTTCTCTGTCTTCAGTTTTTCAACCTCCAATTCCGCAGTCCTGTCTCTAATAAGTTCTTCCAGGTTAGAGGAATACTGCTCCAGCATCCTCAACATGGAGTCTATTATATTTGTCTTTTTTCCTTTGTTTATGTTCTTAAACTTCACATGTATGGACAGATATAGAGATATAAAGAGAGTTTGAAAACATTAGTTACAGAAATGTGAGTGTAAACAAGTATAAACTATCCAGATTGATTGGGAAAAAAGCAAGCAATAACCCTCATCTTTACCTGATCAAATACCTGCCCAAAGGTTGGTCGTTTATCAGGTTCCTCAGACCAGCATTGTTTCATTAACTGGATACACTCCACAGGGGCGTATCCACTGGTCACTTCAGGCCGGCACAGTGGCGGAGGCCTCCGGATCCTCTCAACGATATCTGCAGAAGACGGGGGCGTAGTGGTTAAGGAGCTGGGCTAGCGTGTAGTAGCCTGAAAAGTTGTTGGTTCAATTCCCGGCTTCCACCGTTGTGCCCTTGAGTAAGGCACTTAACCCTAGGCTTGTGCAAAATTCCAGAATTGAATTGAAACTGGCTCTTAAATTCCAATTCAATTCTTGAATTTCACTTGCATTTCAATTGAGGTAGCAAACAGGAAGCAGAATCGAATTGTGCACAACCCTGCTTAACCCCAACTTGTTCCAAGGGCAATGTGATCCCTTGTAATATAGCTGACATATGTACTGTAAGTCACTTTGGATGACAGTGTCTGTTAAATGTAAACTCAATTCTATTCAGAATTTTAGTCTGATTTTAGTTTTGGGATGTGATTATGTGGAATGTTTCAACTGATACAGGGGGAAAATGCCTCTGTAAACATTTTTCCGACAAGATGCGAGACAGAGGACCAAGAATTATAGGATCTGTTGCAATTTCGCCATGGCCAAGATCAAGTCTGAGAAAGAGAGAAACCTGAAGAAACAACTGTCATCTGGGCTGAGCACCAGGTTGACCAAGAGACAGCACTCAGCTAACTTTAAAACTGCTAATGTGGACACTGCTGAGAGAAGGGTGCAGGAAGATGGAGCTCCTGCAGAACTCAAGGAAAGACTGAAGTCTTCTCAACAAGCTTTTCAAATGAGGCGCAAGCCACACTGGGTGCTCCAGAGAGGCTGCATGGGGACAAAACAACATGGATGACCTAAACATGGAGGACACTCAGGACGGAGAGGATCTTCAGCCTGCTGAACCAGTAAGTAAGAATGCAAATAGCATAGATTTCAAACTACAAACTTATATCCAGAGCTTAGCTTTAGCTTTTATGGGCATAGCATTCAACATAAACTGCTTATTCATGCCCACAGTTAATCATTTTCAAACCTTTTCTAACAGGTTGGGTTGTGGCCTATGGCCCAATGTGGCGGGAAATGGCGGAGTAAGATGGTCCTATGCTTTGCAGCAACATGCCCATACTGTAAGTAAATGTTTTTAGTTATTCAGTTATTAGTTATATTTTCAATGGAGATCTTCATTGAAGTTGTCTTAGTGTGGGACTAGGCTCAATCCATAAACAGAAAACCGGCATTTGCCACTGTTATTAATGTCAATTGTCAGTTATTAATGTAAATTGACACTGACGTTGATAAAAATTAGTCAATGACGAATGTCACTGCCTGTTTGACTCAAATGTTGTTGTTGTGGCAGGAAATGACTGAGCAAGATGGTCCTGTGCTTTGCAGCAACATGCCCATCATATACTGTAAGTAAAACGTTTTTTGGTTATACCAAGTTAAATATTTTCGATGGAAATCTGTCATTGTTATTAAATGTCCTTAAACTGTAACTGATGCTGATATTGAGAAAATATGTTGAATGTTGCTGCATGTTTGACTCAAGTGTTGTTGTTGTTGTTGTCATAGCTGACCCTGGCTCCAGTTACCATTTCCCAACTGAATGGGGACTTGACCACCTGATTGCTTGACCTAGCAAATGATCATTGGAACACCTCTAATTATAGTAAGCCTAAAATAATCTTTGTCAAATGTCATCAACGTTGGGTGACCAACCATAGCATTGAATTGGCACCAAACCAAATATAAAAACAATTGACAATAACTATAAAAAATTATAATGACAATTATAATTACTGTCTTTTTTAATCAATATCTTGTTAATGTTCCAGGGTGGATGGGCTTTGTGAACGTGAACAGTTGGGTAGTGCATGGGAAGCAGGACAACTTTGTAGACAGCCAAGAAACATCTACTGTCAAGCAACATCTATTGTCCTTCAACTGCTCAGATGCCCTTCAACTGACCTAAATTATTACATAATTATTACATTACATACATTTCCCTCACAGGATCAAAAGAGTATATATACTTATTATGCATTACCACTGTTATGATGTAATACATTGATATCTCATTAAGATTCTACATCAAATAAATAAGTTTACATACAGATTAAACTGTCTTCAAGTGTGTGTGTGTGTGTACTGTATGTGTGTGTGTGTGCTTCTACTGTAAATAAGAGGAAGAGTCTTGGACCTGTCTGTAATGTAATTTTTAGGCAGTTGGTTTAAAACCTAAATTTATCGTATAAAGCCCGCCAAGACAATTTGATTGGTCCGCACAGTTCTCAAGTTTTCACTGAAGCTTCTCAATAGAACAAGTCCAGACTGAATTCCCCAACCTCAAATTTTGTGGGCAGGGTTAAAATCGGGCTGGCTTCTAGTACAGGCTATACATCTGATTTTCACTCTCATTTTTGAAACAGCTTGCATATCATAAGCATTGAGGCATACTGAAAATCTACTACATTATCATTATACACAAATTACCCCCCCCCCCCCCACCAGCCCAACACACACAATACCTTCAGCAGATAGCTCCAACATGCAGTATGGCAGTCCACGCATCACTACTTCCTGCGTTATGATGGCAAAGCTGTACACGTCGCCTGGGAAACTGCCATGATGGCCTGGAGAGGGACCCCGTAGGATCTCAGGAGCAGTCCAAAGAAGGTCTGTGTGTCAAATACAAACATACAGCAAATGCAGCCTATCATACAAATGCACGCAAGTCAAGCACGGCCATGGTCAAACTTTACCGCTAGATATGTGATCATTTACGTTTACATTTATTCATTTAGCAGACGCTTTTAGCCAAAGCAACTTACGTATGTCAATTATATTATGCCATTGTCCCTGGAGCAACTCGGGGTTAAGTGCCTTGCTCAAGGGCACAATGGTGGAAGCTGGGAACTGATCCCACAACTTTTCTGGCAGCAGCTCCTTAACCACTATGCTACCACTGTCTCTAAATGTGTCTGGGAAAACCACATGGTGAAATTTCACCAACTTATGATTCTGATACGATCCTAGCAACATCCAGGATTTTGTGAGGATGGTATCCAGGATTTTGCTAGGGGACAGTGTCCAGAAAGTTGCTAGGATGGTATCAGAATCTTAAGTTGGTGAAATTTCACCATGTGGTTTTCCCAGACACATTTAGGGACTAAATGAGTCTGGGAAAACCAGAGAGTTGAACTAGAGAGGGTTGAAACGGTGCATTTCACCATATGATGGCCATTCCCAAATCTCATCACATACTGCATGTCCTTGTGTAAGAAAAGGAAATACTGGAGAACACACACAAGCACATGCTTGTTGAATCAAAAAGGTGCAGTCAGGAGCAGTCAGGAGTCAGTGAACTCTGATGATGTTATCACACATCTAAAAGTTTTTGTGCGCCTTTTTATTTGAACAAGCATTTTGAACGACCATGTTTCATTTTCTTACACATGACCTGTCCAATACTGAGAGGTGTTGTTCTGTGAAGCGCAAAGAAACTAAAATCCTTACCCTCAGCAGGTGGTTCTTCATAAGGGAACTTCTGTTCCTCCAACACCTCTTTGTAGCCATAGTCTGTGACTTTAAGTACAAAGCGTCCATCAACAAGGCAGTTCCTTGACTTTAGTCGGCCGTGACAAACATTCTTGTAGTGTAAATACTTCATGCCCTGTTACATAGCAAAAAGGAATTGCATTTTTTATTGGGTTTCAAATGTTCTGAGTATGTAAAGCACTATATAATTCACATAAAATAAAATGTTAGACCGCCCACAGTCCTAACAGATCATCCATTAAGATTCAATTTCAGTATATAAATCACATGAAATAAAACATGTTGTAATAAAGCACAACAGTCATCCAGAAGCAAGGAAAGAACTTGACTGTTCTGTTTTCCTGTTGGGACTTTGATAAACATTTTAGCTTTAAATCATTGGGTTAAAAGAGGGTGTTGTGGATCCTTCAGTATGAGTATTCAGATCCTACTATTGATGGGTACTGTGGGTCTATCACCTTTATGAGGTCCATTATCAGAGAGGATTTGAACATCCAGTCAAGTGGAACATCATCGTTGATGAGCAAGTCTTCCAGGCTTCCACGGGTGCAGTACTCTGTCATGATGGCAAAGACTCCACAGTCGTGGAAGAAACCCAGAAAAGAATTGACATTCTCATGTCTTAACTCCTTCATCTGAGGAAGACACAACAGAGTTAAGGTTCCACGGGTTAAAGTTCTTGGCTGCCCTTGAACTAACAAAGCCATGGAACCAAAGTTACACAGGACAGCATTCCTGTAATAATTAAGACTGTGACACAAACTTACCACCCCAAACACATCACTGGTTCCAGGGGTAATGGTCTTGAAATCTCCATGTGGGAGTCTTTTCAGCCAGGCCCATTCGCCCTGTAAAATATTGTGACATACTGTAAATGACAGCTCAAATAGGCACTCACTACGGTGAGACTATCCTACAATACACAATGTCCGCACTTTAGATGAGGTATTGCAGTAAGATGGTCTTACAGATGAGTGAGTGTTAGTCTCCTCTATTTACGCCATGTCTCACCTCATAGACAGCCACATTGGAGTTCTCGTATGTGGCAGGTGACTGGGAGGAGAAGTGCGACTTTAGGCTTCGGTCAGAACTGCTCTTCCTCACGCTATTGGCCCTGCTGTCATCCTGAATACTGAATTTCTGAAATCAAGTCACAATACAGGTTACTCACATAATTATTTCATAGTCACATTATAATTACATAATACACTTAATATTAGCTTATTCTGATTTACTATGATGTTTTTATTTTTATTTGCCAAACTTCCATATCCATGAAATCCTAAATTCTCACAGTTAGCTAACTGGTACATTAAACCATAATTAGGCCTATTGAACTGTATCATCTCCTAGCATTTATAAATAAATGCTGGGTTATGCTCAGTGGATCCACCCAAAAAGTGTCTAAATCTTTTTCTGGTCACATGGAAAATTACATTTTTAATTTGTCTCATATTGTTAAGGAAACAATCTGTTCCCAAATCACTACTCACCTTGTTGCTTAGAGATGGGTTAATAAAAGTAACATCATCCAGGGTCAGCAAGATCCTATTGGGGCCTCTGACCAAACTAATTTGACTAATTTTTCTCCTGGGAGGCAGAAGTGCAGATGAAAGTCACTTTTTACAGTTATTACTTTCTGATGTAAATGTGTGTGCTGTTTGATGACAAACTGAAGGCAATATAGTTTCGTTGTATTGATAGTTTTTGAATCCCATTTACTTATGCAATAGTATACCTAATAAAGTAGTAGATCCCAGCAAAGCAGAGGAATACCAGAAATGTGAACACTGCCATGATGACTGCAGCAAAAGGATCCACACCTTGCAATGAAAGAATCACCATTTTGATCAACATATAGCAAAACAAAGCAAATATACAGTAATTCCTGTCCTACTCTCTATACTCTTCTGTTTTTTCATGCAAGGCCCTGCATTTTGGCCCTAGTGTACCTGCTGAGCAAATGATGCTGTGTGTGAACCAGCAGCCGGCGTCTGTCTTAGGGGCCACTCCGTTGGGGAAGTGAATGGGCTTGCCAAGATACCGCACCATGTCCAGCTCCATCTCTACCCTGTGTGTTGGGCGCAGCTCCCACGACAGCCCATCTGTGTCCAGAATCACAAAGTCCAGCAGCCCCGCCCCGGAGGTACTACTCCGGACTGGGTGACTGAAACCCTGGAAAGACACGCTGCGAGCATGACTGACCAGGTTTCCCCCATATATGTGCTTTCCTGAGTCCCTCATGTGTTTCATGGTATGGGCCAGGTACAGGATAGAGTTATAGATGGTCCCAAACAGTGGGGAGACCTGGGGATAAAGAGAGAGACCAGACTCAGTGCATTTGCATATATACTCCCAAGAAAGTATCTCACATGTAGTTAAATGTGCTATGTGGATCTTTTTTTGTTTATTTAAAATTGGCTGACTGACCTTTAAGTTCCCAAATGACCTAAATAGCAACAGACTATGACGAAACCACCGTTTTGACGTCATTGCTAAGTGCACTGTGTTGTCCAGACAGCCACCAGCACGCACATTTTCTTGTAATACACATTGTATCACGTGCCAGTGTTTTAAATACAACCCAAATTCAGTGAAGAACTGATGTG
Source organism: Alosa pseudoharengus (assembly GCF_046254945.1). Lineage (NCBI taxonomy): Eukaryota > Metazoa > Chordata > Actinopteri > Clupeiformes > Clupeidae > Alosa > Alosa pseudoharengus. Next base: position 26,694,675 of record NW_027468640.1, read on the forward strand.
TGGCTGCATTCGAGACAACTCATATCCTGCAGAATTCCACATAGCACCTTTAAACAGACCCATCCAGCCACACTGATCACAGACTGTCTTCTCCACAAATGTTCACATGCGTTCCCTCCACCCAGTCACCTGCTGAGGTTTGATGTTGGAGGGAAGCTCCCCCGAATCCACAGCCTGCTGATAGGCTTGATAGAAGGAGTGCTGCTGGGATTGCACGGTGATGGTCAGCACAGCGTCGTAGGCACGCAGCAGTTTGCTGTTGTTGCGCAGTGCGGGATGAGGCACGTCCATGTAGGGTAGGCTGTAGAGCAGCGTGTCATAGGGCACAAACATCAGGGAGCCGTCGGTCAGACGCATGTCGTGAGCCGTCTCCAGCACGAGCTTCTGGACCTGGCCACCAATCAGGACAGAGTGCATGCAGAGCACCACCACTGTAGGGTACACACACACACACACACACACACACACACACACAGAGACACGTACACGCGCACACACATGCACGTACACATCACACACACACACATGCACAAACACATCACACACACACACACACACACACACACACACACACATCACACACACACAAACACATCATAGACACACACACACACATGCACCCACACATCACATACACATCACACACAGGCACATACACGCATACACACACACACACGCACACATCACACACACGCACAGGCACACACACGCACACACGCACACACACACACGCGCGCACACACACACACACACACATCACACACACAACACACACAGACACAAACATGCACGCACACATCACGCACACATCACACACACACACCACAGGCATAGGTTTTACATTCAGATATCCATATTCATCATGCGTCTTTATCTTTCATCCATCTTTATAAGTATTCATCTTTATTTGCACTTTAGGACTTACTCCGTAGTTCCTCCATTTTCTTGACCTTGGCCAAGGTCTTGCGCATGCTGTCAGGGTCATTGCCCACAGATGCGACAATACCTACGGGCAAGCCATGTCCGCGCAAGGCATTAGCCAACTTACTGGCCGTCTCTACCCAAATATCATCTGCAGACGAGATGATGCCAACGTGCGCCCAGCGGAAATGCCGCATGACGCTCAACAGCACGAGTGTGGGTAGTGGCACGGTGCAGGCAAAGTTGGGATGCCTATGGAGCTCGTCCAACTCACTCCCCACACATGCCCAAGAAAACATGGCCTTGCCCCAGTTTTTGCCAAGTAGTGAGGCGGCGTCCCAGTAACCAGGGTTGGCAGGCCCGATGAAAGCTGCGGCCCTTGTGTAATAGTGCAGGAAGCGACGCAGAGCGTGGGACGTCTCACAATCCTCCTCCAGAATCACATAGTCAAAGGTGGCAATCTTCGAAAGCAAGGCGTCCCGATTAATCCTACTGACCGCGAGCTGGGCAGCAGCAGCTGGCATGGTCTTGGCAAATATGGGGTCACAATTCCAAGGTCCCACGACTCCTACCCTGAAGACGGCAGCAGCGTGAGACATAGACGGGACGAGGCTGACCAGAATGAGCAGGAGCCACAGAAGCCCAGGTTTACACTCGAGGTGAGGAGTGGACGATGGGAGTGGGTGGTCAGGAGTCAGGTGTTCTCTCTTAGGCCATGTTTGTGGATTGCTGTGGAAGGCACAGAGCTGGTGTTGCATCTCAATCCTACAGCTCACAGAGACCACAAGGCTATGGATTGCCTTCTCAAAGTCCCATTAATGATATCTCTGCCACTGCAAAAACAAAGGGGAATGTGATGGGACAAGTAAATAAGGTTCCACAGTTTATTTTTTTGTTCTAGAGTGAGCATAATGTTAATGATGGGTAAGCATATTTCATTTTACAGTGTAAGCCACTGATGGGTGAGCACCTTTTTTTGTCTAAGTATTAGTATTTATACTCTTTTGATCCCGTGAGGGAAATTTGGTGTCTGCATTTATCCCAATCCGTGAATTAGTGAAATACACACAGCACACAGTGAGGTGAAGCACACACTAACCCTGAGCAGTGAGCTGCCTGCTATAGTGGCACTCGGGGAGCAGTGAGGGGTTAGGTGCCTTGCTCAAGGGCACTTCAGCCGTGGGTGTGGCATGGGAGAGCAGTGCTCAACCACTTCCCTCGGCCACATTTTTCATACTGGGTCGGGGATTGAACCGGCTACCCTTCGGTTACAAGCCAGAAGCCTTAACCAGTAGGCCATGGCTGCCCCCTTAACATAATACAGGATGTTAAGTTCCTTTTGCTGTTGTGCTATTGAATGTATAGGGCGCTAATTGCTAGGCTAAATAACTGCCAGTACAGTGTCACAGTAAATGACAATACACAGTATTAAACATCACAACACATTTAGTGAAAAGGTTAACTCAAGGTGCAAGTTTTGTTGAGGCCCTAATATAAACTGCAACTACAAAGAAAACTGAAATAGGATTACCTATGTCTTGCAGCTTTAACAGTTTATTATAATCCTTGCTAGGCACATGCGTATCAGAGAGAATAACTAAGAGGAATGCTTAATAAAACATCAGTGTCACACCTGTTTCATATTATAGTGTGTTATATTCAAACAGCAGCACTGATTTTTAACATCTGTTGGAGTAAACCAAGCACAAATTTCATCACTTTCAAAAGAAAATATTTAACCCGATCTTCAATACTTTTGTATGTGGACTGCATCTATCAAATCAGTTTGAACAAAGAGCCTTCCTCACTCTGGTACACTGTTAGTTAATTTAATTCCTACAAATCCCTGATGATGATGTGAGTCGCACATTGTATGAATAATGAACAGAAAGCAGAAAACCAAAAGTTCAGATAAATCCTTAAAATTCTCATCATGCACTAATAATTTGATTGACAGTGACATGTTCTATTGATCTTAAATGTGTAATCTGTAATAAATAATTTATGAAATAGTGTAATGACACTTACCATTGATGGGTACCATTTGGACAGGTGATTTGTTCTGTTTAGCTTGTCCCTTCAGTCTCAGAGGTGACATCTCAGACATAACCACATCCTTTTACATCAGGCACACAAATGGTGTCACAGGAAAACTGAGAAGAATGTTCCGGCTGAGAAATACAGAACTGAGGACTCCACAGGTAGGACTGCTACGGCCATTTAGGTGAACGCAGGACACAGGCCCAGTTGCAGAATCCTCATAGCATCACTCTGTGTACCTAATCCTCTTCACATCATATCCTCTATGCATGACAGCACTATTGACCTAGGAAGAGTGACCCACAGATTATATTAAGTCCGGCGGCTATAGCCTTTAACAATACCAACGCAAGGTACCACGGATATTTAAGGGGAAACATCCTTTATCCATTCAAATTCAGATCAGGTTGAAGTTATGCACACTAAGAACAATTTGTATATTTTTTAGCACAACCCAAATTCAAAATGTTATAGATATATAAATACTGGACCTACCCAACAAATAGAGCATGTGTAGTAACTCTTCTTTCGGCTAGAGGGCAGTATTGAACAGACATTGAGACACTAGCCATCAGTATAAAAGTTAACAGTGTCCACAGGCTGTGGAATATGACAAGCTCTGATTCCAAAGCCTCTTTCCACATCACATTCTCTGCAAACACAGTGATTTCACATTGTAAGGCTTGCACAATCTTTGTAAGCAAACAAAATTACAATGAACATACGTCATTCTTTTGTCCTATTTGATCAGGCTCTCTCTTTGTCTCTTTCTCTTGTCCTGTCCTGTGGGGGTCAACTACAACATGGTAAGGCTAATATTTTCTGATGCAGTTGGTTAAGAATACTTGGACATAAAAGAAAGTGTTTTTAAATGAATCCCTGCCTCTTGCCAACACAGTCAGGCCTTAGAGACCTTGAGGCTAACATGTCCTCTCTGCTGTTTTTATTTTGCGCAACCAATGTGTGAATGCAAATAAAATGCTGTCATCACATGGAATGGTGATAGTCTGATAATGTGGAGCATGTGGTCCAAATTTAGAGATATTTCATTACGTAAATGAATAATATGAGAGAATGAGAGAGAGAGAGAGAGAGAGAGAAGTAACAAAGAGAAGTTGGCCTCAACACATTTATTGCCTGTGAAAAGGATGACAAACTGTCCCGAATGGTCCCTTGATTCCTTGCCCCAAGACACACTCAACTTGTGCCAACCCAAATGCACTCCAATGTTGAGACCTTTGCCAAAGATTTTTTGAACACAGTAGACCAATGTCCCAAAACAGTCCCCTGAGGCCTATAATGTTGCAACCCATCTGGCTGTAATGGTTTAGGGGTAATCCCATTAAGGATACAACACAAATGCCATCTGATGAAGCCCAAGATTTACTGGCAATGATATAGGCTGTACATATAACATATAACATCTGGAATATAGTATATATAACTGTCTGGAAATGTACAAAATGACTTGCCAATGTATTGGTGGATCTTGAATGAGGCTAAACAAGCTGCTAGAAATTATACAAAATATATAATATAATAGTACAAATGCAAATGCAATACCTCAATTTACTTCTTTTGACGAAAGTTGTTACAACAGTAGTTCTAGGAGGTGTTCAAATGTTGAAGACACAATGGAAGTTAACGAATAATTAGTATAAAACTTTGGTAATACTCTATGTCAAAATTCAAGACCTTGAATTTCCCCTTGGGGATCAATAAAGTATCTTTTTAAGATACATTTCTTCTACTAAAAACAGCTGCAGTTTGGGAGATCATATACCTGACAGCAGGAATATGGAACATGTAATGTTTTAGGGTTTAAAACATGTTAAACAAACTACCTGTCAGACTGCAGAGTGTTCTTATACGCAGCATCTCTCTGGAAATTTCCCAGCTTGGCCAGTGTATAGAGTGCTTACATAGACCATATAAAGAATAGCTAAACTATGCCTATTAAAAGCCCCACTGTAAACATATGTTCTATAAAAAATAACCATACACCTAATCTGCAATGTGAGCCTTGGGTAGCTGTAGGCCTATTTCTAAAGCCTTTTCTTAGGGCTTGATGGGAAAAGGCTGTGTTAAAATTAAGTAGACTAGTAGAGTAAACTAGGAAGCAAAAACAAACCTTAAAATCATGTTACATTAAGACACACATGACAAAATAAATATGAAATATGCATTTCCACTTTTTCTCTTTTAAAACTATAATGTGTTATTTTAATGGTAGAGGAGAGAAAAGAAGAGTGAGTCTGTTGGTGACTGCAATGACACACTTAATTCTCTGGGGAAAAGTAAACATTATTTTGGCAGTAGAACAAAACATTATTCCAACAAAAACACTTAACACATTTGACATCACTGACATTTCATGGTTTTATTTTCCTATATTGTCTATGATCAAAATAGTCAGGGATCAAGTATTTCTATTTATTGCCAATCAAAACATTAGCACAGATCAAGAACTACAAATACATAGTTTCAACCATATCTTAAAATAGATATAGCTTTAGCCAACACTGTTATTTTGCTGCAGCAGATGAAGAAGGAAGATAAAAGATTCTGAATACTGGGTAACGACCGACAGAAATACATATACAGTGAGGTCAGAGTCCACAAAAAGAAGCTACCGTAACCTCTTAAGAAAGGGTACTCAAAGTCCTGGAAATAAATCCCTCGGGGATCCCAGAGATGTGGTCATTGGTCTGACCAAACAGTACATCCTAACTTGATTACGAATCATTTTGTAATTAATACCCTGAAAATATGTTGTTTTGTGCTGTGTGCTGTGCTGTGCTGTGTTGTGTTGTGGTGTGTGTGTGTAAGTGTAAGTAGTGGGATGACAAGAATGACAAGTCACTATTAAAGATAATATTATTTTTGTGAAGACATTTATGGAGATGAAGATAGACTTTGAGGTCCTCTGCAGCTGTGGTTGAGGTGTTAATGTGAGTCAGGGCACCCACAGGCCATATTTAAGTGAAACGATGATGGGCTCATCCTTCTTGTTTGACAACTAAACATCCATTATCCCCTTCCCTCCCGATTTTGCCTTCCCCACTTCCTTTGGGATCTAAATTCCCTGTCAGACTCTCTGTGGACCATAGTGAACTTCCTGAATTTCCTGATAATGAACCAGCACTGAGAAGAAAAGGCAGGAAGCTGGTTTTACATCCTGGTCCTACATGTGTGTTCTTCATACATGTCTTCTCATATTGTAACATTTTTTGCCACAAACTTGATCATTCTTTTGTTATAATTCTGTAATTTTCCTGAGAATTTTTCTGTTTTGCTGAGAATTTTTTTATTTTTTTTTGCTTTTTCATGAATCCCACCCAGTCTTAAACCAGAGGAGATAAGATTAATTACTTTAATTGAGCATATTCACTTAATTAATCAATGAATGAATCCAGAAAGAACATTAGGGATGCCCCGATCCCATCCATGATGTGTTAACACAATAACTAGGCAGATATGTGCAAATGTGCACAAAATGCAGCGTGAGAGAGAGGGAGAGAGATAGATTGTTAGATTGCTGGATAAGGAAAATCTACCTCAAAAGGACCAACGGATTCTATTTGGTAATGCTTGACGTCATCCTGACTAAGGGCAGTCAACTGCAAACTACTCTAACGGACTACGCCCCAGTCCAGAGAAGTGCAGTGTGAATGGATCTGCATGTATCTGGGTTTATGTGTCTCTACCCCAGTTTGGCCGTTGCATATCTGAACAGGAACTAGATTAAATCTTGGCCAAAGAGTGTTTTCAAAGTGAAAGCCTAATGGCAAGCATGATAGCACTGATAAAGAAAACGACATTCTTCAGGCATCAGACAAGTCAGGTTCATTGAGGTGCCATGGCATATTAGTAGGCGGAACAGCTAGTCCTCCAGGAAACCAATGGCAGATCAGTCCTCACATATATTGCAGCTTGTGTCAAAGAAGGGGAAATCCCAGATTGAATAAAACAACAGGGATGTAATATGCTAAAAGCCTCCAAAAGAATCTCTACAACAATGCCTAATTCCAACTGTTGAGAAACATGACTGTTGCTTTATATTTCATCTAAGGTCACAGAACAATATGTTTTTTTTCTGACACTGATGTTTGAAAAGGAACGACTTATTTTGTCATTATTTTAGAAACAATGTTTGTTTGCTGCTTTGCTGGGGTGAATTGCTTCTATCCTTTCTTAATAAGAGTTTTACAAACACTTGTGCTTTTCAATATCAACTGTCTGACTTTCCACATAAATTCTGAAAAATGACCATATCAATGTGGGGGAGTGAACAAGCAAATGGTCAACAAGGAATGCATGTTGTGAGCCACAGTGGAATGTGGCCTTATCAGGGACTTTCGCCACCACTCCTTGTGATGGAGAAGGACAGGCCGAGAGAGACTGAGAGAATGCAGAACCCCCTAAAAACCCAGAGGTCGCATAATAAGGTCAGAGGTCATGAGAAGCACCCGTCGAGAGCCTCTGCCCCCAGGACATTTGAAACAGTCTGAAAACCATGGCCCAATAACATCATCTCAGAGGGTAATTTTTGGGGGGAGGAAGAGGGAGGTGGCTAAAACTTCCGGATGTCTAGAAACAGTACCCAACATGGGAACATAAGAAGATGTGTGACTTTCTATTATTGTTTGCTTTGGTTGTTTCTAAAAGACACATTTCTAAAAATATTTTTGGATCCAGAATTGTTTATTGTTCAGGGGACTGCAACAGAATAGTCGATTGCAAGGTGGAGAAATCTTTCACCAGTAACGGAAAAATTCCACCCTGACACACACTCTCAAAGAAAATACCTCTTTGAATTTTCACATTACTTGAATGTGATATCATGCTTACAAATATGGACAATGAAATAACAAAATTTAAGAGAACTTTTGACCAGTCAATCCCACTTTGTTAGTCTAAAACAACAGGTCCTTATTTGTTCTGTAAAGACAATCAAAGCTGTGCTATATTCTGATGATGAAACATCTGCTTTAATCTCTGTTTCAAGTCTTTAAGGTACACCAATTCCTTTATAGAGTGGTGGCAGACTTCACCTTTGAGGACAGAACTTGCCGGAACCGCCTCTTAAGCTCTTGCATGTTGGGAGACTTTGGCCTGGCCAGGTGAAGTCCGCCCTTCCTCTTCTCTCCATTGCCACCTCCCAGGGCACGGCTGACCTCCTGGCACAGATGCAGAAATGCCGAATGGACACCCTCATGGTTCTCCCGCGCTGATGTCTCAAAGTATGTCCCACCCAGCTCAGTAGCAAGCGCCTCGCCCTCGTGAGCGGGTACCTGGCGGGCACGCAGCAGGTCACTCTTATTGCCCACCAGGATCACAGGGATGTTCCCACTGGGGTGGATGCGCCGCACGTGCTGGTACAGGGGCTGTATGGTGCGGTAGCTACTAAGGTCTGTGATGGAGAATGCTAAAACGTAGCCATCAGCCCAGTAGATTGATCGGTTGATCTGTTCCTGGCAGTACAGACCCTCAGCATCATCCTTTTCAGCAAATGTTTAAGAGAAAGAGATAGAGACAGAGAGAGAAAAGTTAATGTATGATGTATGTAATGTTATATTTATGATTCTTTTCTTTATTTTTCTTGGCACACAGAGGACATCATGATTCAAGACCAACATTGGTATCTGTATACAAGTTGAACGAAGAAATGGCATAGTCCTAAATGTTGACTCAACCAGAAAAGGGGCACAAAGTAGTAACTAACCATTAACAGAGACATTTTTCCGTTTCTGTTTCTGTTGAGCTGTATTCTCATTGGTCAAAGCACTGAATTGATATGACTTAAAGTTTAATGTTAGAATGGTGTGACTGCGATCCCTGAGGTTCATGCCTATTGATATCCTCCTGAGGCCTAGCGTCCTCATATGAGGACCTTACATTTTGGCTTTGCTGCACCTTCTACTTTATTTTTCATATAAAAAGATCCATTACAATAGGCACAATAGGCACTGTTTAACATGAGCTTTCAAGAAAAATAGAAGCATAGGAGCAATTTCATCCATATCCTAGCCTATATGAAAACGGATAAATGTGGGCTATTACCTGGAGAGCGACACATGGAGTGTCTTGCACTTGAAGGGAGACCTGCTCTCCATCCAAGGTGATTTTTCGTGAATAGAGGGCTCCTGGGATAGAACTAGGAGTTAAAATCAGTTGAGACACCAAAACCTATCTTTGAAATGTATGCTATTAGTTAAATGAGTAAATGAGTGAAAGCAAAAGTGCAGAATTAAAATGGATTCAAAGTGAAATGCGTCTTACCCGTGTTTGCTTCATAATCTCCGATGAACCGTTTGGTAAGAAATCTTACAATTAAAGCTGCAGTTTAAAGAAAATGAAGTACTCCAGTAAGAACCTGCCAATCATGCACTTTCTTGCACAGCAACTGCCTAACAAAGATGCCATATTAAAACTATTGTCTAATGGTTTAAAAACACATCGGGCATACACACACACACACACACATATGAGAGAGAGAGAGAGAGAGAGAGAGAGAGAGAGAGAGAGAGATTCCAGACTTCCAGACGAATAGGCAGGACAACAGGCCTGTTTCCTGGAATGTGCAAATATCGCCCCCTGGCGAGACCGTTTACCCAGATGCACACATTTATTTTCTCCCATTTCGGCAATTATTGCATAAAAATGTACAAAACATGTTAGGCTTTTTATTTGACCTATTTATTTTACAAAGTCTACAGTGTAACTGTTCTACATGACTAACCTACATGCATTATCTCGAATGAGCACACGCATTATAGCCTAATAGGCTGAATGGCATATAGGCTAATGTAGCCTAATATGAAAATGACCCCATGACTAAATGGTAAAGAGTGATTGAGAACGAACAAGGCCTAAAACAAAGACACCGATTACCCTGACATACGCTATGACATTTAATTAATATATTCACCATGGATAGCCAATAATGAAATATCCAATCTACAAATCAGAAATTATCACGAAAAGTTACTTCTAAGTAGGCTAGGATATCCTACCTGTTTTCCCCACGTTACTTGCGCCGAGCACGACAATCTTGACGTTTTTGTTAGGATCAATGTCCAGAACGGGATACTCCGGTATGGGAACTAGCAGAAAGTTGCTAGAACCACTGCTCATTGTTCTGGGACTGTCGATAAGGAGGCGCATTTAGCATATGTAGACGTTTTCACCGCCGTATCTGAATTTCTCTTCCTCCAAACATTCCGTTAAGTTGATGAAATCTCGGAGGTCCTCTCTGTCGCACTCATCACAGTGTTCAGAAGACGAGCTGCAACGACCAACCTTTCAGAACTACCTACCACTAAACCCAGGCTACGCTTCCTTGGACACTCGCCTTAGTTCGGTCGCAGATAGGCTACAGTTCCTGCAGTAGGCTCCTTTTACATAATAGCCTTGGTCCCGGCAGAATTGTTGCAAAATCCTGCTGAATCAAGAAGACGCATCTTGCAACTTCGTTAGTCAGGGAGAGAAGCGCTCGAGATAGGATATGGGGGCGTGATATAGCAAGGGATACGTCTGACGACTCAATCTATCTCAGACTACACTGTGACAGTCCCAAGTTTAGGTACATCCGTTCAGGTTGCCTTGTGATAGCCTTTCTACGCAGTCTGCATCATTTCAGAGTATTTTATGTTGTGTTTTATGCTTAAACTTGGGCTACAGAAATGGTTTTTCTTGAGTGAGTAACCTAATGCTATACGTTTCGTTTCAGTTTAACAGCTATTGTGCTACTTCTGCTTGATGCACGTCTGCTTAATGCATCAGCAATGAGAGAACGTTAATTGTTTCCAAAACTATGCAGGCACCACATATGTCAAGTTAAGATATGTAGCGCGTGCACGAATACTCACGGAAATGGCCGAGTGCGAGGAGAAAACGGCCTATGGGAAACCGAACTAGCCAGCGATGTTGCATCAAGCTCAGCAGCGACACTCCCTCATTTCGTTTTCGATCTGGACGGGCGTAAGGTTTCCAAGGAACTTCAGCCATAGCGGCTGTCACTGTTTTAAATTGGGGTTCGGTCCAATATGGCGGAAGACGGATGGAAATACTGATGACAGTCCGAAAGATCGCCTCGATTTGTACGATGGCAAGTTGTGGTTTAATTTCTAAAGTGTTCTGCAGTTGCTAGCTTCCAAGCTAGCCAGTGTAATGTTGATTTAAGTGGCGTCCTGTCCACTGCGCCCATGGTAAAGTTATAGCAAGCTACCTGGACTAACATCTAAACAGAAAGATGCATGGCATTGTGTATAAAGTTTAATTTATTTTCCTATGCAACTTCAATTTGAAGTTGTTCTATTCTTAATGCTAATTGCCATACATTAGTGAGAGCAGTGACTTTCCGACTGTAAATTAAGTTAAAGCAAAGTGTAAGACAACCAACCAGTGATATTAACTTTAGGCGGATGGAAATAACCGAGCTGGCTAGTGGCTAGCTAACGCTAGCTAAGAGTACATAACATTACCTAAACATTCAACGTTAACTTACTGCATTCTTATACATCTGTCCTGGCTACAGGGAGTACACCTAAAATGTGCCTATATTAAATGCAGCAACACTACGCTAGCTAATACCAACATACTTGATTCAGTAAAGTTAGTTAGCGTTACCCATCAAAACTGTCCTGATTGTTGTGGTCACCTTTCAGCTTTATGTCACACCATCTTATAAGCAAACCCTAGCTGTTAGCTACCTATCACTAGCTTCCCACCCAGTAATGTTTACATGAATGTTAACACGACAGCGAACTGTTAAATTGTGTACAGCTTCGCTATACGTTACGGCAAACTTATGACGTTAATGTAGCATATAAAGTTGATTTTGTGGAAGGTTTCGTTAAACAAATAAGTGGACATTTTTAGCACAAGGCTAGTCATTCAGCTAACGTTAGCCCGCTGGCTAGCCATAGCCAAGCCAGACACCCAAACGCTAGCCAGATGCCACTGCGCGAGTTAGAACTACCTGGCTACTGCTAGTGATGCTATTTTAACGCGAGCTCCTGTTATACCCGGCTAACATTAGAGGTTGGGTTAAGTGTAAGGAAACGGATGGGAAGATTTTTGTTAAGTCAAACATGTTTATAAAATAAATATGCCTAAATACTTCCTCATTCACATCACTTAGCTGACTTCAGCGTTTCGCGTGTGTGACCCAGCTAGTTTGCTAATGTGTACATTTCGACGGTGTGTAACATGACCTCAAACACAGATTTGTTTCAGCTGCATCTGATCTTACATTACGTTTAATCTTAGGGTGTATGTAACAGAGAGGAATTTATAGTTTAGAGTCAGTGTTTCGTGACGTCGGCTAGCTATGCATACCAATCATAAGTTACAGACACGCAGCAAGCTATCATAGTTTTTTAAGGTCACAAAACATTTGGTCTGTTGTCACCACGTGAAGTGTAAACAAGTTATTGACACTTGGTGGCCATCACTCTTGCCTGTGTATTTACATCTAAGATTACGGAGTATGTTATGGCTTGATTGAAAGCCAGTTATGACTACATCCCCACCTCAGACATTTCCCCAGTAGACTTAACTCCCTTTTCATTTCCCTGAGCCATCAAACAGTCGATGGAAACATTCTAGGGCTCTACCATTCATTCATGGGTACACACTCACTTCAACAACACCGCCTTCCCTAGTTTGGGCGGCCTTTAGAACCGGGGTCAGAAGTTCGGATCACTCACCTGTCAGTGGTTACGTGCTTATAGGCCTATCGATTGTAAAGGGTAGGGCCACTTCCCAATGAAAGCATGATGATTGCATCTTAGTAGGATGGCAGTTGCCAAGTATTGGTTGTTGCGGGATTTTTGTTGCGGGTTTTTTAAGGCTTGTTTCTTAGGCAGAGTTGCTTATTTGGGCTTGCTCCCCATCTCCTGTTTCTCATAACTATGTCAGTAATATAGCAGTTTATACTGGTGCTGGTCTGTCTACAACCCATCCCCACTGCCAATTTACTTCTCCAGACAAATGAAAACAAATCAAAATCATGCAATTGATTGTCAGTGATGGATTGTTTTTAGTTCTCTAACTATTCAAATGTAGTGTTCAGATATTTCTAAGTGTGAAAGATGGGATAGGTCCTTATTCTGTTCTTTAGCAGTAGTATGTAACACTGTGATGCCAGTGGTACACCTTTTATATGATTCATTTATCACTGCTTATTTGGTTTTAAAGGATCATTTTAACGAATAGGGTAAAGGTATTCGAAGATTACCTAGGCCAAGGTTATTAAAAATTGACATTGATGTCTGTTTCCCATAGGGCGCCAATGCCTCTGCTTTGGAGAAGGAGATTGGACCGGAACAGTTTCCCGTAAATGAACACTACTTTGGGCTGGTCAATGTAAGTCTGTCTAAGTCTAAGTCTATGGTACTTTGCTATACTTGACTTCACTTTATATCTCTCTCCATAGCAATAACTCCAAGGCAATAAAATCAGAATTTAATAGCTGTGCTCCTGCTTGAACTGAGGTGGATTGATAATAAATTGGCTCAAGGTCCTTGTGTGTGATTGTATTTTGGAAATAAAATATATTCTCCATTTGGCAGTATTTGTTCATTTGGCTCCAGTTTTTCCATCTCTGTTAATTATGCCTTTTTATATTTAAATATTTAATTTAATTTAATCATGCCTTTTTATATTTAAATATTTAATTTAATTCGGTACTCTTTTTTTGGAAATTGCTTTCACAATTCACACTGTTTGAGCAGGTCTTGTGAAGTAGTCATGATACAACGAATGGTATTGATGTCTTTTCCCCCCCTTTATTTCCACCTCTTGTTCTCTATTTACATGAATTTGCCTTTTTTCCAACAGTTTGGGAACACCTGCTACTGTAATTCAGTACTGCAGGCCTTATACTTCTGCCGGCCGTTTCGGGAGAAAGTCTTGGCCTACAAGGTCCAGCCACGCAAGAAGGAAAGCCTGCTTACTTGCTTAGCTGACCTCTTCAACAGTATTGCCACCCAGAAGAAGAAGGTTGGTGTCATCCCACCTAAGAAGTTCATCTCAAGGCTGAGGAAGGAAAACGGTGAGCAGAACCAGATGTTTTGCACTTGACAGAGGAGAGAACGTTCGTAGGGAACAGTAGCAAAGAATTAGTTAAATTGCTCCTGAGGTTTATGTGTAGCATATATCACAGTATTTTCTATTTTAATTTGTATCGTAGTACAAGTCGTACATTTCAGTACAGACTAGATAGGGTCATTGATTTAACAAATGCCTCCCCCCCATGTCTCTATTTCGTTCATCTAGAGCTTTTTGACAACTACATGCAGCAGGATGCTCATGAGTTTCTCAACTACCTGCTCAATACCATTGCTGACCTACTGCAGGAGGAGAAAAGCCAAGAACGGCAGCAGAATGGTAAAGTGGTGCAAAATGGTGGTGGTGGTGGCGGAGGAGGAGGAGGAGGGAGCAGTAACACGGGTGAAGGTGAAACGGAGGAGAAGACCCAGTCGACCTGGGTCCACGATATCTTCCAGGGCACACTGACCAATGAGACGCGCTGCCTCAACTGTGAAGCAGTAAGTATACAGCAGCAGGTGCGGCTCCTGAAGCTGCTACTCTTTTAATATGTGTCAGGTTCCACTATTGTAGCGCTTGCCCAGCACCAGCTTTTGTAGATTTCCAAAATGATTAAGAGATCCTTTTCTTCCCTCCCCAGGTGAGCAGTAAGGATGAGGACTTTCTCGACCTGTCGGTAGATGTTGAGCAGAATACGTCCATCACCCACTGTCTCAGGTGAGATGGGAGATCAGACTCTCTCCACACATAATAGACTTTTGGTATGATGTTCTCAATAAATGGGGACACATGATATCAACTAAAGTTAGCGCGCTACCCAACTAGCCCCAGCCTGTCCTGTCTCATAATACTACTATGTACTTCAGTAGGGGCTAGCAGGAGCAAAACCAGTAAGGCAAAGCAAGTCATGTACATAGACCAACACTGTCAGGAGTGGTGTTTTTTCATCACTGAATTGCACATTTAGCTCACTAGCTGACAGCGAGCCAGACTTGCATATTGCTAGTTTAACCTTTCAGCTGGTACCATCACACCGGTGTGACAGGAATGTTGGAAATCGAACGTTCTAAAGAATATCTGGGTTTATTGAATTCAACATTGAATTTTTGAACCTTACATTGTTGCGGAACAGAATCTTCTGTCAGAATGTTAAAAACTCCCCTGCTGAAGGGTTAAAAGAAGAAATGGGGAATAGCGGTTTAAATTTCCTAGCACAAGAATGTTTAACAATGACAACTCCGCACCAAACTCTCTCTCTGTCAGAAATGACCCATTTTTTATTTTTTTTATTCAGGGGCTTCAGCAACACTGAGACCTTATGTAGTGAGTACAAGTACTACTGTGAGCAGTGTCGGAGTAAACAGGAGGCACAGAAAAGGTAAGCTACGCTTTGTATTGGAGAGTCAGTCTGGATGCAGTCTATTCTTTTTTTTGTGATCAACTTTTTATTAGCACCAAATAAGAGTCTGAAACATGCATGACCATTGCTATCAAATGGTGTAGAAAAAACTGAACTCATCCCACAGAACATGCAATCCTTCCCCCATCTCTTGCGGTGATGCATTCTATCCTAAAGATGTATTGATGGAGCCAGTTTAAAGCTAGATCATGTATTGCTTGATCAGCAGAAATGTTAATATGACTGCTGTTGACAGTTTAATGCAGTGATGTCCTTTTGTGTCACTGTCTCTTCAATAACAATCCCTTATGGTTATGGTTTTGGTTATAAGATTTGGCAGATGACTTTTTTCTGGTTAGATTAGAGAGCATGGAGATTTTTCTGCTACATCAAAAAATACCACACAAACTCCAATTTTATTACGGTCTAAAACCCATCATAGGAGTTTTGCACAGTTCAATACACAGTGCACTGGCAACCACAAAAAAAACCTAACTAAAGGTTAATGTTTAGGTCAGGGTAAAGATTAATAGTAGACAGGGAAAGTGTGACAAAAATGTACAACGCAACTTGCTGAACATTATTCAGTGTGGATGCTTAGTAACTGCTACTAAACGGTTTTGAACTTGATTTAGTCCGGTCTGAAAACAATTAAGAACTGAAACCTTTTCAGTTAGACAAATCTGATAACTGAGCTTATTAAACATCCTGATACAATCTCCCGGTCATGACCTCTGTTCTTACATTTCAACTGAGGAGGTACATTTTGAATATATGTATATATTATAAATATATATATAGAGATCACAGTCCTCGTAGGGTTGGTGTGGACAAATGACACGAAAGCTGTGTTTAAATGTGCTCAGGCAATTGAGGAATTCTACGGCCTGACCGCAGATATTTCCAGAAAACTCTGAGTCAGGATACAGTACATCCTCTTAGACTAGTACATTCTGCATTTGTCTTACTTCCTTACTTTACCACATGATCTGCTCTGTCTTGCTCGCCTGTGTTGGCTCACAGGATGCGTGTAAAGAAGCTGCCCATGATCTTGGCCCTGCACCTGAAGCGCTTTAAATACATGGATCAGCTGCACCGATACACCAAGCTGTCCTACCGCGTGGTCTTCCCCCTGGAGCTGCGGCTCTTCAACACCTCCGGAGATGCCACCAATCCTGACCGAATGTACGACCTGGTGGCTGTGGTGGTGCATTGTGGCAGGTAGGTTTGGATCAGGTCGCCCGTCTTCGTTTGACAGAAATCTTACCCGTTCGCTTTTCTGGAGTAAATGTGGTGGAGTATCTCTCTGCCAGTTAAACTTTTGAAAACATACCGGTAATATGTATCCCCTTTGTTTTAGATTAAGGTTATTGGGTTAACATGGCAAAAACGAATGAAATTCATGAAATTAAATGAAAAGAATTTTCTTTCCATGCAAAATGCCCTGAAGCTCATGTGGAATGGAACGAGCCGATACAGAATGTTCATGAAATCAATGTTTCCCCCCCTGCAGTGGTCCAAACCGTGGTCATTACATTACCATTGTGAAGAGCCATGGCTTCTGGCTGCTATTTGATGATGATATAGTAGAGGTAAGAGTGATTGAATTCAGTTATTTGTGTATTAGACCGTGAAGGAGACTTAAACTGTGATGAAATGTTATTGTAGCTCCCGAAGCTAAAACCTGTAATCCGGAGTGCGTTGTCTTTAATGTCCAGCATCCCAGGGTCTTTGTGAGGTTATGATTTTAATCTGAAAGTACTTTGCAACCAAAAATGATGAGTAACAATCAAGAGTGTGAGTCTGATAACAGAGAGTTATGATGGTATAGTCTAAACTGATCTTAAATCTCATCCAGTGGGGGGGCTGACAGAGTGATGGTATCTTTGCTGATACTTTGGGCCTCTCAAAAAACCTGCATGTTGCGTTCATAAATACCATTGGAAGTTATGGTCCACATCTCTCCAGACTTAAATGCCTTAGAAGAAGATGAGGAGAAAGGTGCGCAGCAGCAGTAGTACAGCGTCAGTAGAGGGAAGATTATTTTTGCTTTTTTTCCTAATGGGAAGCAGGGTTGACTACATGAGAGTGACTGAGAAATCGAATGTAAGATGACAAGAAAGGTGGTTGGGAGAGAGAAAAATCATGGCAGTAAACTAGACGTGCCTGCTAAAGACAAGCACCAGTGGACGATGATCTCCTGCGTGGCATAAAATAAAAAAAAAGATTTTGTGTATGTGGGGTGTTTGCTGCAGAAGTGAAACTGACAAAATGACAAACAGTGAAACTAGTTTATCTCAGACTCTTTCTGTCTCCACTTTCAGAAAATCGATGCTCAGGCAATTGAGGAATTCTACGGCCTGACCTCAGATATTTCCAAGAACTCTGAGTCAGGATACATCCTCTTCTACCAGTCCAGAGACTGAACCAGCGGACTGCTGAGGCAAAAGGGACCGCACTACTTCAGAGGAAAAAGTCGGGCTCCTCCGCAGAAAAAAAAAAGGCCCTTGTTAATCACCCAGGTGTTTGAGCAGGGGGGGGGAGCTGTCTGGGGGCTGACTGATCCTCAGACAGAAGCAGACGCCAGAGCAAAGAGGATGGGATACTGCTACACCTCCGATCCCCCCGCCCCCAGTTTCAGCTAGACGGAAAAGGAGGTGCCCGCCTCCCACCTCCGGCAACTGCTACGACCTCACCTCACACCTCACCTCACCACACCCACATACCACACACCAATTCCACCTCCCAGCTTTTTGCACCCTCCAAATGTTTTTTTTTTTTTTTTTTTAATTATTATTATTTTAGTTTGGGTTTCTTGGTTTGACCCTAGAGGGCTTCCATACCTCTTTTAAGTCACTGTGCTGAACCGCAAAGGACAGCAGAAGGGGCGGCCCGAGAGGAGAACGAACCTTTGTTTTTTGTGAATGCGTTTGTATGCGAGAGTATGAGCGTGAGAGTGGCGTGGTAGGAAGGAATGCTTACTGGCCGGGCATGGTGCCATGTTTAGTTGCACACAGAATAGTCTGAGGTGCCAGGGGTCTCAGCTATTGGTGTAGGTGTGTTTGTGTGCACGTGCAACACTAAACCCTATGAAAACAGCTTATTTATTATTAATAATTTGTATCTATGTGTCATATGTTTGAGCCACGTTTCTAAATTTATTTCCCAAGGGGTGTTTTTAATGCAATTCTACCATGGTATATATAATAATATATTATAATCGGCTTCCTAACTTTCTGCACTGCAAATTAATCTGGGGTGATGAAGTGTTTTTTGCCTACACAAGAGAAGGATGATATGGATGTTTCATTTCCCTCCCTAATTTTGTTATTTTTTTAATCATAAATACAATCACAGAGCGTGTGCGTGCGTGTGGAGTGAGTGAGGGTGATGGGGAACTATTGTGATGGTAGTGGTGTTAGATTACTCTTCCAAGAGTAGTGGCCTACATATGGGATTTTCCCCCTCTTTTTTATGTTTAAAATGACGTGGGTGGGGGTGGGTGGGCAAGGGGGGCTTAATTTAACTGCTGCTCTTACACCATTTTTGTTCAGGCTGTACTGTAAACATATTTTGGTTTGTCATTGGCGGAGGAGGTTACGTTAAGCGTTTGTGTGTAAGTGCATGATCATGTCAAGCTTCACCTCTGGAGACCTGAGGTTGCTGTCTTCAGCGCAGTTTGACGCTTGATGCTGCTGAAACACTCCCCTGTAAATCTCAGTGCTAAACCAGTATTCTCTCCGCACACCCACCTCCCCAATAATGGCCAAGAATACTGCCTCAGTATTAAGTATTGAATGTAAAATATTTTGCTAACCTAGAGTGAATGGAGTGGATCTAAGGTGCATTTTGTACACTCATCTAATGTCAACAGTGCTTTGCAGCGATTTTCTTGCAAAGTGCATAAATGTAGAAAAAACGTCTGTCTTCAAATTCCCACTGTTAATCCTACCAATGAATGCACACAATTCCAGCCACAGTAGCGGCTACTGTTGTTTTTACATAAAAAAAAGAATGTATGGATGAGCGATAGTGGTGAGTTCAGTGATAAGTTATTATAGATGATTTGAGACATTTGAGAGTGTTGAGCAATTTAGCCTGATAACTACCGCTTAGCCATGCCCACATGCGGCCAGCTCTTCCTACACAATGTACTTGGTAACTTTGTAAATGTGCTTTGACCTAGCAGAAGGACTGAGGCGGAGTAATATGGTCATGGCTGGCTTTGGGTTTTGTCCGTTGTGATCACTCAACTACGGAAGGTCATGCAAGATTTTGGGCTGTTGGGATTTTTATCTGTCTGAACATCTCTTGGTGTCTAGCTCCAGGTTTTTTTCTTTTTCTTTTTTCAGTATAAAACGAAATCCTGAACTTGACCTCTGTGCAGAGGTTTCCAAGCCAACGCTCTTGCCCTGAGCTTTCTTGTGAGTTAACCCCCCAGGTGAATGATTATGTCTGGTATGAGTGAATCCATGCCAAAGAGAATCACCCTCAGTAGCAAACACTGGCAACGTTTGGTCACAGCAACATAGAGCCAGACTCACTTGTACTTCTTGTCAACACACCAATGTCCTCAACATGTTTTAGGTTAGCTAGAAGCTGACTAACAAGCAAGTTGCTATTGTGACATAAATTCCTTAACCAAACTGCGTAATCAATACACTGGCTTTTATGTTAAAATCATCTAACCTTTTCATTTTGTGTAGGTTTTCATTTTACTTTGCAGAATTCACTTTTATTGGGCAGGGTTCAAAGACTATACTCGGCTGCTGACTATGCTATTAGTCTTTAAATTCATTTGTTTTAAAAAACAAACAAAAATGAAGTAAGTTCACAGCTTGAGACTTACATAACTGGATGTAACAAGCAAGGAAATGTTTTTGTTTTAAATATTATTAACATAGATGTTCACCTTTATGATATGCATATATTTTTTACGAATTTGTCTATTACCCTGATGTAGGTCACATACTTTTTATAGGGAGAACAATGGTGATGTAACATGCAAACCTTTCCATGAAAATATATTGATTAAGAATAGCTTGATTTGATGTGGTTTATTGCTTGAGCAGTTATGAAATAAAAAAGTTAATACATGATAAACAAGTAATAGGCAGACAGACAGTTATGCACTGTGGGAAGTAGCGCATGGAGAGAGACCGTTCCACACGCTGTGTCTGGTCCTTCCTGTTATAGAAATTGTGAAATAACCAATTCAAGACCTGACTTATTTAACAGTGCACTTTTGAGTAAGCTGTACTACTTGGAAATGTCTAATTTTGGCTACTTGCTACATTTCCATCCATTTTTGTTCCATGTTTTGCATTTTACTTCTTTTGGTTTTTTTTTTTGGTTGGTTGGTTGGAAAAAGGATGATGTGGTTGAGGACAGGATGCTCTCCTGCCACCTAATAAATCAATACCACAAGCAAGTTTGGAATGGATTTGGATTTGTTCCTTCCTTTAGCTGTCACGTGCACTCAAAACTACCTAACAAGTGCAGCTTCTTTGATCTCTTAATTCCTGGGATATGCTTGTCTTTCCAAACATGTGCAAGATGTCAACACACATTTTTACTTTTCCTGTAAATGTCAACACATTTAGCATACAAATATTCACTTGTAGGTTACTGTGTATCCCACAAGTTATGTTTTTTTAACACATAAAAAAGTATTTCCAAAAAGAATTTACATTTCAGCATAGGTTCTGCTTATATTTTATCAGTGTACATAGTTACATATATACAAAAGTGTGTACATTTTTTTATCATAATCAGAGATCCAGACACACAATATCTCCATTGAGCATCGAAACATAAACATGAAAAACACCACATTGTACAGTATTTTGTGAAAGTAAATTATGTCTCTTATAAACACTACATTTAAGTTGGACAAACAATCTCTCGTGGATAAACACTGCCCCCTAGTGTACCTTAAATGTACTTTAAAGTTCCAGCAGCACCCACCAGGCTGTGCACCATGTTGTGACCTTTGAGACAAAAGGCAGAGAACTTGCCCCGAATCAGATATTTGGGGTCAAAGTGTTGCCCCTCTGTTTCCTTCCATTTTTCAAGTTCATGTGATGTTATCAGCTTTTCTCACATTTGAGACTGGTCAGTCAGGAGGTGGGCTTTTCCAAGTCATGGCCATCTGCATCAAGAAACACACAGACAGGATTTCAGTGATCAACAATGAAACACCCACAAAAACACAATGCTGGAACTATTTAAATAATTTATGAAAATGTGTTTCATTTATTTAAAAATTAGTAGAGATTACTTTTTCCCTTTTTTTCTATGCAATTCTTTGCATGTCTATAAGTGTCAGCATGGACGCAAGGGTACATGGTCCCGGCCTCAACCTGTCCATGGAGTTTGACGGACTTTGTAGTGCATGCGTTTAACCTTGTTGATAGCACTTATGGCAGCGGGCAACCAATGTGCCTGGAAGCAAATTAATGTGTCAAGCTATTTAGCAAGTTACAGCAGCAAACAAGTCTGGTTTGCAAGAGGAGTGAAGGGCTATGTAATGTAGACCAATGGCTAATGGATTTTTTTTTCTGCAGACCAGTTCCTTAATTAGCTGGGTGTATAGTGTGCATCTTTGAGGCCTGCTCCAATGTTAACTGAATGCTACCAACAGAATATCAATGTGGTTGCTATTATTCACAATAACGTTTTATTATATTTTTAAAAGTAATATGATTGATGTTGTTTTTGTTGGTATCTGGTCTCATTAAAAAATGTCTATCAGGTCATGATCCCCTCATTCCCCTGGAAGCCCAAAATGAGACATTAATTTCAAAACTTGTGAATGTCACGTTTAATACATGAACATGGTAACTCTCTTGCATTTGACTTCAGAACAATTACGTGTATGCCATGTCTATAGAGTGAAAATGATGCCAATAACGTTTGTGTGTGTGTATAAATCATAAATAAGAAAGCAAAGCTTTGTGAAGTGTTTACACTTACATGATATTAATACTTTGCACAACAAACAAATACAATTTACAGATATACATTCATGATTTGAGATTTAGAATTGATCTGAACTGAATTTAGAATTGTTGTATGCATGTATGCTTTTCCAGTTGTTGCACTGGTCACGCAACAGTATAAATTATGTTAAGTAGATAATACTTACTTAATGCTCATTAGCATAATTAGTGAGCAGAAAATTGTTTCGTCTGAATGGAAATTAATTTTGACTGTGATGGCATCAGTTTCACACAATACACAGATGACCACATCTTTGAACACAGATGACCACATCTTAGATTCTAGATTCTCATCTTAGAACATAGTGACTCTACAGCTGTCCCACGGAGACCCTGTTAGCCTTATATTCAACCTATAGTATGAAAACAATCTGCAAAATATTATAAATGCAGTAGAGAACAAGCAGGTCTTCAATGTATGGAAGTGTAAAGGTCCTCTTAACTGAACAGTTATATGTATAAACCATATGCAGTAATGTGTGTGTGCTACAAATACATGATCCAAATATACACAACAGGATCTGGCCTATCAAAACCAAGGGCTAAAATTCTCTCATCGCACTTCCAAATGTGCCAATTTTTGAGCTTATCAGGATAAGAGGACAGGTTTAGCACCTTTTCATTCATCCAAATATCCTAATATTTAGGGTTTGCTCGAACTGAACGACAGGTACATTAGAAACATTTTATCTGAAATCTGACCCAAATTTTGAAATATATTCTTTCAACAGTTTTTGTTCAGTAAAGTGGGAGCAGGAAAAAAGATGCTTCCTTACACTATAGCCGTTTTTGATGGCACAAACTAGGCCGCAGCAACATTCAGCCAACAACCACTTCCTACAGTCACTCAGCGATATGCACACTAGGCCTACACATGGGTCTCATTCATGAAATACAAGCAGAGGAACAGATTGATTTGATAAAATGTGAAATGGGCGCTAACTACTAGTTTTCCGGCTCTCTGTGCTCAATGTCGTCAGAGCACAGGAAGTGGAGTGTAGCTGATGGTATCAGTGCTAACGAGAATAATCAGTTTGAGGTATAACCCTCTCTACATAATTGACATTCATTAACGCATGCATTCTGAGAATGCTGGTGTGGCAAGTTCTGTAGAGAGTTGTTTTCTAGAAGGATCAGTCAATCACAATTTTGTAGTAGGCCTATATTTTTAAAGTTTCATTAATGAGACCCAATAAGGTAGAACATCAAAAAGTGACAGGGATCAAACTTGGTATGATTACACTGCACTATGATGAGACATACAGACTGCCATATATAAAACATATATGTATGTGGTTAAGGAATGGAGGGAGGGGTGGGTTAAACACAAGTCCAGACACAGGGTGGTCAAGCTATAGCACCAGTCTCCATTATGTCATACTAAAGTCTCCGAGCCGGACACCTTGCCCGTGAAAAAGTCCCAGAAGTTGGTGGGCTGTTTGCTCTCCTCTAACGAAGTCGTGCTGCTGGACGGCATCTGGCCCGATTGCCGCACCCATATGCTGTTCTCCGCGGAGCTCTGGAGGAAAGAGCCACTGCACTCGAGTCCCAGGCTGAAGTGGAGGCCCTCTCCTGAGCTGGCCAACCTGTCCCCTGGCCTGTGCTCTGGGGAGCCCAGGTCATCTCTTTGGGAGGGCTGAGCCAAACTCAGCAGATTGTGATGGGAGTGAAACTGACGCATGTGACCAATGGACTTCCCAGGACACCCAGAGGAACCTGTAACACAGACACACATGACAAACAGTGCAGTGACCTTCCGGAAAAAATGGTTTATTCAAAAGGGAATGCGCTCTCGGGGGCTGTGAGAAACATCTGCATCAGTGGAAATACAAGTAGTCGTCATTGGACTTTGACCACTCACGTCTAAATAAAGCATCCTGAGGGGATGTTTTTGTGCTTGGTCAGGTTAAAAAAACTCACGTTTCCTACTGGTGTTCAGTCGCAGCACGTTAAGGAAGACCTCGCTGGTTAGGCTGCCTCCACCCGCCGTGTCAGGAAAGAGGGGCGAGGGGGGCTCTGGAGGGGAAAAGTCTCCACTCATCTGTTCGACCAAGTCCAACGTCTGGACGTCCTGCTGCCCACCTCCACCTTCACTCTCCACGGTCAGAGAACTGCCACTGAGGGGCGAGAGAGACGGGGAGAGCCGGCCGATCAGGAGCGTTGACCGTTACAGATGAGAGGAGAGGACATGTAAAAGAAGAGAGGGTGGAGGAAGGGAGAATTGACAGGGCGTGATTTGAGGAGAGGGGAAGAGAGGATACACATGGAAATGCAGAAGAGATTTCTGTCGAGCTAAGTTGACAGAATTGAATGGGTATTTTCAAATTAACACAATCCACCACCAAGCTTTTTTTTAACATACATCCTAGGTAGCATAAAGCTTTTACCCTATATTGTAAATGAAGTGTATGAAATAGTATGTGAATCCTTTTACAAGGTCTATGTGATTCCTTTCCTGGGGATTGAGGATTAAAGGATTAAATGTTGTAATAGGCTGCATGTCATTAAAGAGGTCAACCTGAGTTTCCTACGCAGAAGGTAGTCAATGATGTCTGGGTCCGTCTGAATAAGGCTCATCAGCACCTCCTGCTGGAGCTCAGCTGTCACCTGCACATCACAGCGGACGGGTCATCACATGAGCATTAACAGAATAGTCGGCCATTTACAGTTTTTCTCGATCATTTTGATGCTTGTGTCAATTCTGACATCACGTTTTCAAAACAGTTCACACCATGTCTGAACAAAATTATACATTTTGCTTGCAAAAAGGCTGTTACTCTCAACACTTAGAACATGCAGCAAAAGCAAATTTTGCCTTCAAACAACACATCCTGTCGTCAAATCATTACACACCAGACAACAAAATGCAAAATATAGTTCTCAAAATGAGCATTTTTGCTATGTCTGCTCCATTTCTTTCTCATTTTTCTGGTCTCAGAAAATAACTATGAAAACACAAAATGTACTGAATCAAAAATAATTGTATTCATTCCTCCCAAGATGTAGCTGCCATTGACATGTACAGTGGGCATTACTATCAAGACTTACAGTAAGCACCTAGACAAGACACATTTTATTGAACTACAACTTGTCATTTTTTATCAAAATAGACCTACAGTAAACACCTTTGTACTGTTTTCTTCAACAAATAGGCAATACAGTACTTTCTCTAATGTACCTTAGATCCATACTTGCAAATAGCAACACAGAACATATGAATTCATATGAATAATGAATGATTGCTGATTGAAGAATTGTGCAAAGGAGTTTCACACAGGTGTATCAGAGATTCAGACTTATGCAAGGAATCCTTGCATAAGTGAAAACCTGTGGAAAGATGTTTTCCTTTTGTTTAGCATGGGGAAACCAATAGAGTTTGGGGACTTTGAATGACATCTGTGTTTTGTAAAAGGGTGTGAGAAATGTGTGAACCCAATGAAAATGCGTGCACACATTTGCAAGAGATGACTTCTGCTGTGCAAATGTGTGCATGAAGACCAAATGGATCCCAGTTTCTTTAAGCAAGTCAAAACAATCGAGAAAAACTGTAGTCAGCCATTTTTTCTATATGCCTGTTTTGACATTTTTAGGAGCACTCACTCAATCCAGATGTTGTCAATTTCAGACTGTCTAGCTCATCAGAATAGTTCTATGACATTTTCAAATGAACAAACGCAACCACACGGTTTTGTTTTCACCAAGTGCACCCCACAGTCTTTATGGAAATGACATGGCCACAATGTCACTAATAGTTGTGGTGTGTGACTGCCTATGAGCATACAGTATTGTGTTACCCTATGACAGATAAAATACTATTGAGTGTGGCCTACATTTAGAAGGAAGTGGGCCAACAATGTGTCGGTTAAATGGCATTTCTTTTGTCTGTTCTGGTCTCTCACCGTGAAGAGGCGTTGGTAGTTCTGGATGAGGTAGAGGGTGACTGAGATTA
The DNA here is from genome assembly GCF_046254945.1 of Alosa pseudoharengus. Lineage (NCBI taxonomy): Eukaryota > Metazoa > Chordata > Actinopteri > Clupeiformes > Clupeidae > Alosa > Alosa pseudoharengus. Next base: position 26,721,040 of record NW_027468640.1, read on the forward strand.
TGGCTGCACTGTCCTCAATGCCCAGACCCTGTGAGCTTAGCTCTCTGTCCTTTTGTAGTAGATTCGGCCCAAAGATCACAGCTAGATTCGTTGCCGTCATCTTGTTGCCCAAGACCTACAATTCAACAGAATTTAATTACTGAGTGTGTGTGTGTGTGTGTGTGTGTGTGTGTGCATGTGTGTGTGTGTGTGTGTGTAAACTGTAAACGGAGTGAATGTGAAACATGTGTAAGCATGTTCCTGCGTGTCCAGTCTGCCTGTAAATGAGTGAGAGTCCACAATGTAAATCATGTCACATAATGATGATGAGATGGGGATGGGACACAAAATCATGTCACATAATGATGATGAGATGGGGATGGGACACAAAATCATGTCACATAATGATGATGAGATGGGGATGGGACACAAAAGCAGACCAAAGAGAGCAGACAGATGGAGGCCCAAACAACAAATACAACCTCAGGGAGGCCATTTCACACACACACACTCACTTTCTCTCTCTCTCTCTCTCTCACACACACTCTCTTTCTCTTACACACACACACACACACACACACACACACACACACACACACACACACACACACACACACACACACACACACACACACACACACACACACACACACACACACACACACACACACACACACACACACACACACACACACACACACACACACACACACACACACACACACACACACACACACACACACACACACACACACACACACACACACACACACACACACACACACACACACACACACACACACACACACACACACACACACACACACACACACACACACACACACACCTCTTGTTGGTCAGGTCCTGTGGTGTCCTGTGCATGCTCTTGAACCGTGTGCAGCAGCGTCAGCAGACGCAGGAGGGTGTCACAGTTGCAAGGTGGCAGCAGGTACAGCAACTGCTGTAAATAACTCAACTGGTCTGCCCCTCTTAGCACTGTAGCACAACAGAGGGACAGTTATTGCCTGATTTTAGACAAATATGCACACAAAGCGTTACAATGGGGGCAGCTGTGGCCTACTGGTTAGCGCTTCGGACTTGTAACCAGAGGGTTGCTGGTTCGAATCCCCGACCAGTAGGCACGGCTGAAGTGCCCTTGAGCAAGGCACCTAACCCCTCACTGCTCCCCGAGCACCGCTGTTGTTGCAGGCAGCTCACTGCGCCGGGATTAGTGTGTGCTTCACCTCACTGTGTGTTCACTGTGTGCTGAGTGTGTTTCACTAATTCACGGATTGGGATAAATGCAGAAACCAAATTTCCCTCACGGGATCAAAAGAGTATATACTTACTATACTTATACTTATACAATGACCTTGAGAAGGTATTAAAGATACAGAGACAAGCACACACCAAACTTATTATTTTGTGTTTCTTTTTTGACTGTTTACTCAGCTTAGAGGATCAAATGTATATAGTGTGGTTGTGGCTGATGTTTGGTTTGACGCTTACTGTTGGCATGCAGGAAGGCACTGTAAAGTTCCCGCGGCAACAGTGGATCTGGCATGTCTCTCAGGAACTCCTTCAGCAAAGCGGCCACATCATGCACACTGTGCTCCTCGTCCAGTGCGACGTCCACACCACTGTCAAAGTCGTCACGCAACTGCCAACAAACACACACACACACACACACAGATAGAGAGAGAGACAGAGAGACAGAGAGAGTTGCCAATGACTAAGTATATATAATTTATGTCAACACAGAAGCACATGCTACTGTACGTAGATACAGGACACACACTTAAACGTATCCAATGCAGACATCCAAGATATTCAACCTAAATTCCACTGATACCTTGCACTGTTCCCCCTGGACACGGTGCATGTGGATTTGTTTACAAAGATCATCTCCAATGAGCCATGTAGACTGACAAGGTAATATATATCGTGATTTACAACTAGTAGGCTATTGCACAATTGCCATAAAGCAATTTTTGATTCCCCAGGTTGGAGGAGAGTGAAGTTGCAAGGCTGATACGGTTGAGAGAGTGCTCCATTCTCCCTATTACAAGTTAGTTTGCCATCAAAATTACTTTAAAGTTGTTATAAAGGTGCTCTAAGCGATGTTACGCGGCCACACGACTATAAAAACATAACAAACTGTTCCAGCCAGTCACCTACGAGAGAGTTTCAATTGCACGGGAGGGAGGGGGAGGGAGTAGCGAGCTAGCTTTCTGTTTAGTTTGAATGTCAACAGAAATGACGATATCCAACATCGCTTAGAGTACCTTTAAGGTAAAAAAAAACCCTTACAAATGGATGCCTTTAAAACACTTTTATCTAAGCCTTATTGTAATCAGCATTAATGACACATCACACCTTAAATCCATGAAGGGAACTGGTGTATCAGTTTGTCAGTAGGTAAATGCACCTAGTTTCCATGCTGGCACTACAATATGTTAAAAAATTATACGAAAAGCATTCTTCTGTGCCAACACTAGAGAGCAGTAAGATAGTAAAACGATCACTCACTTGCCGAACTCTCTTTTTTGAGCTGCCAACTCGAAAGATTCCCACTGTCTGGAGGCCTGTGTAAGGGAGAGGAAGCTATTAGAGCGGAGCTAGAGCTCAAACATAGTCACAAATGGCGTGGAGTACCACTTTGATAAATCTACAGATAAGAATCAGAAATTCAACATTTAGAATAAGGTTTAAGTGATTTTGCGCCCAACTCAAATAAAATGTCTGAAGTATTCCTCTTTTATTTTAAATAGCAGCTTACACAAGTACTAAGGAATGCAGAGCAGAATCTCCCACTCACTCTCCTCTCAGTGTTACTATCTTGAGTAGAAAGAGGTTCCAGAATGCACACATAAGTAGGAGAAAAAAGTGTTCTGGAATTTTCACTGACCGTGGGTCTCTATGTGTTTGCAGCAGCGTTCTACCACACGTGGCACCTGACAATAGATTGGATTGAGGCTGAGTTTGGTCTGGGTTCGACCTGTGGCGGCCTTCCTGATGTCCAGTTCATTAGGGTGGGAGAGCTGCAGGGCCTCCAGGAGCCTGGATTGGCTCTCCACCAAGTCTGAGATGGAGTCCACAGACAGGCCGCCCTACAGAGAGAATGCGAGAGAGAGAGAGAGAGAGAGAGAGAGAGTGGAGATTAGTTGATACACTCTCAGTTTTAAATGGACGGTGTACTTGGTCCTATGATTTGAATGCTGTTTTTCCTGATTGCTAACACACTGTAACTGGTTCCCTCAGCAAGCACAGCTTTTGTTCTCAAAAGATTTGACTGGTTTTGAATCTTGTCTGACAGAACAACCAAAAGATCTCATGCTCTCTTCTTACAAATGGCCAAGCAGGTTCTCGGCACACACTGACAATCATATCAAATGAAACAGATGAAATCAACTTGCCCATGCATGATCACTGACGTCTAACTAACTTTTGAACTGACTCCTAACCTCTCTAAAGCTTTAGAACTGCTAGACAGCAGTTAGGCCTGATAGCATATTATTTTTATTACAATACTTTTAGGACACACCTCAGAGCTGGTGCAGATAAACAACCAAGACCCTATTCCTCATTCAGTTCTGTGGAGCCGCATTCATGTGGGCAATTCCCTTCAGGTCTGTCATGTTTTGTTTCACAGCACATGGACCTGGGGCTAACAGCAGGCTTGTATCAAAGAGCCCCAGTCTCTGTTTGTGCTAGACTAAGCAAATACAAGTCATTTTAGGTGACAAAAACATGAATATGCGTGACTGAATCAGGTGATCCATATCATCAATGTTTTAACAGATTAACGTTAATCCAAATAAACACATATATCAGTTAAGGGAAACACTGAACTTGAAGTAGGGAGCTAACTCAGGAGTATTTCAGCTATCACATGTTAAATTGCTGCAATATTTTTTTTCTATAAGGGGTTTACCATATGCATCATGTTACACTTGAACCACAGCCATATGCAACTCATCATTTTGTAAAACAGATGAAATTGGAAGTTTATGGTCATACAGGCGTTATCTTTATAGACAAATAAAGACTTTTCTAGCTATTTGTAAGGACATAAGACATCAAAAGAGGGAAAGACAAGAGTCAACAAAATAACAGGACAGGCTGTTACTGGTCAATTGTACTACTTCAATCACGCATAACACAAAACACAGAATGTCATGGCTCCAAAATATGCCATTCACATCAAATTATTGGTGCCAGGCATATTAGCAAGGTGCCTAACCCATGGTTGCTAATGTATGTTGCTGTCACATCTCTAAAGGTGACAAGGACTGAGGTTTCACTGCACCACACTATATAGTCTACCCTCTACCGCGCAGTTTATACTATAAAATATTAACTGCTTTTATAATTTGAATCTTTTTCTGCAACAATTCACAAATATCCCCTCTTTAGTGTCAAAGTGAAAGCAGATTTCTACAAAGTAATGTTAATTAATTAAAAATATATAATGCAAAATAAGCAATTGCATAAAATAATCACCCCTTCAGGACAACATTTAGTAAAAGCACCTTTGGCCACAATTAAAGCATGGGTCTGCATGGATAGGTCTCAGTTAGGCTTGCACATCTGGATACTGGAATTTTACTCCATTTGTCTTTGCAAAACTGCTCAAGCTCTGTCAGGGTGGAAGGGGATCGGTTGTGAACAACCCACAGCATGATGCTACCACCACCATGCTTCAAATTACAGATGGTGCGTTTGTAGTAATGTGCACCCTGTGTTAGAAACAACACAAACTGTGTTGAACCTATCTGACATAGACATACAGTATGTCAAAAACAACACAGTTGTGTTATTTTCAACACATTCGTTTTAAGAGTGCAGTGTCTGGTGTCTTCCAAACATAACATCTAGTCTGATGGCCAAAAAAGCTAAATTTTGGTCTCATCAGACCAAAGAACCTTCTTCCATTTGACCTTGGAGTCTCCCACATGTCTTTGGGCAAACTTTAGTCGAGATTTAATAAGAGCTTTGCCTTGCCACTCACCCATAGAGCTTTACTGGTAAACTCGGGCAATAGTTGTTGTATGCAGTTTCTCCCATCTCAGCTCCCAAAAGCTTTTAACTCCTTCAGAGTTGTCATAGGTGCCTTGGTGGCCTCCCCAACCAGTATTCTTCTTGACGGCCTGCTATTGGCAGATTTACACATTTGCCATATTCCTATTTCTTAATGATCTATTTCACTGAACTATACAGGGGATGTTCAGTGACTTTTTTTTGTGTCCATCCCCTCACTTATGCTTTTCAATAATACTTTCTCTGAATAGTTTAATGTTCTTTTGTCCAGGAATACCGATACTGACTGGACCTTCCAGACACCGGTGTCTTTATATTGTACTATAAATATTCACTGCGCTCAGGTGATCTCAATTTCACTAATTGTGAGACTAATTGATTGGACAGCTGTTTGTTTTAAGTCAGTCACTTTAAGGGGGTGGGGGCGAATATTTATGCAATCGCTTATTTTGCATTATATATTTCTTAATTAATTAACAAGTATTACTATTACTATTACTACGCCTAATGTAGACGATTTTCCTTTACTTTAAACTAATAATGTTATGTTTGGTTATGTTGCTGATCGGATCATAAACAGCCACAACAAAGAAGAGGGTTGACTGAAGAATTTGTTGGTGCCCTCATCAAGCGTTTGCATTTTTGTTTGGAGATGTTGCTGATTGGATCATAAACAGCAACAGCAACAAAGGATTTGTTGGTAGAGAACCCATCATGAGTGTGGAGAGGGGTGGGTCTGGGTCACCAGACACCACTGTTGAGCCTTCTGGAGGTGTCGTGGGCCTAATTCAGCGAAACACTGATGAAGAAGGGTCCCTAGTTAACCCCTGTGGAATGCTCTCAAAAGCTGCCCTGTTGATGAGGTTTTTGCCCATGAAGGTTGTTTTGTTGGTGGTTTTGTTTCTGATGGTAAATAGGCTTGGTTGTTGATTTGTTTTGTTGGTGGTTTTGTTTCTGATGGTAAATAGGCTTGGTTGTTGACTGACCACTGTGGGAAACCCCCTATACCTATCGGCAAAAGGAATTTAACACCTCTTCTGTGTATGTCTGAAATAACGATATTGTGATGTTTATTTATATTCCTGTGAGTGGCTTTGGACCAAAAAAAAATCTGCTTGGTAACATAAATATAAACGTAAACATGATCAAAGCAAGGAAACATAAATAAAGTAATTGTGTATTGTGTATGAGTCACAGCAGATCACAGACATCTGGTGCACACATGTGACACCACCAATTGATTGATAGGTCAGTTACCATGCCTGCATTCCTCTGGTGTCAGTATCCTTTGCAAACGTGGAGATAACTATAGTGGCAGTGAAATCCTCTGGATGGGCTGCTATATCAACACACACACACATAATTACACACACACACATACACATACACACACACACTCACTCACACACACACACACACACACACACACACACACACACACACACACTCACTCTCTCTCTCACACACACACACACACACATGCAGGAGCCCGCTACGGTATTCACAAAGATTAGCTCTGGGTATACTAGCACAATATATTGGATTAGAGCAAAGCTCTCACCTATGTAAACAGGTCTCTCTAAGCCTGCCAAGCGCTTAGACAACTCTGCGTCTTTCCTACCACCCACTGACCCGTCCCTGCCTTGTTCTTGTCTGTGCTTCATGACAGGTGAGTCCCTTGTTGAGATGTTGTCTTTGTCTGGCTAATTCTGCTCTGCCCTGGGCTCAGCCAACCTACCCCATAGCCATGTGCCTTTGTTGATATTTTGTACCTGGCTTGCCTTGTGCTTTTCAGGAAGGTTGTTGTCTCATAAGACAGTCGGTTAAAATATTAGTAGTGTTTTTTTTTTTAACAGTTTCATTCAACTGTTCAGGCTAATTTCAATTCACTGTGCGCTGAATGAAATCCGACCAATGTTTTTATAAAAACACCCATTCTCATCAATAAATGGCCAATCAAGGCTTTTCTTTGGTGTATGTGTGTGTGTGTGTGTGGGGGGGGGGGGGGTGGGGGGTTCTACACCCTACTCATAATCAACTCAATCAGTAACTAACATTTCAGTATAGGGAAGTTATTTTACGTCTGACTGATCACCAAAGGGTATGTGTATGTACAATATAGTTCTATGGCTGCTCTTACCCTGCGATGCACCCTGGAGTTGTTGTCCAGGAACGTGGGTGACAGCGGCTTGTTGCTTATCTCCAGCACTGATGACGACGCAGCGCCAGGCATGGGCAATAAACTGTTCAGCGATGGATTGCCATAGTGCTGGCGTTTCTCAGCACGGAAGCGCATCACACTGGCCTCCAAGTCCAGACAGTCACGCCGGCTCTCCTTCAGCGCATCCTGACGCTGCTTGTATGCGCGGTCATTTGCAATAACTTGCCACAGGGGCAGACCAAAAGCTTTTGGAGCCACTTCTGTCAGAAGAGGGGAAAGCATACACAATACATATAAAGAGAGAGAGAGAGGGAAAAGGAAATATGAATTATGGGGGAAATATCTCTCTGGATATTTCTAGAGAGCAAAGTTAAAAAGGACGCATATATTATTCAAACATGCAAATTCACTTTACATTTAGTTATATTCAGATCATGCTCAATATGTAAATAACAATCAGATGTAAAGTCTGTGCATTCATATTTAGCATTTATGGTACAGTATATCACTTCCAACAGATATTTTAAATATGTGTAGACAAGTCTGCTCCTGCTGGGAAAATAGAGAGAATTCCAGCTCTTTGGCAGCCAATTTCCTAAACTTTCACAGCTCTCACTACTCAACATCCTCTCTCATTCCGGTGACTGATTCCATCTGCTGCGTACTCCACTCTGTATGACTCAAAGGTCCCGTACAGGAAATGGGAATTACGCTCCTTTCACAAGTCCTTTCAACTACTGGGAATGAAATCCTAGTGAGAGTTAAGCTTTCTCTCTATTCTCGCTACTGATTGGATTACATTGGAACATAGATATTGAAATGCACCAAAATAGCAGTGAAGGTCTCATGTGTAACAGTATTTTTTATACTAAATGGATTTGGAGCTAAAAATGCATTCATTTGGATAAAAAAAGCTAGGAAATATCGGAATGCCTTTAAATGTGCTAGCATTGTGTCCATGAAATAGGCTTACTGAAGAAAGCACACAGAAGACACACACATATTCTTCATGTTGTGCACAAAATGACAGTTGTGCATTTTGAGGAAACAATGCTGAATATGCTGTACTTCTCACTTTAAAGACAGTAAAATAATTTCATAGACAAAAGTAATTCTGTCCACCTAATATGGGCTCTATCTTAGAATGACATACTGTATTTACTTACATATTCTGCTACAAAATGCAGAATATGACTATTCTATGCCGTTCTTTTGCCTTAACGGCTCCAAACTCATTTTGATGCCACACTGACTTGAAAAATGGAGAATGGAGCATTTCCGATGTGCTCAGGATTAGGGATGTAACGATTACCGGTATAATGGTAAACCGCAATAAAAATGTTGACGATAATAATTACCATTTTCATTTCAAATATCATAATTATCACGGTTGATTACCACAGTTTTTTAAAGTTAAACTTGAGCAGGGGCTTCTGAATGTGTTTTTACCTTGGATTTTGGCACAAGGGATTTTAACATCTAATCCTGTGTATTAATGTAATGCTGAAGCTAGCGTAGGCTAGTGACTGCTGTGAATAGGGCAGCTGGCAACTTGGGAAAGACCTTGTGACAGCACGGAAAGACGGCTGACAGGAGGGAATAGACCCCGCCGGGGCTACAATGGGTTAGCAGCTCATTGTGGCAGTAGCCCAGGCTTCACTAAGCTATGGGCTGCACCCTACTAAGCTACAGTACGACATAATGAAAAAATACCCCTATCGTCAGCGAGAGCAGGGGCGGAAGATGACTCACTTGTGATAGACATGGTTACTGACCCTGGAACGAATTTGATTACGAGTAAGGAAAACATGTTTGTGGAAGCCACTAGTTCAGAGAAAACTGAGAAAAAGCTGCAGATGTGTGTGTGTGGTCATGGGTGGATTATGAACTTTCGGGCCCCTGGGCCCAGATGTATTAAGGGCCCCCCCACTAATTGTTATGTGGGAGGGGGGGTTGGGGGTCCTCCCCCAGAAAAAAAATTATTTGTTTGATGTGATTTCCTGTATTCTGGTGCATTTTGGGGATGGCCAATACTAAATTCAATCAGATTCAAAGCCTACATCCTGATTTGTTGATACTGAGGCAATGATTCCATGCAAAGGCTTGGGCTTCAGGGCCCCCTGACCCCTTGGGCCCCTGGGCCTGGGCCCGGTAGGCCCGTGCAGTAATCCATCCCTGTGTGTGGTTGGCAGAAGGTTACAAGTCTAAAGGGCCTGAAAATTCATCAAGGGAAAAAGAAGTGCTTGGTAGAGGGAACACAGGGTCCCCGCATTGATAGCTATTTCTTAAGAAGTGCATCAAGTCAGTCGGTTGAAGTTCAGCGACAGGATGAAACCCACAGTTCGCAGGACATCAGTACCCCTGTTGTTGAGGAAAGTTCTAGCACTGAGGCAGAAAGAGAGGCCAGTCAGCCAAGGAGGGAGAAGATTAATGGTCATATGCCTGGGGTTAGATGGCCAGGCGCAGCAGAATGTAGAATGTGGGAAGATGTTAATAGTGATTTGGTCAGTATCCTGAGTCAGCTCAAGGGGACGGCTGAAAGCAAATTAGAGAAAATGGGAGACATTATTTATAGCTATGGTAAGGAAAGATTTGGGACTATTGAGATAAGGACAAAACGGCAACATGAGGTAGTCAAATCTAGGCACCAGCAGGAGATAGATAAACTTATCAAGGAGAGGAGGCAGCTTAAGAAGCAGTGGAGAAAAGCTACAGATGTTGAGAAGGAAGGTATTGACTGTCTACAGGCAGATGTGAGGGAGCGGTTGGCAGTGCTAAGAAGAGCGGAAAATATTAGGAAAAATAGGAAGAAGAAATCACGAGCTCGACTAGCATTCTATAAAGACCCATTTAAGTTTGTTAAGTCTTTATTCATAATGCAGAAGAGTGGTAGTCTTTTGGAACCTAAGCAGAAGCTTGAGGAGTATTTAGAGGGAGTGCACAAAGATAGGGAGAGGTTCAGAGAGATGGTACTTCCTGCGGATATCCCACCTATTGGTGAATTAAGTAGCCAAGGTGGAAAGAGGTGCAAGAAGTAATAAAACGTGCAAGGGCCTCTTGGACCGGTTGTATAAGAGTGCACCAGATGTGTTAAGATTTCTATGGCAATTAATGAAGATAATTTGGAAAAAGCAGAGTATTCCCAAGGCTTGGCGGAGGGCTGGGGGAATATTTATTCCCAAAGAAAAGGACGCAGTGGAGATTAATCAATTTAGGCCAATTAGTCTACTGAATGTTGAAGGGAAGGTTTTCTTCAGTGTGGTGGCATGAAGACTGACAAATTACCTTGAAAGGAATAAAGTAATTGATACCACGGTGCAAAAAGCTGGAATTCCTGGCTTCTCCGGGTGCTTAGAGCATACCAGCATGATTTGGCACCAAATTCAATTAGCAAAGCGTGAGAAGAGAGACCTGCACGTTGTGTTCTTGGATTTGGCTAATGCTTTTGGGTCTGTGCCGCATAGTGGGAAGCCTTTGATTATTTCAGAATCTCAGGTAGCATTAAAAGCCTAGTAAAAGCATACTTTCTGGATATTCAATTATGTTTTACTTAGGGTGACCAGATTTGAGTTTGTGAAAAAGAGGACACTTCAGCGGGGGGGGGGGGCTGACTATGGTGGTGACTATGTATGATAATGAGCTTTATTGGCCGGCCCGCTAACAGAAAAACACTGCCTCAAAAGACTATTTTGAACACTTGAAAGTTTTAAATGTGCAAAAACAATAATTACAATAAAAGCAGGGCTGTTGAGCTCTATACACGCAAGATACATTTGGATGGCGACCCATCTTTAATGTTGCATATCTCTAAATTTGATCCAAGATGTTTCTGAAAATACAAACTGAATCTTTTAACAGTAGCCTAGCTCTATAATTTTGACAATCTGTTTTAGAGTTTAATAATCCTGACCTGTGAAAACAGTTGTGTTGATGGGGACTGATGTGGATGTTGTCCATTTTCTTACCTATTCAATCATGTCTGGTCTATTATTAGGCCTGCCTCTTTTCAATCCATTATTATTAGATATTTCTTTTGTAAAGAAAAAGGCCTACATCTATCCCTCATGTTATGCCAACATATTTAATTCACCTGAATATAGGCTACAGTAGATAGAGGATTATTGACATCTGCTGTTGTCAGTGTGCAGGCTATCCTTTAAAGGCAGTTTAAAGGGATAACCAAAGTGCAGTTTCCTACCCGAAACTAGAAAGTTGCTAGGTCGGCAATCGTCTAGAGAAGGCCGCTCAGACAATGGCAGAAGTGCCGTTCGTCATTTTATATTTTTTACAGTCTAGTTATGAGGTTATGTGCCATCAAAATGATTTTGGAGACGTAATGTTAAGGTCGAAAAACTCTGTCACTTTAGCTGATGAGCTCTCACCCCTCGCTGCCGTTGGATGCTTTGCTGAACATTGTGTAGCCTACCTGAAGGTCGTTGACACCTTTATTTGCGACCGACAAGTAGACCAGTAAGTGCCTGCTTTGCAGGTCAGCACTCAGCTTCATGTTGATCTCGACCGAGACAAAAACATGGAAATGTACGTTTTAATTCGTCAGTGAACTTACACTAAACAAGGACGTTTGCGCTATTGAGGTGACTGACTGACCAATTAAATGTTTACAGAGATTACTATCGACCAATGACGGTAGCTAAGGTCAGGCTCTACACACTTTCCACTCAATGCAAAGCGAACTGTAGGGGGAGGGCGTGACTATATGTGATAGAAAGACATAGATAGGCTATATATGAATGAAAGAGAGAGCAATGCAAATTCGCTGTAAACACGTTTCAGGCTAGAATAAGAAAATCCCGGACAACTTTGAAATTCCGCCCGGACACATTTTTAGGTTTCAAAAAGAGGACATGTCCGGGCAAAAGAGGACGTCTGGTCACCCTATTTTACTCCAGCTGATTACACCACAGGGTGGCAACAACTTGAGATAGGAATCATGGCCGGATGTACCATCTCCCCACTTGCTTTTACAATGGCAATGGAGGTCATCATTAGGGCCTCAAAATGGGTGGGTGGGGAGAAGTTGCAGGGAGGGCCACACCTCCCCCCGATTAGGGCTTTCATGGACGACATGACAACCTTGACGTCAACCGTTCCATGCACCAACAGGTTGCTGGATAAGTTAAATAGTAATCTGCAATGGGCCAGAATGAAGGTGAAGCCAAGTAAGTCTAGGAGTCTGTGATTCCCACAGTTCTGGAGAAACCAGTGAAGAGTCTGGGAAAGTGGTATGATGCAAGCCTTAGTGATAAATCACAGGTTGAAGACTTGAGACAGGTCACTAGGCAAGGTATTGCAAAAATTGACAAGTCAGGGCTGCCAGGTAAGCTGAAGCTGTGGTGTTTGCAGTTTGGTTTGTTGCCTCGGCTAATGTGGCCATTGACAGTTTATGAAGTTCCTCTGTCAAAGGTAGAGAGGTTGGAAAAAATGATCAACTCCTTTGTCAGAAAATGGCTCGGAGTCCCACGCTGCTTAAGCAGTGTAGCCTTGTATGGGAAGGGTATTGTAGAGTTGCCAATATCTAGTCTGACAGAGGAATTTAAGTGTGCTAAGGATAGATTGGAAATGACTCTTACTCAGTCCAAGGACCCAGTGGTGAGGAAAGTTGCACCCACAGTTAATGCAGGGAGGAAGTGGAACCCAGAGCAGGCAGTTAAGCAAGCTCAATCAGCATTGAAGCATAGGGATATAATGGGCCATGTGCAGCACGGGCGGGGGGGTCTAGGGGTGGGTGTAAGTAAACCCTTGTGGAGTAAGGCTTCTACAGGAGAAAAGAGGAAAATGGTAGTGGAGGAAATGCATAGACAGGAGGAGGCTGTAAGATGTACTAAGGCAGTGTCGCAGGCAAAACAAGGGCAGTGGGTGAACTGGGAAGGGGTGGAAAAAAGACGGATTAAATGGAAGGATCTATGGGGCATGGAAGCTGGTAAGATCAGATTTATGTTAGGTGCTACATATGATGTGCTCTCATCTCCCAAGAATTTATGTCAATGGTTTGGTGAGGATGATAAATGCATACTTTGCTCGTGTGTGGGCAGTCTCCACCATATCCTATCAGGGTGCAAGGTAAGTCTCACCCAGGGGCGGTATACGTGGCGTCATAACCAGGTATTGAAATGTGTGGCAGCGGCAATAGAGGATAAAAGGAGAGAAGTCAATTCATTAGCAGCTAGTAAAGGGGTAAGGCAAATTAACTTTGTACGTCAGGGGGATAAACCTTGTTCCGCGAAGGCCAGGTGTAAAACTGGCCAGTTGAAAAATGGGGCGGGCTGGGAAATGAAGGTTGATCTTGGCCAGCAGATGGCGGTACCTCCACATATAGTGAGTACTAAGCTACGACCCGACGTAATTTGGTGGCGGTAATGCACCATTAAAGTTAGTTGCCAACCGCCATAAAAACCGAAAGAAGAAGAAGAAGAAGACCCGACGTAATTCTATGGTCGGATTCAGAGAAGATAGTTTACTTCATTGAACTCACTGTTCCATGGGAAGACAGAGTGGAAGTGGCCAATGAGCTGAAGAGAGCTAAATACACTGAAATAGCAGAGGAGGCAGCTAAGCGAGGTTGGAGTGCACGATTAAGGCCTATTGAAATCGGTGCACGTGGGTTTGTGGCCAGATCTGCTATTGGCTTGCTGTCTGAATTGGGCATTTGTGGTCGAAGTCTAAGGCAGGTGGTTAGTAACATGTCTTTAGCAGCAGAACGGGCAAGCGAATGGTTGTGGGTAAGGACAAGTTACCCTTCCTGGGGCGCAAGCTAAGGTAAGCTAACTGGCTCATTTGTTTTGTGTTTGTGATGGACTGTGCCTAGGTTGATGGTACTTGGCTAAGGTTTTTTATGGTTTATGGTTCAGTCCGCATCAACGGGACGGACCAACCTAGCCAACTTAGACCATTCCTAGGTTGGTTAAGGGTATTTGGATGTTTGTTGTGGTAATATGGTGGCAGCATGGGGCGTAAGCTAACTGGCTAATTTGTTTTGTGTTTGTGATGGGCTGTGCCTAGGTTGATGGTTGGTTGGCCAGGGTTTTTATGGCTATCGTTCAGTCCACATCAACGGGACGGACCAACCTAGCCAACCTTGACCATGCCTGGGCTGGTTAAGAGTATTTTGGGTATTGGATATTTCAATGTGGTAATATGGTGGCAGCATGGAGGGGAGTGTCTCCAGGACGCTGGTTTCACTGTTAAGCCTTCATGAGGTGTCGTGGGCCTAACGAAACATCGGTGAATGAGGGTGCCCACTTGATAACCTCAATGACATGCCGCATACTATATACTGCTGTTGGATGGGCCATTTGTATTGTGTTTGTGACCATTTGTTGGCGGATTTGTGGGTAGTGTGCTTTTTAAAGTTAAACTTGAGCAGGGGCTTCTGAATGAGTTTTTACCTTGGATTTTGGCACAAGGGATTTTAACATCTAATCCTGTGTATTAATGTAAAGTGTGGTAACTGTGTGTTTAATACTTCTCAGCTTCATCCGAGCCAGCGTCCCCGGTTAACTTTTGATAAGGTTTTGCCCATATTTTTGTAACATAGTAAACACTGTCAAACTTTTTGAAACGATTTCAGCTTGTGTAGGCCTATTAGTGCTTTCTGAACATATTGAACACACAAAATACGGCGATAATACCGAAAACCGTGATGATTTTAGTCACTATAACCGTTAGCTTAAAATTTCATACCGTTACATGCCTACTCAGTATAGCGCTATGTAAAGCTGTTGTCATGGATAGGAGTATGATCCTTTTCATCGGGTCCAGATCTTTTTTATACCTAATCCTATCATGTTACAGCATGCATTCTGTTCATGAAAAAAGATCAGAACACTTGGTACTCCATAATTTTATGTGATGGTTGATATATAGTCGATAGACTGTGACTTCAGACTGCCTGTCACCCACTGGTAATCTATGTTAATGAACATGCTGGATTTAAGTCTGAAAGAATAACAGAGGCAGACAAGGTGAGATACGGCTTAGAAGAGAATCCTATTAGTAGAGAACATGAAGACACACACACACACACACACACACACACACTTACACACAAAAACACACATACAGACGTACAAGCCAGACACATGTTAACCTATAGCCAGTGATGATTAGAGACAGACATTTTCACAGGAGTAGGCTATTAGTCTGAATCCTTAGTAAACTGCTATCCATAGAGTAGCCAATGTTCCCACTTCAGCTGGAATCAACTGCAAGGGTCGGGGTTGCATTGAAAACTTGCTGCCATTCTGTCTCATTCAGAAAGAACAGTTTGTCTTTCAATTAGTGACTGACCACTCAGGATAGATAGGTGGTGAGTCCCAAACTCACAGACAGACCTCTTTGACCCTGACTCTCGTACTGCACCAACGTCTTACGTCTTCCTAGATCTTTAGTGTGATACCAGCCGTCCCGGTGCTTGCCAGGTCTGCCTGGTACACTGGCCCCGTGCCCAGGTCAGAACGGAGGGGCAGCCCGGGCCAGATTGCCCGGGGGACGTCGAGCCTGACGCACGTGCCAAGTACATGTGTACCTCTGAGGAATGTCCAGGTGTCAGGTGAGATGGCTGAGAGATATTTACATACCACCTGACCCCAATCACTGACCTGAGGCCAACTTAGCCTCCTTTTAGATCGCTAATGATGCTTTGATCATCAGCCACAACATATGACATAGCATGACGTCATATCAGGAGATCACTAATGACTAATGATGATTTGATCATCAGCCAGCCACAACATATGACATAGCGTGACAGACAACATATTAATTTGGCTGTATGTAAAATAAGATAGCGGATTGGTGGATTTTGGTAATGCATGAACAACAATGATTTTGGTAGTTGGGTAGTTTGTTTGCTTACGCTTCTATATTCTTCCCTGTATTTTCTGTCTGGTTGTAAACAGGAGAGACTGCATAATACAAAACCTATTCAAAATGAACAGGTGAATGAATGAATGCCCATGCCAGAACTTAGAGTTAAAAGTCTCCTTAAAGCCCTTTGAGAGATCTATTAAGACCTGGATATATGGGCAGAACCCGGTGAGAGGCTTCACAAGGAACATCTTATCACAAGCTCATTTCTAAAATCACATTCCACCTGACTCAGAGAACGGGAGAGACTAGCAGGGCTGTGGGCACTGGAAGTGGAAGGTTAACAGAGACAGACAGAAAAGAGAGACCAAAGTAATGAATGGGATATGTGGGTGTATTTGGGTGTGAGTAGGTGTCAGTGTATGTCTGTGCTAGTGTTAAAACATTTTTGAAAGTTTATTTAAAAACTATTGAAACATTATTATTTGTAGTAGTATACATTAGTATTTGTAGGTGGTGGTGGTGGTGGTTAGTAGTTTAGTAGTAATGGTGGTTAGTAATAATAGTAGTAGTAGTAGTAGCAGTAGTAGTAGTGGTGGTGGTTTGTAGTAGTAGTAGTAGTGGTGGTGGTGGTAGTAGCAGTAGTAGTAGTGGTGGTGGTGGTTAGTAGTAGTAGTAGTAGTAGTAGTAGTAGTGTATTAGTAGTAGTAGTTGTTGTAGTAGTAGTAGTAGTAGTAGTAGTGGTAGTAGTGGTGGTAGTAGTAGTAGTAGTATAGGTGATTGTTAGTAGTAGTAGTAGTAGTAGTAGTAGTAGTAGTAGTAGTAGTGGTGGTGGTGGTTAGTAGTAGTAGTAGTGTAGTAGTGGTAGTAGTGGTGGTAGTAGTAGTAGTAGTAGTAGTATATGTGGTGGTTAGTAGTAGTAGTAGTAGTAATAATAGTAGTAGTAGTAATGGTGGTGGTGGTAGTAGTAGTAGTATAGTACTAGTGGTGGTGATGGTAATAGTAGTAGTAGTAGTAGCAGTAGTAGTAGTAGTGGTGGTGGTTAGTAGTAGTAGTAGTAGTAGTAGTAGTAGTAGTGGTGGTGGTGGTGGTAGTAGTAGCAGTAGTAGTAGTGGTGGTGGTTAGTAGTAGTAGTAGTAGTGGTGGTGGTGGTGGCGGTAGTAGTAACAGTGGTGGTGGTTAGTAGTAGTAGTAGTAGTAATAGTAGTAGTGTATTATTATTATTATTATTATTATTAGTAGTAGTAGTAGTGGTAGTAGTGGTGGTAGTAGTAGTAGTAGTAGTATAGGTGGTGGTTAGTAGTAGTAGTATAGTAGTAGTAGTAGTAGTAGCAGTAGTGGTGGTGGTAGCAGTAGTAGTAGTAGTAGTATAGTATTAGTGGTGGTTGGGTAGTAGTAGTAGTAGTGGTGGTGGTGGTGGTGGTGGTGGTAGTAGTAGTAGTCTAAAAGTGCTTTTGCAATACAAGTCATATGGTGTAATAGGTAGCCAGTGAAAAACGACTTAGATTTGTGTGCTCTCTCAACACCACCACTTTATTTACCATGTCAATGACATTTGAACCTTTTCACATGTCCCAAAGGAAAAGGGGGAAGAGTTCAATGAAAGTCTCACCTCGTTCTTTCTTCTCTTTAGAGAATGAATCAAACTTTCTCCTGAGGGATTTCCTCCTCTTGCGGGTCTCTGTAAATACATGAAACCAATGTCTTTTGAGAGCAGCATAGTCACAGGAAACAGGAGAAGAGGGATGCATAGCCGGACATAACAATGACATAACAATGTGTGCCTAAACAATGTCTCATAAAACTCACCACATACTGTGTAGGGTGACAGACAGGCCTCTGTAAGGGAAGGATGTATTGTAATAACATTTCAACTGACCTGTGACCTGCTTTCTGTTCCATTGTGATGCCAGCTATTAGGCACCCATACATTTTACAAGGGGTTTATTAAATAAGACAAACTGAAGCAAGACTGCCAAATCAAGCAACATGGGGATCTTACGTAAAACGTTCTACCCTGGGGGTAAAGAATTCTTTGTAGGAGGCAAGAGAAGTACACTGACTGAAGAAAACATCCTCGGTATTGTGGACTTCACTTCAGTGAGAATACTTTGAATCACTGTACTTTGAGAATGCTAAAAGATGCATTTTTAAAAAAAAAGCTTTTTCCCATTTTGTTTTGGTCTTCAATTCTTATTCCAAACTGACAATACACATCCTGGGTGCATTTTTCAAGCAAGAGTCCAGACAGTACAAACAAACAAACATTTCTAACTGTTTAACACACTTCAACTTTTGATCTAAATATGCCAAAAGGCACTTCAACACTGAGTACAGCAGTAGGTTTTGTGTGTCTATAATAAGTCGGTTTCTGAGCATGCACGTCCCTTTGGGTTATGATTTCCTGGCAGCTTTTAGCTGTAAATGCTGATGGCGGTTGATGAGCTGAATGGGGGGGGGGGGGTCAGAGCACCCCAATCCCTGAGTGGACATGTGGTGGGGCTCAGGCAGGGTCATATTCCCATGACTGCAGGAAATGAAAAGTTTGTTTCTTCTGTGGCTAATTCAATTGCCCCTCCCCTCTTACAAAAAAAGCCCAGCATCAAGGGGATACTCTTCCAAGCGTGCTCTACTCATCAGAGAGACAATGAGGTGGAGAAGGAGCTAAGGGGACAATAACAGACAACGGAGACGTGACAAACTTGCCGAAAATCTGAGGGAGGAGACGTAAACAATGGGAAAAAAAACAAATATGAGAGAGAGAGAGAGAGAGAGAGAGACCAACAACACAAGGGCAGGAGAGATCAACAAAAAGAGGAAACTGCACAGAGCTTACAGGGAGATTCAGGACAGAGCAAAACAAACGCAGCATATCATGAGACTGAAATAATGGCCTAAAACCACAACTTGAAGATTTCCAAGGAACTAAAATGAGATTCACAACAGAGCATATTTCCAATGAACTTAATTCACAACAGAGGAGATTTGCAGAGAAGATTAGAACTACTGCTCACAGAAAATAACTACTGCTCACTGCTGGCTTGTGAAAATGAGTTAATGTCCCCTTGGTGGGCCATTCAGTGAAGGCAGCTTCAGTAAGCCACCCGTGTCCTGCTATGCTCCAAAAATAAAGTGCCGTCAGTGACATGGTGTCAATGAGAATGAGGGCTACATCTGTTTGGGTCAGAAAGAGCGCATTTGGCAAATTCCACCCCTGAGGATGAAATCTTCCCACGCAATCTATTCTGACCTTTTTGTGCAGGTCAGTTAAGATGCTTCTCCGAGGACACACTAAGGTCTGAACTGTGAAGTTAAGCTTCAGAAGTTCAGATGTAGTTGCTCCTGTGACTTTATACAGACACATATTCATATTTGTCAGCACATAGGTCATTTCCAGACCAGTTTTTCACTTCACACTGCATTTATTCATGACTATACCCAGCAATGATGTATTATATCTACAATCACACCATACCTTAACAGAATGTTATATTTTGCGCAAAAAAAGACAATGATTCTTTTCTGCTCTAGACAGTCCTTTTTAGCATAACGTCAGATTTCATTTCCCAGCCACAAACCTTTCATGGCAGATATGCTAACTGTAGTTTAAATTATTTGGGTTTGTACCACAGCTGTGTGCATATACAAATGAATCATCTTGTTTTGCACTACTAAATAATATATTATAATAATATGTTTGTGTGTTGAATGCATTCAAATGCCCCTGCCACATATCCACCCAACCATCATACTGTAAGAAGAGTGAGCACACAATAGGACTTTTGCCCATCAAGCCTCTTGTAACATCACAGGCAATGTACAAGCTTTGACCATTGCAAAAAAGGACAATATTGAAGTAAAGCAGGTCACAGAATATATTGTTTTTTTGTAGACAATGAGATAAGAATTAAAGCATTGAAGTATTTTCCAAAGGAAAATATTAAAAACCAGACCAACAATTGCAACAATTGTTCTGTTCTCTGTAATGGGAGCTTGGATATTTCCATTACATCCCATTATCTAACGTAATGCGTTGTGTGTCCTCTGCCACTTCAGGCATAACCAACATTTTAAAGTCTTCTAATATAAATTCACTACAGATTTCCTTTGACCAAAAATAAAAACTACGGGCACTGGGTCTTGACACAATGTTTGCAGCTGTAGCTCAAGTCATAGATTGTTTCCCATGAGGATGTTAGGGTGCTGGGTTGTCTTGGCCCTTGTAATAGTGGCTCGACTGGAATCTGACACTAAACAAATTTTCAGTCAGTCAGTCGGTCTTATTTTAGGATTGGCTCATAGGACCTCAAGGGATTTGTCTAATTAAGGCCACTAGAACCAGTGTTGGCACAGTGGCTGCAGACTTGAATGTCCTTACCTGTGGGAATGGTGATCTTGAAGTCAAGCTCCTGCTCCTCCAGGTGGTAGAGGGCCACCTCCTGCAGACGAGCCCTCTCCAGCTCAGACAGACTCTGGATGGGGACCGGCTGCAGCTTCACACTCTGGCCCAGCATGGTGGTCCACGTGTGGTCACCCTGGGAACAAACAAACATTTCGTCCCCTTAGAACTACAATATAAGGTTCTATCTGACATTTTCGACAAAAAGTTGAGCTATTGACATATTCTGTGACAACTTTATGGAGGTGAGGTGACGTTTTGGACTTTATATCTAAAGAGGCATGTTCCACTTGTTAGAATAACTCTATGGAATTCGAAGGTCAATACTTCAGAACTACTCCAAACACAGACAGAACCTTATAATTCCAAGGGTATGATTTGTACAGTAGACCATTCCAATATTTATTCTTTTTGTATTTGACTCTCTAATGGCGTTGCATATCATGTGAGTCATGTCAAAGAATGTTTCAGCCTGCATTGACCATCAGATTACATGAGGGGTAAAAAACCATGTCCAGAAGAGATAGAGACAGATTCTTTTTCATTCCTGTTCATTTCCCTTCCACAAGAAGGATTGAAATCTGATTACAGTTTCAATTTACATGAAAGGTTGTAGATTAAGTGTTACCAGAAATTGTAGATTGTAATGATAAAAGTGTAGGTCTGAGAAATGACTGAGATTAAAGTGCAGATGCTGCCGGGAGGTATCCTCCTTCAGCAGATCTCAGACATGGTGCATTCATTTCCTCTTCTAATGAATGTTTTTGGTTCTTTAGCAATTGTGACTGAACAAAATACAAAACTACTCCTGACAATAATAGGCTTCTCTCTCTCTCTCTCTCTCTCTCTCTCTCTCTCTCTCTCTCTCTTTCTGTTGAAGGGCTGGGGGCCGCTTTGTTGGAGGTTGTCACACACACACACACACACACACACACACACACACACACACACACACACACACACACACACACACACACACAATTGTCATATATGTTGAGGGGTTATATCACTGCTGAGATTAATTTAGAATTATCATGGATCACAAGAACACTATAGGTCTTACACCAAGCACACACTGTGATTGGGCCAAAATCCTGTTCGATTTGTCATGTGGCTTGAGGGACCCACAACACCTGATTAGAAGATGTAACAATCTAGATTCCAGATCCAGTGAACATACAGTGAGCACAGGAATTGCGTCTGATTGAAACGTGTCACGTGAGCTACCATGTCGACTCATATGCAACTGGAAACAAAAACACATCGTGTGAAAGGGAGAGTGACAGCACAACGAAGAGTTAAGGCCAGAGTGGGTGATTCATGGCGAAAGGTTGTTAATGTTAGAGCTAATTAGCCAACCTAATTACACCCCTCCTTTCCTGCGGCTGAAGCAATGTGTTGAGCGTCTGGAATTGTTTAGCGCTGGTTTGGGGCCACTATGCAGTATGTTTCCATACAGAGTGCAAACACTGAATGGACAGATAGAGCCTAGAGGTCTATGAGGAGTATTATCAAAGGCCTCATTGGCAGGTCCCATCATTCGGCGACCATTTTGGGAACAGCTTCGGGCAGTTATTTCGGCAGATCAGGTTACTTCCTCCAGGAAGGGGCAGGGTATGTGTAGACAAACGCCATATTGGCATTACCAAGTACATACCATACATTTCTACGGAGGATTATTTGCGGTGTCTCCTCATTATAAAGTCTCACGTATTATAGAGTATGCTGGATAAGAATCTAGGACTATATCTTTAAGTATGTGCATGTGTGATACTGTCTAAAGTTGTGAAACTCTCTTACAGGTCATCAGTCCTGACCTCACAAACAGGACCTGCTTTATGACACTGGTCCTATCACTAATCAAATCTTATTGCACTGTCTCGAGTTCAAACAATGATGGATGGAGTTCACTGTGTTAAGTCAATAATTTCTGGTTTACCGCAGCCATGTGACGCTGTAAAATGTGGTTTTGTAGAACTCTGTCAGCAATGCCACATAATGATAGCAACCTTTACATATGGAGATGTTTTTTGGTGCTGTGTGGTAAGCCTTTTTTGGATATGACTTTCAACACAATAAACACACTGCTGAAATATTATGCATTAAGGATTATGAAGCAGTTGGAAATGTTCATCCATGGCAAAGAGGATGCCAACTGTTTTAATTTCTGAAAAGGTCATACATCACCCAGCGTGCTCTACTGTGTCTGGTTTTGAGCTTTGGCTTTATGCTGAAAGTGTGCCAATCTAAAAGGCTCTAAAAGGTCATCATCTCATCATGGTACAATGAATCAGATTCCTCAAAAACTTTTCTGCATGCTGTTTTTTCCATTCTATTCAGTGGGCATTTTCTATGCTTTAGAATGTTAAGCTTACACACTCAAAAGGGACTCTAATGTCAACACAATACCAACAAGTAGAGTGAACAACAATGATTTGCATGGAAGAAAGAAAACTATCTGGTACTTAAGCTTGGAGACCTCGTGAGCTTATGCATGCAGGGAGTCTAGTTTACGCTTAAACTGATTTATCCACTTTGAAATAGTATTCAAACAGAGGCCGTTTTGCATGTTAACTACTTAAACTTTGTTCTGAATACAAATCAATTGTTTGAGGTGAGGAATTGACTGTGCTGTGTTATGCTATCTGCTTGTTTTTTTTTTTAGCTTGGAAAGCTGGCATAGTGTCTCTGATGTGAATACTGATACGAGTGATTGGTCATTAATAGTGTTATGGTTACCAGATGTCTCCAAAAAAGGACTGTCTTGAGTTAAAATGTCCAACTATTTCACTTAAAGCACTAAAGTGCCAATTCTCCATACACAATTTGTATTCAGAGATAAATTAAATGTGAATACTCTGCTTGGAGTACCACAAACTAAGATCACTGGAGGAATTTCATCGGTTACCTTTGATCCACAGCCAACTTAAAAAGAAAAGTTCAGTTAACCAGTATTTTTAGCTTAGCAAGAACCTGGACTGATCTTCACTGTTGACTGTTGAGGTATGACTGCCAACAATTTAAAAACACTTGCTGACAGAGGACAGAAGCCGAATCTCTTGAGGCCTGCAAGTGCCAGGAGATAGATATTGCCATATATGACAAAGATTCCAAAAAGCTCTCTAAGGCTCTTATCAGACCGCCACCATGTAAAATGTGCTAAATTAATCATACTTAGAAATCAAAGTGCAAAGTGCAAGTGTCTATAAACTTGCAACAGTGATATATATATATATCAGGTGACATGCAGACTCTCTCTCTCTCACACACACACACACACACACATACACACACACACACACACACACTCACGCGGGTGCGCACACACACACAATCAGGAACATTCACCCTGAAGAAAACATCAGTAGACGTAAGTAACACTCTAACCCCCTACCTCTATAGAGCCTGACATGTGTTCATTCCAAGAAAAGAGACGGAGAACTGGACTTTTAAGGGCTGTTGGATCTGATCTGGAGCACAATAGCTCTTTTTTGTTCAGCTTTCATACACTGCTCTGTTTGCTGTTTAGTTGTGGGAAACACTGTAAGGAATCAGAATCAGAATCATGTGTTTTACTAGATGAAGCCTGATAGTCATAAACACACTAAGAATAAAGTCACTCTGACTAGACACAAAAGTTAGAACACATGAATACAACTTTGGTGATATAGGGAACTATACTGTGTAAGCTTACTGATAGATAGTTACAGTACTAACACCTAAAGTATTTACTTTGGCATATGTCTGGCTATATCTATGTCTAGTACTGTATATATAGACTACTGTATGGTCTACGTGTACCAGTTTTATTGTATGGTTCATTTTGGGTAGAGGTTGTGTAGAAGTGTTAGGACAGCAACTAGAAAATTAAACCATGTGAGGCCCTTAATGTACACAAAATCATGTTACACAACATATGTTAGGCTTTAAACAAACGCAAAAGTCATTTTTGTGTTAGCATATACCTCCAATAATCTCTAAGACATTCAACACATAAACGTTATGCCCCAACAATACAACACCATTTCAGCACCCACGGACACAGCAATGTCTAGACATTATGAGACAGAAATACACATACAAACTGTACCTGGTGTCTGGGGTCTGGAAGCGATGATCACAGGCACTCACAAATAAAGTTAAAGCTGAGAACAAACTCCAAGAGTGTGGGCATGTGAGAGAAAAAAGCCTCCTTTGGCATGTGGCATCCAAAAGGGCAAACACACACCAGAGTCGAGCAAGACAGAGATCAGCACTTTTAATCTGCTGCCCCCTGACGTTGTTCAGAGTGAAGCAATGCCACTGCCAAGATGGAACTCAGTAAACACAGCCAGATTGCTCGGGATGGGAGGAGAGCGGAGGAGGAGGAGGAGAGATGAACAGAAGGGGAGGAGAGAAGTGTGAGGGAGGGAGGGAGAGAGGGAGGGATGGAGGGAGGGAGGGAGGATCCAGACACAGAGGCTCACTTTAACGAGAGCTTCCTCTCATCCTAAGCGCCTCTGCCTGTGCCTCCCAGTAGGAGACCACGGTGGGACAATGCTCACATGCAGAGAGAAAAAATGGATACTCCCTTCAGCATAAACATATACACACACACACACACACACACACACACACACACACACACACACACAGACACACACACACACACACACACACACACACACACACACACACACAAACACAAACAAACACACACACACGCACACACACACATATACACTCTCTCCCTCTCTCTCTCTCTCTCTCTTACACACACACACACATACACACATTCCTAAAATATAAACAGCCTGTATGATTCTTTCCACCCCCTTCCCAAGCTCACAGCATGCATCTGGTAGGTGTAGTTTCTTTTGTTAGTGCACCACATGGCCTCTGATAACTATCTGCAAGAGTATTGTTATTCTTTGAGATGCCATCCAAAAAGGGAATGCATTTGAGCAATGCACTATCCATTTACTCTATGTTAAATGCACTATGATGGACAATACCCCTGATGGCAAAGTTATGTCCAGATGGTCTCAATAAGAATGTGAGCACATTCATATATAGGTCTAATGCGCTGTGGAACAGAGGAGAGAGACAAAATACATGGGAAATTCCACTTCTGGCTTCCTATTGCACCAAATGCCAAGGGATTGAGCTCAAGTCCTCCTCAGCCGTAGGAATACAAAATTGAATACACAACAGCAGAAGTAATGGTAGTAGCGAGAACCTTCACTTTTGCTTAGGTCTACATTAAAAAAAAAAAAATATATAGAGACTCCAGTACACAATATTTTATCAACTTTTTAACAAGTAGCTGAGCTTTATATGTACATGTTACGTAACATAAGCATGTTGTACGTGCATGTGTATGTGTGTGTGAGCGAGAGTAAGAGAGAGAGAAAGAGAGAGAGAGAGGGAGGGAAAGGGAGAGAGAGAAAGATAGATAGAGAGAGAGAGAGAGTTTAGCAGAGCTCTCCTTGATGGATCGCATCAAGCCCAAATGCCCTAAGCTTTTGTTTGGGCGCTGCTTTCTCACTCATCTCATTAGAGCCATTAGAGTGCAGAGGGTTTCTCATGAACTGGCAGATTGAGAAGATTACTATCCGGCATCCCATGCAAACCCCATTGTAGTCTCTCATACAAACATGGTGCCGAATGTGAAAGCGTGACCACGGAGCATTTTCACTCGAGTGTTGTCAGTTCAAAGTGTAAACAAACAGTTTTCAGTTTAGAGAGAGACATAAGTATGCATACAGTTTTCAGTATAGCGTAACGTAATTATCAAGCTTATTATGTTTCTGGGTCCAAGATGCAAATTCGTAGCAAGGGACTAGGACTAGAACATTCCAGAAATACATACATGTGTGCACTTAGAGTGCCCCCACTTTACTGCTTGAGTTTACTGCCATTCTCATTTCATCAGGACTGAAATGCACTCCAAATGCTGCTGGCCAGTGGCATCTGCAACGAGTCACTGAGGACTCGTGGCATCTTTTGGCTTAATGGCTCATCAATTTCTCTGCCATCCAGCTCATCCCATTTTCCACAGCCTGTGCGGGAGTGAGGGATGACGGAGGTGTTGAAGTAGAGTAAGAAGTAGTTTGGGACTGGCACGCACCGCACAGCATGGGTGGCCAGGGATGGTTCCGTTTCTTTCCTCGGAAAACCTCATTTTTTCCAACTTAGTAAATGAAACAAATAAAAACATGTTGTTGTAGTTATGCACTATGGCATTGTACTGTCACGTAATTGAACATATGCTGCATATATTACTGCAATGATCTGCAATCACTTTAAGCAAGCCGAGTGTTTTGTTAAGAGGAGTAAACGAGGTGTTCATATGATACACCCTCCCCCCCCCCACCCCCGAGGATTAGGTGTTTACTTTCCCTTACTGCATTCTGACCATTAGTAGGCGACGGACTGGAGAGCTCTTCAGTTTCATTCTCCTGACCTTTGACCCTGTGGCCAGGTCACACTTATCCTGTTTTGCCCATAGGACAGAAGAGCAGCTTTGATGACTGAATGATCCCCTGACCTGAACATGTATGATCAAAGCTGACTCAGTACGACAGGATGGAGATAAATCTAGCATGTGCAGTTTGAAAGTGTTAACAGCTACATTCTGCGCAAGAACATACTTCCTGGATGTGCACATGTTGGCCTACTATAACCCCACATATCTCAGTTGATGTTTTAGAAGTTGTGAAGACTGATGCAATCTATTCTACAAAATGTCCAAAAAGAACAGCCATGCCTTATATTATGAAGAACACCTTATATGTATATCTGAATGTGCTTAGTTAAAAGTTTTAGCAGATAGAAGTTGTCTTTTATTAGTCCAATTTTTTTTATGTTTAACATATTCCAAATGAATTTAATGACTGTTGTCCAAAAACATCAATCTCAGAGTAGAGGCGAGATATGGGTGGTAATATGAGCCGCACATGAATGCGTAAGCAGCAGCGGCGGGAGCCAGAGAGGCTCAACCGAATATCCAACCAAGATGTGGAATTCGGTTACTTCCCCTCCAAAAACACTCACTCAGTTCAGCAGCTCAACATTTGTATCCCCGCCGACGACACTGATATAAAACAAACTCCTTTGCTTTCAGATGTATATTTGGAATAATGTTAAACCTTTGCCACGCTCACAGTGTCCTGTTGCACATCTGCTGTAGAGGTCAACGACCGATCACTTTGACCTTGGCCGTGTTTTATTTTGAGACGGCAATTTCATTAAATTATCAGGCAACTTAAAGTGCTAAAGAGCCTCAACAATAAATAAACATCTTTAGGTAATAATGGGACGGTTATTTTCATAACAGTTGAGCATTTTATCATAAAAGCATCACATTTGGTAGAGAAATTCACAAAGGGGGTGTGATCAGATTTAGAATTGTAAGCAACTCGGATTTGGACCCTGGGGGCCAAGATGTCCATTTTTCAAAATGGCAGACAAATATGGATTTTAGGTGGACAAGGATAGAACAATATTTATCTTACCATAAATCAATCAAATAGGTCAAAAGAAACTTATTGATGTTACATTTAAGACTGTACTAGGAATATAATAGACTAGAGAGTAAGGATATTATCGGAAAACAAGTCCCGACAGGGCTAACAGGACCAGGTCTTGCTTCATCCTAAGGGGACATATTTTCTGATAATGACCGGTGGCCAATACATTATCCGGCTTATTATACGACTACTTACCAAACAAGAAAAGAAACTTCTCGACCCGTGAAAAGAAAACGACTTTTGTTATCGATATGTGGCTTCCACTGAGAAAACAAATAGTTCCCCACACAAATAGACTAACAGGCCCATGAACAACAACAGCAAAGGTTAAAATAGACTAAACACCAATAAGATGCAAACAGATGGAGAGTTGATCATTGACTGTTTCTGCTCATTGACTTTATCGCCCCCTACAGTCCCACATTTGCAGGTACAAGTGAGACAACTGAGATGTTTTTCCAAAAGTGTAAAATGATCAATGTTGATTGTGGTTGTCGAACATATTGAGTTTTGAATTTTCAGAAGTCAACTGGCCAACTGGTTCAAATAACAAAAAAACATGTCATCAGTGATACAACACTGAAAATGGACTTTTATCCTTACTTCTAAAAAACTGAAATAAATTATAGCATACATCCAAATAGGTCAGTATGGGTTTGTGATTGTAATTGCATATGTAAAGATATAATACAATAGTGTGAATTATGCAAGGTATTGTGGTATCCATGATGGGAACAATGTTATATAAGACCTAAAACTACCCAAAGTTGCAATGTAACTTTCAAAACAAAGAATGTGTACACAATTGTCTAAGTACTAAAGAATAATATGGAATATTATTATAAAAAGCTGCACTTGCCATAAATTAACTTTTGTATCAGATAATACAGCAGTCACAGTCTGTCATATTGGCAACAAATTGTGAGGTTTGAATTCTTGAATATTTATTGAATTTGAATTTGAATTGAGTCTTGCGCAAATGAGCAGTTTGTTTTCATTTCACGTTTAGAGGGAAAGGTTTAAGTATGAAAATCTCTAAATGGAAAAAATAATCTAACATAATCAACATAATTTCAGAACAACACAATACAAGATGAGTTGTGTAATAACAAAGCAAGACTGTCAGATGACAGGAAATGACAAGTAATTGATTTAGTCTCTTCTTTTTGCCATCATCACCTTATGCCTCCCCCCACTCCCTGAGGGGTGGCACAGGAAATGCCACTCATGAAAGCATCCACAGAGGATGCCATGCTTCTCCAAACAGGACATTCCCCACCCATCATCGTTGCCCTTCCGTTCCGCTCAGCCACCATAGAACCTTATCCAAACCACATCTTGTGCCATTGATATCCAGAAGGCCAGTCCAAGTTTGGGGAAACGTTGATAAGACCGCTCCAGAATGAACTATAGTAGCTTCCATAGTGTATCTATATTATGTAACTTTTGTATACTGTATATTGTCATTTGGCATTGCCTCTGTAGATCTCTGTTGCTCTGTACAATTGGAACAAACTTTCCCAATACCTATCTGCATTTAACCAACACATGGATAGCCAAATTACCAACTAGGTCCAACTGTATGTGCTGTAGATGCTATAAGGCGGAGCTCGTTGAAATGAAAAGCTTCGGTAATAATGATTGACTCTAAAGTATTTGTAGGCCCTTGGTTGAAGGTTTTTAACAGAAAATAATTAAAGTAGCCTGATTAAAAAACATAAATAGCAAAATAAATATCATAACCCCATTACCTTTCCCTTCGATTTATCTTTCAAACTCATTACAGGAGTATAGTGTGCCATGTGGTCTTAGGTATGCTCAGACCCCAGGTATGCCATGCACTATACCCGTTACAGTTTGCATACCAGGAGAAAGTGGGCGTGGACGATGCCATCACTTATCTTCTACACAGGACACATTCTCACCTAGACAAGGGGAAAAGTGCTGTGAGAATCATGTTCTTTGATTTCTCAAGTGCTTTTAACACCATCCAACCCCTCAGACTGGGAGACAAGCTCTTGCAGATGGGTGTGGACGCTCACCTGGTAACCTGGATTACAGATTCGTCAGACTGAAGAACTGTCTCTCTGACACTGTGATCAGCAGCACTGGAGCGCCACAGGGAACTGTGCTCTCTCCAGTCCTGTTCACCCTGTACACATCTGACTTCTGCTACAACACTGAGTCATGCCACATGCAGAAGTTTTCTGACGATACTGCAATTGTGGGGTGTATCAGGAACGGGCAGGAGGAGGAGTACAGGAGCCTGGTGGAGGACTTTGTGCAATGGTGCAGACTCAATCATCTCCAACTCAACATTTCAAAGACCAAGGAGATGGTGGTGGATTTCCGCAGGTCTAAGCCCACTCTGCTACCAGTCTCAATTGATGGGGTCAATGTCGAGGTGGTAAGCACCTACAAGTACCTGGGTCTCCACCTTGACAATAAACTGGACTGGTCAGCCAACACAGACGAACTCTACAAGAAAGGGCAGAGCAGGCTGTACATCCTGAGGAGGCTGCGCTCCTTCAATGTGTGCAGCAAGCTCCTCAGGATGTTCTACCAGTCTGTTGTTGCCAGCGTCCTCTTCTATGCAGTGGTATGTTGGGGAGGAAGCACAAAGAAGAAGGATGCTGGGCGACTTGACAGGCTGGTAAGGAAAGCTGGCTCTGTAGTGGGAGCTGAACTGGAGTGCATCACTTCAATATCTGACAAAAGGACCCTGAACAAACTGATCAACATCTTGGACAATGAGTGTCATCCACTCCACAACATTATTGTTAAGCAGAAGAGCCTGATCAGCTTCGCTCACTGCCTTGTACAACAGACAGACTGAGAAAGTCATTCGTCCCCAGGGCCATTGAACTGTTCAATGCTTCACTTAAGGGAAAAGGAGAAATAGACTTCTCTGCATAGTCTGTCTGCCTCTTCACCACCTCCATGTCTTGAACTGTCTGTCCACTAGCCACTTTTTACCACTGTCTTCTGCCTCACTGTTTGCGTGCTATATTAGCACACATGCACAACCCCTCCCTCCATGCCACAGCCGAACTGTGACCACACTTATACCTTCCTTAATATAGTTATATAGATATATAGACTTTATTCTTGCACTGTTGCACTGTTTGACTTACTCATTTGCACCATCACCATGACACTCATTCACACAGAGCATCTTACCTTACCTTACCTTATGCACAGAGAATCACAGGCTCAGTCCCTGCCTCAGTCATTGCAAGCGCATCTTGTTTGATTAATCACCCACTATGTGGATACTGTTTTTTTAGAATTGTGTTATTTAGTATAATTTGTATTTTAGTATATTTAGTATTTAGTATATATTTATCTTCTACTGTCCTTATTGCTTAGTTGTGTTTTTATATTATATACTTTTAATTACTTTCTGCTGTTAGTGAATGTGTGTGTGTGTGTTGACCTTGAATTTCCCCTGTGGATCAATAAAGTATCTATCTATCTATCTATCTATCTATCTATCTATCTATCTATCAATCTATCTATCTATCTAGTGTGGGGCTAACTAAAGACTAAATAAATAAAATATAAACTTTGGAGATGACATTATCACTACAAGTTATCCATTGCAAAAAACTTGCTCTAGCTTGAAATGCTTGAAATTTAAAATGTGTTCAAAATGTACACTCCATTTGAAATGTTTAGATAGAACCTCCAGCACATGCTGGCCTTGTACACCTTCTGCCACTGAATATATAACCGAATAATAACCGATTGAAGCTTATGCAAAGGTTACACAGCATTTGTAATACACTGATGACGTCTGAAGCGCTTTTGAGCCTCTCAGCTGTCTCAAAGTTAAAATTGTCCTCAGCGTAGCATCTGTCGCACTGGCCAGTGCTTGTGTCCGGTGGTCCAGATGCCTGGGAATAAAGCCATGTCACTCTCAAACAGTGCCGTAACCTCCAGTTCATTCTCACCCCTAAGCTGATCTGTTCTTTGAGGGTCAGCAGTGAGATTCTGGTGCACTGGCTCACATTCCATTCCTCAGATATGAAGACTCAGGAATGAAGGGGGAAACACTCACAAATTCTTTCCCTTCATTGCTGTATTAAGACCAATTAAAATCATAGTTATGGAAAATAGATCCGCTCATTGCAGCTGTAGGCAAGTCGAACACCCTGCATTGCTAGTCACTGAATGTCCCGTGATGGGACAAGAACCAGGGGGATCAAGGTGCTAGAAGATGTCGCTGAAAACCTCAATCTTCTGGATACTGCATTCATCTATTTAGAGGAAAGTGGAAGCTTAAGAAAACACATAAGGAACACATTTTGGTCCTCTGTATTTTCAAGGGAGAATTGAGAGGCTGTTTGTGGCATGTGTTAAAAGGCTTAGGAAACAGCTGTCTCTTATTGTCCTCAAACAATAATATATAGTAATAGTAATAGTCAAGTATAAAATAAGTGATTTTCTTATTTACTAAGAGAAATCTTCCCTTAATCTAGGATATCCGTTTTGTGTGGCTTCCGTGGGCCTGTGTGATACAAACATTATGCAACATCCTAATCCTATTGCCAATGTAGAGGTTTTTGTGATCTTGAGAGGTGCTATGATATAAGAAAATCCCATTACGTAAGGCAGATAAATCCTTCAACATACTCACTGTACTATATGCTGAGGGAACAAGAAGTTGTCAGCAAATTCACACCATGCTGATGTAAATGTTCCATATGCTGCTTGCTATAGTTAAAACTGTGTTGGTGGCACGATACCGGTATTTATAGTATAACATAGAAATATAAGTAAAGTTGCCCTCTCTTCTGCAATTGCATATAACAGTAGTCTCAGCTAAATATTTCTGTAGCATTTTTTGTGTATGACACAGGTTATGTGCAGCCCCATCTGCTAGGTTTCCCCTCTGATTTATGTCCACCAGGAGGTTTGAGAGATTGCTGGTTTCTTACTTTGTGGTTTTACCGTCATAACTCAATATATGAAATTCCCAGATGAGAATGAAGCAGAGAAATGCTTCATGTGTCATGCCAATTCCTGCACTTTACATTCATGGAAATATGAACAGCAAGTCTGCAGCTGTTGTTGTGCATGTCGGAAAGGAAAACACCGTCTTCATTTGATATAATGATGTATGTATAGGCTGTTTCCAGAACTAAAAGACAGAAGTTTTGGTGTCACACAAAATGTGTGTTCGCTGATTACACAAAACCTTGTCACTGAGTATGCACTCTAAAAACATCCTTGATGTATGGCAGTGATTAAACAGAGAAAAGATGTGTTTGTGTAGTGTACCCCACTCTTTGGTCTAATTACTGTTATAAACTGTTTGCATCTGGCCAGCATCATGTGCACACAAACAAGTAAATGGTGGTAATGAATCATTTATAAAGTTTCATCAAATCAACTTAAAATTAAATTAACCTAAATAAATAATTTCTCAGCTACAAAGACTTTTGAGCTCTGAATGTTGAAAAGCAGCAATAGATGACAGTTCTCACACCACACTGTAACTCTTGTTGCGTGACCCTAATGATGACCATGATGTAGGAATTACAGACTTTTTCTTGACTTCTCCAACTCTCCCATTCATATTCCTTTTCTTTTGGCATATGGCTGTCGTTAAATTTCACATCATCCAAAGACATTAGGCAATTGCTTATGCACCAGACAACATTACATAGACTTTCCAGTTGAGATATTTCTCTAAGGATTACCACAAATGCTGGTGAATTATTGGGAGTGTAAAAAATATTTATTCTCTTGGATGTGCACCTACCCACCTAATCCATCAAAGCGCATTAGCACTGAGGCCCCCTCAGCACTGGTTGTTGAATAGAGCCAATCCATTACACGCACTGCGCTTGTTTTTGTTCAGTACTCAGCAGCCAAATGGCTCTTCTTACTACTTTGGTAGAAAAAAAAATATTGAAAAAGGTTCCAGGTTCATTTTCTTTATCTACCATGAGGACTAAAGCTATCTCAGCTGGAAATGACTGGAAATTCTCCTTTCCATCACAGAATTCAGGTATTGTTATGCAATAAGAACTTAGTGCAAACAGAAATCTGAGATAAAGGCATGGTCTAAAGTCAAAAAAATACATCAGTGGGTTTTCAATGCAAGTGTGAAATGTAATAAGAAAATATTTGCTTTTCAAAGTATTTGTTGTGAGTGCTGAAATATGAGAATTTGTAGGTTCATGAAAGATTCACAAAGGCGCTTGAGTTTACTAAGTAATTACATTTCTGTGGCTAAAAGTGACCCATTCACTGACAGTGCAGGTATCCCCCTCTACAATATTCATGGTACACTTACAGCATATTACCAAGCAAGGACCCCATACTGAACTATGATGTTGGATATATAATTTGAGCCAGTGCTTTAAAATGACCACATTGATCTTAAATTTAAATAACAAACAGCTATAAACATACATAAAGTCAAGACTCTTAAGATTACCAAGCATCTGTCACATACTATGGAGTTTAGAATGGTCTTGGATGATTGATAGAGTATGAGATGATTGCAGAACTTACCACATAGTAGAACTGCATGTCCTGACGGACTGGATTTTCCATCTGCATCACTCTAGACGGGGGTCCATCCGATCCCACGTAGAATAAAACCATAACAGAGCAAACGTTGCTTTTTCTCTCTCTTCCTCAGTTTGGCCTCTCTTGCACTTGTTGTCAGCTCCCAGGATCTGAGCTCTTAAGCGCGAGATCAAGATCCACCTTTACTTCCTTCCTGGTACCACTTTCATTCTGCGTTTCTCTGTATATTTAAACATGAGAGTCCCATTCGTTGAGAGCAGAGAGCGGAGAGCTGCATGTGTTTTGGCTCTCACAGGTCACTGTTGTTCCTCTGGCTTGATGTTGAGCACTTCCTGGAGCGACTGGTGCATGTGCAAATGTATGAGTGTGTGTGTGTGTGTGTGTGTCTGTTTGTGTGTGTGAGTCCTGATAAAAGCCAGTGTCTTGCTGCTGCAGCAGCACCAGTGGAGCACGCTCAGTGCAGTCTGTCAGCCACAGGAAATGTGCCCGTGGCGACTGGGAGCCTACCATGCGAGATCAGAGATCCCGCCTCTAACGTACGGATCAGGCAAATAGCACTCTCATCTGCCTCTCTGCAACTGTTTTAAATACAGTCTTCATTTCTTCCTTCTCCATAGATTTATAGATCAGTATCCTTATTTATGTGTTGTTCACTTTGGACGTCCACTATGTATCATCGTTGAGTGCAGTAGCCATTACATTGTGTATCAAGTTAAGCAGGGCCATAAGTGGCCTCAGCTGGGATTGTTTGACCTTTAAGCTTGACCCTCCAGGTGAAGGTCAGAGATAATCCTTACACTATGGTAACAAATTATGTTCTCATAATCCTCAGAACACAGCAGGTGGTTTTAGGAGTGATTTCCATGGTTTAAGGGAGAAACTTCTTTTTTGGCAAAAACTAATATGTGAGGTGGGTTTGCCACAGTACTCTGTAGTACCTCACTGACTGCACAAACTCAACACATTCAAGTGCATCGTTTGTCCAAGAGGGTGCAGTATTGGTCCATAATTCACTACAAGGGATGCTCTTACATAAGTTTGTTTTGGAATAAATAATGGGTTGTTACGACTTCCTCTTATATTTGTTCTTTTTTTTCTCAGGGCCTTTTGAACTTCAGGAGCACTTCAGGAAAATCAAGTGTTATTACAAATGAAACCTTTTTTCTCTCGTTGCTTTTTCTAATCTCCCTTTTCTTACTTTTTGAAGCCCCTGCATCTTTCAGTCATTTGTGCAAGGTTTTACCGCATTTCATTACATGCACTGACAGTTAAATGAATGGTATAGTGAAGAAGTGATCAGTGTTTAAAGCAAGAAAAATGACTGTAAAGAAAGACATTACACAAGAAAAATAATTTATTTTATATCTTTATACATTAGCAAGGCATAGCTGCTTTTATATCTCACAGCTACATTTTCCTTACTGTTTTGTTGACAGATATTTAATAACATGTTGAGTTTTTAAATATGTTCTTCCAATGATAAAAATAACAAAAATATAATTCCCAGTTAATATCTCACTAACCCACCCTCCTTGCTGCATGTCTACACATAGGGGTAAAGATTATTTTTTCTATAAAGCTTATCTGTTTTGGCAGATTTGTTAGGACATTGCACAGCAAGAGAGCACTTTGTGCTATTCCACCTCTGAAGTACAATTCTATTTCTGTGTTAAATTCTTCTCTATAGATTCGGTCAAGTGGCCCTCACTGTAACATCTGCTATATACATGCTATATTTGCGGCTGTCATAGAATTCTGTATTTTAGAATGTTCATGATAGCTTCACAACAATCACATAATCATTTAAAAAGCTTTCATCCTTCTTTGATTCAGAGGTTGCAGAAGGTTCATAAAGCATTTTCATTTCTTCTTCCTCCGCACGTCTTTTGTCTCATCCCCCTCTTTTACTCCTCTCCTCTCCTTCTTAGCCTTTCCTGTGTGCTACACGCATGCGGGACAACAGTCCCATTGGGAATTATAAATCACTTTTAAATGCATCCCCGCGAGTCTCATCTAAGAACACAGAGGGAGGTGAAGGGCCAGGCAAAGAGAGGGAACAAATGAAAGAGTAACAGACAAGGCTGGCAAACCCAGACAAGGTCCTCTCACGTCAATACACTCATGTTTCATGGAAACACAGCTTGTTTAAAAAGCCTCTGTACCATTATATGTTCTCCCCCTCCGATTCTGAAAAACACAATACTATGATTAATCAGGCAGGTCCCTATGTCATAATAATTATAAAGTTTACTAACACAAAATATTATTTGAAATGCCACTGCTGGCCTACTGGGACCGTGGTCTGCACAAGAATATGATTAACAATATTTTAAGCATTTCTTTCCCTATCAAGGAACGATGTTTGGCTTCTTGTAGAGCACAAACTTACTGTTTCTTCCACTCCCTCTCTCTTCATCCCTCTCTCACGTTCTTTCTGTTTCTCTCCCATTTCCTGTTTCTTCTGTGCCTTCCTTCATGTACCCATGAACGTGTTGTTGACAGTAAAAGATTGTAGCACAGAGTTCACAATAGCAGTTATTTGAGAGTAGTTATCATTAAAAGAGACTCAGCAGACTCCTACGGAAGTGCAATACCAAGGCATTTCAAACACAGGGCTTCATGCCAGATCACAAGGCAAACAAACACTGTGTGCCAGCTTTTTTTTTGTAATTTTCTAAACAATTAAAACAAACTTCACAGAATTGAGATCAATTACATCTTTGTTTCTTTCTTCTAGTCCTCTTTTTTCTTGAATATTTGAAAAGGAAAGTCAAGGCTTTCCTAATACTGTGAGTTTCCTTTTTTGTCATGGTATTACAGTAACAGTCAAATAATTTTCTGTGGACGCTTCATCTCTTAGACACTAGATGGCGCTCTGACTCAATAGCACCAGGATTCTGTCTTCTTCTGAGTCAAAGAGTCGAAGCAGTTCATTGACAGAATCACACTTCAGCATGGAGGGGTGCGAAATCTCAACAAACAGATTGCAAGTACCGGTCAACAACATATAAGAATGGTGAGACCAGTAAGCTACATGTCTAATCATTTTGCTTCAAGCAATAATCTGCGTTTAGTGTGAGAGATGGCAGTTATAAGTGAAGACACATATAACTCTCTGAGAAATTAAAAAACCATGTTCTCCATCCAGCTCCTATAGGGTAACTCTGCTCTTCTGACCTGACCAGGGGCCATTGGTAACACTCTTGATTTGTTGGAGACACCTGATGGAGCTACATCAATAGCATTATGATTACACTGACAGCAATCAGGTGTGTGCTTAAAGATTGACAAGAACTATTTTCCATGCAAAGGGGTTCAAGGAGCAGGATCCAGACCCCCTGTCCTAAACCCATCCGTAGTTCTGATTCAGAGTCTGATTGGTGCATTTTTCTGTAAGCAAGAATACTCAACAAATAAAGCAATGAATCTCTAGAGCCGATATCTGGGTGCAACAATGAGTTATGATAGCACCTTTGGAGGGAGGCTTAAAAGAAGAGAGGAAGGGGAAAGAAACTCAAAGCTTAAGCTGACTGTTCAGGGCCAACCTTGCTTGTCCTCCTGGTTTCTCTGTGTGTTCAATTGTATGCTCTCTATTTTTAGAGACCTGGCACACTTGGACCTATCACCATATTGGGTCTCCTGAGATTTGCGAAACCCCTGAGTGAGTCACCCCTCAGACAGCCTTTGGACCGTCTCAGCGTCCAAACAAGGAAAACCCATTTCCTACCCACTCTCCAGCCGGAACCTGTTTCCATCTAGCCCTGATTAACCTTTCTTGGTCCACTGTTTGAAGTGTTGGCATGGCAGTTCAGTCACAGTTTTGACAGTTCAGATAAAAGTTTGGGCTTCTCCTTGTTAGTGTGTTCAGTCACAGAAGTTCACACGAGTACTGAATTGCCATTGTTTGGCAGTATGGGAAAGATCCATTTGTTATCAGGTTATCAGGTGTTGCATATTGTGTTGGAGTGCTTTAATCCGGAGAATGTGAAGATTCCTTCCATAGGCAGTTTCCATTGGCCACAAAACGCACAATTACACACAATCATTTTGTGTCTCTTAGATTAAACAGATCTGTAGATAAGTTAATGAATGTATGTATAGCTTTATACAGATTAACTGATATCCAAAAAGATGTGTATATGGCATTTTCTTTTAGTCTGACAAAATAATAGATATCTGTTCTGTATTTCCTTTGACTGAGAAAAGTGCTTTATCTTAAGGGGTTTTGGGGTGTTGCATCCTCGCACACTTAATGGAATGTGTGTGAAAACTTGCTTGAATTTTGTGTGAGATGCATAATCCATTTTTCAAGCAAAAAATCTCTTCCTCTCATTTTCTTCTGTCCTGCAGGCACAACATTGATTCATTTGATTTTGGCCACTTAGGGCAATTTTGGTCTTTAAAGTGTATAGTTTAGTACCCAAATATTACCACGGCAGATGTTTTCAGTTCCATTTAAAAAAGACTTTTGCATGACTTGCTGTGTACATTCTCAAGAGAATCAGAGGGTGACTAGTCGATTTCAAAAATCCTCCATCAAATAGAAGATCCATCTACTGGGTAAATGACAAAATCTCCACCACTACCGAAAACATTAGCCAGTGAAATGGTGAAATCAAAATAAGCAGTGAGCACTTGTGTTTCATATGAGCATCCAGACTTTGTGGGTTCCTAATAAATTGTTCTTTTTTCGCCTGGTCGAGCGGAACAAGAGGACACACCTTCAGAATTCAGACTCAGAGCTTACAGCAGGTTGCCCTTCAGTCTTCGAGTGGTTTGGACGGATTGGTCACTGTTGAGTCTGGGTCAGGCTGGGAGAACTCTGTGACGCGGCGTGCCAGCGGGTTTGTGCTCTTGAGAAGCTCCATGGCGGAGACGCGAGTTCCACTGCTGGACTTGCTGCCCTTCTTCTGCAGCAGAGCCATGAAGTTCTCGTTCCTCAGACTGGACCTTGGTGTGCTGCCCAGAGTTAGAGTCCGCAGATGGTCGCTGCTGTTGCTCTTCACTGGAGAGATGAGACTCTGCCGACTGCCAAAGGAGTCCACTGGTTCTTTGCGGCCAAGAACCTTTCGCTTGGACCTGAATGAAAACGATAAATTGTTAGTGCTGTTCTTATTAATGGGCTTTGGCGTCACTACTGTATATGAATGCATGTCCATACTCATGTCACGTCCACATGGTCAACACCAGGGGGCACAAGAGAGCTCACAACACTCTACTCGCCCCATGCCCTCCCATGGGCTTTTGTGAGTATGTTACTTTGCAGTTTGACTTGGACAGCTGCCTTTTGATCTGTAATGTGAATGTTTACTTAAAGAAAGGCTGTGATCACTTGATTGGGACTATTTTCACTTTTTTCTAGGGGAATTAAGAACCGTTTCTTTACATTTGTCACACAATCTTTGTGAGGACTGGAATTCCTTTTTTGTGCTGGACAAACTTCCCAAAGAACACTGTTTGGATTCTGACCTTTTGCATTACAGTTTATTGGCTCTTGTGTTCTTTCCTGTTTGTAAATAATTGAGAACTCTTTGGTTTTCAGAGTATATTTTGAACCGTGTTTTGATTAAGAGCTATCACTGTGGATCTTCGTCCTGAAGCCTTGCCACAGCCTTTGCCTTTGTTGAACTTTGAACAAATTAAACTCTACTTTGAACTTTATCCGTTGTCTGCAAGTGCACCTCCCGTCTGAGTTGTGGCACATATACATCACAAGTGTAGAAGCTTGTGGCTACATGTCTGTAATCAGTTGTGTGCCGTACCGGTGAATGATGGTGAAGAGGTCCTCGGTGGTGTGAGTTGTGGGAGTGGGAGTTAAAACATCATCTTCTGTCTCCTCAGTTATGTGTAGCTCATTCTTATCTCCAATGGAGCTGTTTGCCTCCATAGGGCTTTCTGGGACTTCTGGGGAAAAATAGACATAAATTAGCCAACACCGATGATGTTAAATAAGTAAATAACATTCACTAGTATCTGAATAAAACAGACGCACACATTACTTTACTTTACTAGCACTTTACAAGAAAAGCACATAGTTCATCTGTAATGGGCAGTTCAACACTCCAGCTCTTTGACGGTACTGTATTAAACTTAAACAAACCTGTCACTGTTCCAGCAGCCAGTGTTAGTACATCTGATGGAGGAGTGGAATCCTTTGGAGTGTCAGCCTCAACTACTGGGTTCTCAACTTGATGGACCTCCTCGGGTTCGGACACCGGCTCCAGCGCACTGACTGGACATTCTGAATCGCTGTTGGAGGGAAGAAGCTGCTGGCTCGCAATTCCGTTGGTTTGCGTGGAAGACGGGGACGGCAGCAGAAGGACGCTGGGCTTTTTGGGCACGGGCGGGGGCACCTTAGGCCGCCGCTTATCTAGCTCAGCTAAGCACGAGATGGTCATGTGGCTGGGAAGGGTCTTGCTCCTGTCCTCTTTCTCGGGGCTACTGGGGGAAGGCGGACCCTCCTCTTCCTCAATGGGGATGCCGTGCTCCAGATCCAGCTCAGGCAGTAGAGCCGGGAGATAGGACTGGGACTGGTGCTCCTGGTTTGCGCTGGGCAACGGGCTTACGGGGGACTGAGGTGGCCTCTTGGGTTTGGGCTTCCTGACCACCATGTAGATGTTCCCCACGGGCATGGGCCGGTCCACTGGAGATGCTGGAGGGGACTCGGGCGCCAACGGGGAGGACGAGGGGGATTTGAACATCAGGTTGATCGGGCGTTTGGGCAGTGGCGGTTTCATCGCCACGGGGGGTTTGGGCGGTTTGGGGTCAGGAGTGCAGGGGGGACTAAGGTCACGCCCTTGCTCCTCCTCGATGATGTCCGAGGCTCCGTCGGGGCTGTCCTCGAGCTCCGATCGGCTAACGGAGCGTAGTCGAATGTTGCGTAACTCCGTCTGGGTGACCACGGGCAGCGTGGACTGACTCGGGCTCAGTTTGCCCGGCTTGCTGGCCGCGGAGGTGTCCGAGTGACGGCGGCCAGCTTTGGGTTTGGGCTTGACGGACGACAGGTCCAGCTGGGCGCTGGGCAGCTCAAAGGACAGACGAGACCGAGCGGTCTTTTCTCGTGGCGAGGTGGCCGGGAGCGAGGACTTCCTCTCTGGGATTTTGGGACGCATCTTGCAGCCCATGAAAGAGGGCCCCGTATTGAGAGCGGACGGCATCGTTGGAGTCGGAGTGTCAGACTGACTCGAGTAGCCACTGGACGGGGACATGAGCCCAGGGGGCTTAAATGGCGAAACTTTCACCTCAGCTTCGATGGAGAGTTGGGACGGGGACGTCGCACGGGACGTGGAGTGGGAATCAAGTGACTCGGAGCTGCCTTGTACCTTCATGCACTCTATGACTGTAGTGCCCGTTGCTGTGCTGGAACCGGACAGCGAGTGGTATGCGTCGTTGTTGTTGGCCTTCCACTCGTTTAGTGGCCAGTGTGCGGGCAGTGCCAGCTCCCGTTCCTGCTCCGGGATGCCCTCGCGCGGAGAGGCGTCCGGTTCAGAGTAGCCCCGCGCAGGGTCGAGCGCCACGTCCGGCTTCATCTTGACCGCCATGAGGAACTCCGGGTGGAAGGACTCCTGGAGATGGTGCTCCCTGGGGATGTGGAGGCTCTTGGGCCGGCCGTCGCGGAAATGGCTCTCCCTGCCTCCGGCGGCGGCGTTGCTCAGGTTCTTCATCAGGGAAACGCTGCGCACGGGTGGGGGCGGTTTCTTTTTGGGCTTCTTCAGGGAGATGCTACGGGAGCGTGTCCGCAAACGGCCATCGGGGACCAGGTCTGGGGCCATAGTCACGGACATGTTGTCCGTGCTCGCGCTGTCCTCTGAGCTGCCGCTGGGGTAGTGGAGGGCGTAGGTCTCTCCTTCATGGGCTGTTGGACCTGCCACCTGTGCTGGATAGTACATATTGTCTGCTGAGCAGAAGGATCCGGAATCTGTCGGTGTAGACAGGGAGCGCTCTCGAAACTTGAAAGCGTTCGAGCGCATTGACCTTTTGTCCTGGTCGACGTGTCCGTAGCCGTTTCCTGGAGCGACCGCGACCGCCCCCTCCGTCTCGTGCCGTCTCGCCAGCCCGTGGCAGCCCGAATGCCCCCGCTGATGTGCGGAGGGCTCGTTGATGGAGGCGAAGGAGCTGGAATGAGAACTCGAGCTCACGGACAGGCCTGAGTAGGTCTGGGAGGGACATGGCAATCCTCCTCCTCCACCTCCACCTACTCCCCCAATGCTACCTGTTTTGGAAGGGGACTGCTTGGCCATAGAGCCAGGTGCTAGGGCATAGTTATAGGAGTCGCTCCAGGCTGGGGAGAAGGTGGAGCCCTTGGGTCCGTTCCAGGAGGTGCTGGGGCACATGAGGGTGGCCTGGTCCATCATGCCAGGGGGCGCCTTGGGGGAAGGGGGCACACTGTGCTCCAGGTCACTCTGGGTCTTCCTCAGGGCCAGCTGGTGCTCCTCTGAGACCTCCGTGCTGGGCTGCAGGGACCGTGGCTGGGAGGAATCCGGAGAGCAGGCACCCTGGATCAGGTCAACACCCAGAATCTTGCCATCACCTGTAATCCCACATGTAATACATGAATATAGCAGCTCATTTCACCAAAGGACACATTCGAAAAGACAACAGAGAAAGCCTTCTTGTATGCCTTGCAAAGTAAGCTTGGAGACTCCATACTGTCACACCTCCTTTGGATCAAGAGGCAATATTTATATAAAAAAAAACTCTCAATTGAGCCAGATTTACTGTAGATACATTTAGACATCTAAAGAACCACATAAAGGCCTCTTCAGTTTAAACAATACACAACAGCTCTTTACCGCTGTTGTCACGATGTGACCCTGAATGAGGTCTGCAATGAGGTCTACAGTATATCCATCCACGTAATCCATGGAAGGCCAGACAAACAAGTCCCTAAGGATGATGATCTTGTCTACATGTATAATATATATAAGTTCAAGGTCTGGGCATGAAAAGAAAGAGCTTTTTTAGGTTACCAGAGGTATTATATACAATGGCTGCTGTTTGATGTATATGGTTGAACAAAAAGATCAGAATTTTCAAGATTGTGGTCTGAATTGGTTTGGCAAATGATCGGTTTTTAGCTTACTAGATGCATACCTCAGTAAATGATGAAACTACTTAGACCGCAGTAAATATAAAGATATTCTGCAGGTGTTTGAAGAGTAGACAGTTGGCACACAGTATTCACTAGACTGTAACCATCCACACTGGAGGTACCTCAAGGGAAATGTAACACCCTTTTGCTTGTTTTTTATTGTCGTTTCGTTCACCCTGCCAATGCTAGCACATCTGTCATGCTTTCATGTTAAGATTCTGAGAATACGCCCAAAGAGGCTTGTCACATCAGACTGTGTGCCAGCTTCATTCATGAAAAATTCCCTCGCTCTCTCTCTCTCTTTTTTTCCCCTCATGCCTGTCAGTCCTCTGACCAAGACAAGGGAAGAACTGGAAGTTGCCATGGCAACAGCTACCTGTTCGTTATTGTTGGCATGCTGGGTACAGAGTGGCACCTCTCAGGGAATCAGCCCCCCCCCCCCCCATTTTTTAGTTAATGTTTTGCAAGTTATTTGGACTGTTCAAAGATGAACAGAAGACACAAATGTAACAAAACTGAAGTGAACAGAGTGAATATCGGAAGACTGTGATGATGAAGATGCTTATTAATGGGTTTCAAAGAAACTAACAGTAAGGGCAATTGTGTATGTGTGGACTACAACTAATCCTGAAAAGAAAGAAGTGTCTTTATTTTGCGTCACCTGATACATCGATGGGCACAAGCTGTGTGGGAGTGTTGCGGCCCAGGCGCCAGCGGGGTTTCTCAGCCACGGGGGGACCCAGCGAGGCACTCCAGCCCAGCAGGGGGTGCTCTGACCCACAGGTGGGATCTCGGGCATGAAACCCTAACGCCTCCGCCTCATCCTCACTGACCTGCTTATTCGCTGGCTGGTTAAGCAGACACACACACGCACACACACGCACACACATGCACGGACACACACATACACACACACACACACACACACACACAAACATGTGCACGCGCACACACACACACACACACACACACACACACACACACACACACACACACACACACACACACACACACACACACACACACAGAGTTATCAGTTATAGGCTTCATCATCATAATACTACTAATAACTCAACATAACACTACTGAACAGACAGAAACAATGCAAAT
Organism: Alosa pseudoharengus; assembly: GCF_046254945.1. Lineage (NCBI taxonomy): Eukaryota > Metazoa > Chordata > Actinopteri > Clupeiformes > Clupeidae > Alosa > Alosa pseudoharengus. The sequence continues at coordinate 26,765,700 of NW_027468640.1, forward strand.
AGGTGCACTTCAGATTCAAATGGTAATTCAGCTGTTTTTAACAACACACCGTTTGCAGAGTTAAAACACACTGTAGCTGATTTGATGTTGGCTTGTGATGTGAGAACTTGGGTGAAAGAATAAACAAAAGGATAGAAAATATGAATTAACAATGTGAAAAGTCTTTCCTGCAAGACTCATAGCAAGTTCCATTGATAAGGTGCACGGGTGGAGAAAGAAAATCAGAAAGTTACCAGGAAGATGAACTCCGGCCTCTTGTTGCTGAGTGCGCCAGGAGATCGGCTGAGCGTTGTAGAGGTGTCCTCGGAGCTTTGAGAGGAGGGGTGGCGGAACGTCTGTCCAGTCACTCTGTTGTCATACAGCTGCTCCTCAAAGTCTGCCCAACCCACAAAACACAACAATGCATTTGATGAACAACAAGAGCCTCTGTGAGAGCAATGCAAACACGACTGTAGCTTTGATCTGCTCTCTTTCACTCTCTGTCTCTTTCTCCTTCTCTCACTCCCTCTCTGTGGGACGTACCCTGAGGTCCTGGCAAACAGTGTTATTGCTATTCCCATTCCAGAGCAGCTCTTTCTAAACCCCCATCCCACACCCTGCAGCCATTCCCCAGACCCCCACACTTATCCCCTCCTTTTACCCCTCCCATTCTGAAACTCGCCCCTCCTCTCAATCCCACATACCCCATTCTCCCACTCTCCCACCAAGCCGTAGTTCTATAGAGTGGGGGTGGGCGGGGGGGGGGGACTTGCTCTATGGCAAAACAAGGATGTCTCCCTCCCAGACTTGGGTTGCTTAGCAATGGTGGGTGTTCTGAAGGGGGAAAAAAAAGTGGAATGCTACTTGAGTTAACAATAGCCTCAAGCAGAGTCTCCAGGTTGCCCAGAGGGGGCAGGCTATACACATTGTTTTCTTTTTCACCAAGCTCCTGCAGTATGGAGGACGGAGTTTTTTTAGAATGTTCACAGCTGGTGGGTTATAGATTAGAAGAGGATGATGCACAATCCCTCCGTGACCTTCCTCCATATCCGCCTTCAAAACTGATCTCAACACTCACCTCTTTAGGGGCTTCTCTAGATATTCAACCAATGATGCCTTAATGATGTCAAACAAACAGTTGTCCCCTATATTGTCACAGTGTTGTATGTGTCTGTTGTCTGAGTATTTCAATATCTTGCCTCTATATACGCTTGCATTCTACAATATACACTGATTAATAATAATTTTAGTTGTTTTATAAGTAAATTCAAAAACTCAATTTCTTTTGAATTGAGTAAGCATTACCAGCCAGAATTAGAAGTATGCTTTGAAACTGACAAATACTTCATTTCATATAGCAATCAGACTCTTAAAAGACTGCATGATAAAAAGACTGTTGGTGTTATAAGTGCTCCTACAGAATGTTGGTCTATTAGTTTGCCTCTTTGGAGGGGCAACGGCTGTTTTGAAAGACATAGCATCTCTCCTCACCCCAAGGCAAGACATTCCACACCAGGCCCCCCATAATCCACTTTTAATGGGTCCATCTGCACCGTTCATAGGTAACTTTCTCCTCTATCTAAAAACAGTTTGCTTCCAAAAAGACCTATTATACACAACTGTTAACATAGTACACAAACATGTCTCTAAACTGCACTGAAGAGAAAACAAAATCCATCTACTGGCATCTGATGATACACTCTGTTTAACACAAAAATGTTTTCAAACACAAAGTCAACACACAAAATATTACACCAATTTTCTCAGTCCCATTTCAATCCCACATATTTATTTTCTGTACAGAATTGTGAGTAGTCTGCATTTTTGAACTTACCACAGGGATGCACTAGAGACAGAGGCAAGAGGTCAGCAGGAGACTGAGACGGGAAGTTCTGAAGGTATGCGAGGCACACCTTCCACCCTCCCCCTTCACTGTCCTCGCCTGGGCCTATCAGCTGATCACTAATTGGAGACAAACATCTCCTGTCCCAAACAACCAATCAGTGCTGCCTCTTGACCAATCAGCCAATCGTTTGTCCTGTCTAGACAGGCAGGCCTTGTCATCAGGCATGCACCCAAGTGTTCATAAATCCACCGTGCCTATGAAAACAGCAAATCCACTGAATGCATAACCAGATGAGGCTCCAAGCCCCCTTCATAGGAAAATGGGTCACTCTCTCTTGTGTCTCTGGCTAAGGAACGAGGGGAGGGGGCTGGGGGGGTACAATGCCTCTTTCTTGTCCATTGAGGTCATTTGATTGTGCTTGTTTCATCTTATTTGTCTTCCATTCCATTTTTTCCCTTCATCATTGAACATTTACAATTTGTAGCCATTCAGGGACGTGGGCTTGTAGGGCACCCATGTTCTTTTGTTTACTGGCAGGTCAGGTTATCTGGCTACGCTTAGAGAATGAGTTAACCTGAATGAATTCTTGACCAGGTCCATTTGGACAGCCCCATGCTTCAATGGTCTGCAGAGCCCAAGGCCTCTAGTGCAACACCAGGTTAGCTTAAAGCCACAGTGCCTTTTATTAAGAGGTCATCAGAACAAGTATAACACTGGTTTTAAAATGTGCACAGACACATTATGCACTGAAGGAAAGGAGAGCAGCAAAGCCGATTGTTTAGTTGCTTTGGTGGGAAACCGGGGTCTTGCATTTTGTTTCCTGTTATCTGTTATGTCTTTGTTTTCTGTTATATACGATGAAAATAGAGAAGCAAAGATATCGGGAGACGAAAATAAATGTAAAAAAAGATATAAAAATAAAAAAATGCAAAAACTTAAGAAACTTAAAATCAAACAAACAAATCAAAATTTTAGACATGGTAGAGGCATACAGTATCTAACTCTTTTCACTATAAATGGACATGCACATATATTCACGCTTCCTTATGGCATGTTCCAGATGCTAATTATGGTTTACAGGTTGGTTGCTTTCACTCAAAGGTTTACACCAGCTGTCAGACAGGTTGGGACCAACATCTGAGACCCTGAAATATACTGTATGCATGGAAAAATATTAAGTAACCATTTTCTACAGATAGAAACAGATTACCAGACAATTTCTTGTACATCAGGTCTAGAGTATTAGTATTTAATATAAATAAAATGCAATATTCAAGAAAACACAACCTCTAAGATCAGAAAAAGACTAAAGCTGCACTTAAACGTAAGAACCTTAAAACCCAAATAAATATATGAAATGTTTATACTAAATCAATGTTAATGGATGGCAACTATTAACAAAAACAAATATATTCCCTAAATTCTAGTAAATATGAATTGTAATGAAAATATAAATTGTTCTTCACTGATGAAGAGGAACAGGAGATGAGGAATTTGCAGATATACACACAAGCATACTCGGCTACTGGTCTGAATCCGGCGGACACATAGACCACCTAGTATAACTGAGTGGCATCTCCATAACAGTACACACTGTTCATGCTGAGCGCCAAGGGCTTGTGGATGGCTGTACATTATGTAGTACACAGTATGTGTAGCTATCGATACATACAGTACAAAACAGCCAACACATCCAAAAATAAACACAAACACTAGAACACAAACACAAGCTGGGCACAGTATCTCATTCTGTATGCATCAGTCAACATCATCAATCAGGAGTGTAGAACACAAGCAAACCGGAAGGGAAGGGATAGAGAAGGAGCAGGCAACGGCAGAGAGACCAGCAGGAGGAGAGAGGAGGGAAGAGGAGAATTAGAGTCTCTGCATGCACACACACACACACACACACTCACACACACACACACACACACACACATACACACACACACACACACACACACTGGGCATCTGCATCGATGCATTCATTTGATCGCATAGAGAGAGGCAGAGCAGCGGCGGAGGAGAGGAGAGGAGTCTGGGTGTCTTCCGCAAATCACAATAAATCTAATAGATCACAGGCAAGGGTAAGCACGAGGGTGAATGAGTCAGAGAGAGAGAGGGAGAGAGAGAGAGTGAGAGGGAGGGAGAGAGGGAGAGAGAGAGAGGGGAAAAGAGAGGTGGTGACAGATCATGGATTAAAAACAGAGTAAAATCCACTGGAAGGGGAGGAGTACAAACACGACTTCTCACAGGCAAGATGCAGCATGGGAGGGGACACGCATGCATACACAGACATAGCACATATCAACAACACACACACACACACACACACAGACACAAACACACACACTCACTGAGCCACTGCTCTGTACAAGGAGGATAAGGAGACACACCAAGCTAGAGAAAATCTGCTTTCCCTCCCCAGCGATACCCTGAGCATCCCTAGCTGTCACCGTCCCCATCCGAACGGTTCCATTCCCCGGGCAGCCTCCCTTACCTTGCAGCAGGCTCTGCAGGTTGAGCTGAGCTTCCTGATGCAGCTCCTGCACACACTCCGGCCTACTCCACGAGCCGAACACATTCACATGCTGTTGCCATGACGATTGGAAGTGGGCCGTTCGCTTGCTCTCCGAGTCCAAGTTGGTGTTGGCTGGTAGGAAGGAAGAGAGGCAAAGAGGGAGGGGAGAGGGAGGAGAGAGGGAGGAGAGAGGGAGGAGATGGAGAGATGCAAAAAAGGAGAGAATGGGAGAGAACAAGATAAATGGAGTGAGCAGGGAGGGAGATACATCGTACGCAAATAAAAATGGATGACATTTACATGGTTAATATACCCAGAGATGTCAGAAAGCTAACGAGCAATGCCAGAGGAAGTGATTTCTAGCAAGCAAATCAAGCAGTGGCGAGACCGTAATCGTTACGACAATTAATTCATTAGCGCTCTGATGTGTTTGTGTGCTTAGGCAGCAAGACAGATCAAAGCAAAAATTCAGTTGGCTCTGCAGATGCAGTAAACATTCTAAAATGTAGTAGTAAATTCAAGTAGTATAAATTTGCTTTTTGTTTTTCCATCATCACATGAATGAATGTTTTTCTCTTAAGAGGGCTGTGTGTAATTTTGTCTTAAGTATGGGCTCATAGACATGGCGAGGGGTTCGGAGCCAGAGTCACAATTACAGTGTTCCACCAATACTCCTGTGGAGAGAACAGCAGTCATGAGAATTCATCACTCCCTCTGTTTCTCAAAAAAAAAAAATCAGGCTTACATTATTCACAAAAATTAAAAAAGAGTCCAAGTTCTAAGTCCCTATTTCTGATTGAAAAATAGATAGAATGACAGAGGTGCAACACAGTGACGTTATGTTATATTGGTGCCAATGCTAGGGACTACAGTATGATCCCTTAGGAGAGCTTTTATAAAATAAAAAAGCAACGAAAAGGTTTGAAAACAAAAATGACGAATCTCTACCATGCCCATATGCCTCCGTATCTTGTAGGCACAAACAATTTCACCAAGTCGAAGAGCAGAGGACAGAAGGACAGAAGAGAGTGAGACGGGGAAGTGAAAGTGGAGAGAGGGATGAGGAAAAAGAGTGAGAGAGAGCAGAAGAACAGACTGTTCATAGCCCCATGGTGTTCGCTGTGTACATTTAATCACAAGTTCAGCAGCAGTTCTCCAAAGAGGAATTAATATGCTTGCTTGCTGTTACATAACCCAAATGATTTAAGGGGACTGAAATAGTGAAAGGGCTGAGATAAAAGGACGACCATCAGGCAGTGCTTAGCACACAGAGTGAGGAGGACGACCATCCGAGAAAGACATCATGGAGTAGTCTGTCACTACATAATAAATTACATTTGTTAAGATGGACTAGCACTAATGAAGAATTCTTGTCAGGTTAATGTTTATTGGACCTCAAAATATATTTGGCTCCCTAGAAGGGTTCATGTTCAGATACAAGCACATACACTTCATGAAGAATATAGACAACATAGTTATATTAAAGGAAGTTAATTTCTCACAAACTCAAACTAGACTTAACTGCATCATCTACAACTAGACCCAAGGTTGTTGTTAAACCAGAGTGTCCCTTTCATTGAATTATTAAGAACATATTTTGTCTTATTTATTATGGTCATATGTGTTATTTTGGGTGAAAATATAAGGAAACATAGTCTGTAGATGTGGCAGCTGTACAAGGTGTGAAGCAGTAGGGAGTTACGTTCTATGATTTTAAGACCTGTTTTAGTGTGAGTGGCTTAATAAGCAGGGGTGTAGTGGTCAAATAAGAGGTGGGTAAACTATGAATTCTATGATCACAGTCACAGTAAGATGGACTGCATCATGCGGTATCAATTTTTTTAAAAGGCATTCAGAACATGTTTGATAATGGTGTAGGTTATTGTGCAATGTTTATAACAATGCCAGTGGTATTAAATGGTTCCTAGAGTGTTGATGAGTGTACATATTGTAAATGTGGATAATACAGTGATATTTTTGAATGGTAAAAGTTGCATTTGGTAAATAAACTCTTTTGAGAGTTTAAACTCTAATAAGAGGTGGATAAATTTCAGAGGTGGATAAACTGTGTTTACTTGCATATAGTCTCTACTACAACCCTTCTAATAACAGATTGATTCTTGGGCAACATTTATCATTGTAAAAAAGACAAAACTAAAGACACTGACTTCTTCTCTAGAACACCAGGAGTCAATTTTAGCGAGGTGTTAACCAACACCAAGTTGGTTGCAAGTTTCCTATTCCAATCAGGATGACTAGTGTTACTTTTCCTGTGCTAAAATAAGCAAGCTTCACACTTTACCACCAGCATGAGATATTTCACGACAGTGCATACACACACACCACCACCAAAGGCGGTCACTGCACACACACACACACCATATATTTTCGGTTAGTTGGTAGATTCAGCTGTGAATCCGTACAGCTCTCAGTGGTGGTATGCAGCATTCTTTCTGTTAATCAAAATGCAAAAAGTTATGCACGCACATGTCCACTACCTCTTAGCACAGGCAAATAGAGTCTAGCCAAGAAGACCATTGTCTATTATGCCAAAACCTTTGTCTGGTGTCGGTGACATATCTAATTAGTCAAATATATACTGCTGGCTTGATGAATTACTTCATCAAGACAATCACAAGACAATCTTGTAACTTCCACTAGCTTGATGAATTACTTCTTCAAGACAATCACAAGACTTCCACGGCATAATTATGCATTGGAGAGGCGATGCAAAAATGTAGAATCTTATATTAGTGACTAGTAGTGTCTAGAGCAAGTCAAGATTTAACCATGTAGGCTTTGTTGGATTTAATTTGTTCATGTCTCTAACCTCCAGGCCCACAGATGGTGGAATAACAAAGACTCGAATGGGCAGATGGGAGAAGAGATTCTAAGAGTTGCACCAATAGACAACAATCAACAGGGGAAACAACAAGATAGAGAACATAGGGTTAATCCTTTAAGGTAGTAATGGATTAAAGAAAACAAGTACTGTGTCACAGCTGTTTTATTTAACCAGACTTACACCATCTCTGGAGTCCACCATAGTGTAAGAGGGAATGACGACCGAATCATCAAGAACATCAGCAAAGGACAAGGCTTGAAAGATGATCAAATGACTTAAAAGTACAGGGTGAGATGCTAGTGGTTGTTGATACTTCTGCTCAACAGCCAATCATTTTTCTCTCCCATGCACGTGTGATGAAATGTGCTGATTGGCGGTTAGGTCTCCAAGGTGTTGGGGTGCTATTCTGATCAGTGAGAGCCAAGCTGCAACACAATGCTGAAAGCAACGATCAGAATGCACCCTCTGAAATACAAGCAGTATCTTTTTTTTACCAAAATATGCAAAGATTTGAAGAGACAACAGACAATGAACGTATGTTTTAATACAGTGTAACACAAAACTTCATTTGGTTTTAATTAGAGCTTTTTTGTTTGTTTTTCCACATTATTGACAACGCTACAATGATTGTATAGTCTGTCGCTACTGAGACACTGTACAGAGCACTAAGTTACTCTCACACTGCGCTACCGCTGAAGCATGCTTCCTCAGCATAGCTGCAGCCTAGGGCTGGAAAATATTATCAGGCCAGTTAGGCCATACTAGGCTGGAGAAGGACCAGGGATGATGAGATCTCATAGTTATGGCAGTAATAGGAGACTTTTATTCTGTTTCTCTTGTCTCCATGGATACGCCATCCACAGTGGTTATATCTCTCACGGGTCAACACGAGCACAGATGCAGAAACCACAGGCACGGGCTAAACTTTGAAAACTTTTAATTGAGACAGCAAAGAGGTGTCAGAAAGAGCTCTCCCAAAAGACATGGAAACACAAACACAACTCAACTGAAAGCACTGCAGTCAACTGAACACTCAACTTGAAGAGTTCCAAAATGCATCCACCAGGTCAGAGACAGATCAAGTAACAGCAACAAAGTATTCACAAGGCATAAGCCATGAAGAACTTCGCTCAGTATATTCAGTTGGTGCAGCTGATTCACAGGGAGACTTTTTTCAGAGATTTTCTAATGAGACACAGCACTCAAAGAATCCTCCATAGAAATGCATGGGGTTAGTTTGTGGCAGTAGTCTACACATATCCCCCCTCCCTTCCTGTAATGTAAGTAACCCTTACGTATGCCTCCCCATTTGCTTCAATAGGAAAATAGCTGCCTGATAACTGCCCAAAGTGCGTTACCTAGATGGCCGCAGAGTGGGGGAGACTTGCCTATAAGGACTTTGCTTTGTTCTCCTGGGGGACATAAAGGTAGAGCATGCTGAGCCTGACAGTACGTACTGTAGGATTTAGTACCTTCTAGAATTGAGGCTGCAGATTGCACCCAACTGAACACCTCTCCCATTCATACCTGCCCATCTGAGAGAGACACACAGATATTAATAATTTCCCACGTGTCATGTACTTGAGACTAAACGTCACACATCTTGTAATAGCTCATGATTTACACTCAGTACCATAGAATAACTAGAGGTGCACTCGGGAGAGCGCAGACCTCCACCCATTCCCGTAGTTCTGCGTACCGATGCGAGTGAACTATTGGAACCTCACAGTCCATAAACAAATGCATTCAACACAAGAGGGCCTAGTATATATGTTATAGGGCATGAAGGACACCCAAGGTATTTCTTTCTTTATTTATTTTTCCCATCCATATACCATTGTCCTTAACTTGTTGTATGAATAATCTGCATCTTGTGGTCTAAGCACACAAGTTCTTAACATTGGACATCAAACAAACTCCAAGTCAAGGGCACAAAATCAAATCATTAGTGTAACCTTAGCGTGCAAATCCATTGGGTAGGTTCTGTGTGTTGTGTTCACTGCTTAATGGTTCCGTCTTCTGACTCGAGCTGTGTTTATACAAACAGTCTCCAGAACAATCCCACAGGAAGACACCGTTATGATGTCAGCAAGTTGGCCTCCTGCCACCGTGCTTTTCTTTGGATGTGCTGGGAAACTGGGAAAAAAGCCTGTTCAATGTCAGACAATTTGGGTGTGTTGTGTTTTACAGAGCACACACACACTATCCCAAGGAAAGACCAACTCTCCCATGTGGAAGTCGTAGGATATTGTATGAATCTGAAAACGGCACATCCAAACAGAATCTGTAACATGGTACGGTACCTGTGGCCCTGAGAACGTGTCAGAGATCAACTCCAATAAGGACATGAATAAGGATGGAGACCTCTTCAGATGACTTCCAGGGCCCATTGTCTGACAGGCAGAAATGACAGGAAACTGCTCTTGATGTACTTCCTGTATACTGCCACGGGCAGACAGAATAAGTGTTGTGTCTTTGAAGCTAGCACAGTTAGCAAAGTCATTCTGGCTAAGGTGTCTTAGCCAGGGGCCCTCATGGGTAAACAGAGGAAGGGAATAAACCTGGTAGCTTCACATTTCTGGAGCTGCAGGCCTGATAAGGCTCTGGCAGACTCACACACACATCGACCAACACATACTTTTGTAAACACACACACACACACACACACACACACACACACACACACACACACACACACACACACCACACAAAACTAACAAAAAAGGAAGAATCACTATTGATAGAATAAATGGCTAAAAAAGTAATGGCAAAAACTGCACAGACAGCTGGAGTGTCCTCTTGCCTCATGCAGAGATTTATACAAACCAACCCCCACAGGCTAGGCCACACAAGACTCCAAACAGTGTGCTAAACCTGAAATGAGCTCATGAAAGGGAGTGGCTATTATCATTGTACACACAGCTTTGAATAACACACTCATACACTAACACACTCATACACTAACACACTGATACACTAACACACTGATACACTAACACACACACATACACACACATACACTAACACACACATACACTAACACACACATACACGAAAACAGTGCACTCATACACAAACACAAACACATACACTAACATACTAATACACTAACACACTGATACACTAACACACACACATACACTAACACACTGACACTAACACACTGGTACACTAACACACTCATACGTTAACACATTGATACACTAACACACACATACACTAACACACTGACACTAACACCCTGGTACACTAACACACACATACACTAACACATTGATACACTAACACACTGGTACACTAACACACACATAACACACTCATACACTAACACAAACACACACTGGCAAATGCATACAGTGCACTCAGCACAACAATCCTGTGGGGAGTGGGCTGGCACACTCTCTTTCTCTCTCTCTCTCTCTTTCTCTCTCTTTCTCTCTCTCTCTCTCTTTTTGAGCTCGGTAAACATCACCACGGCTTCCACTCAGCCTGCCGCAATAGCGCTCTAAAAAGGGGCCTATGGGATACACATGGAAGGATGGAATATGCTTTTAGAGGCCAACAAAGAGGGGGGAAGAGAAAAGGGCAAGCAGACACACAAGGATTGCACAGGGCCGCCGACAGCGACAGAGTAAGACATCTTAGAGTAGTGTCTCACACAGACACACACACATACACGCACACACACACATACATACACACAAACACACATACACACGCATAACAAACTTTGAGAGCTGAAAACAAAGATTTCCATATGGAAATAAAGCATGACTGAATATCTTCCCTTCCCAGTAAACTCCCTGGGGTTAGTTCTATATGAAAACTAAACAAGAAGGTTCAGCCTAATGCATTCTATACATTGAGAGAGGACCAAATTCCTAAAAGGCTGAGCATATAGCTATAGATTTTGACTTCTGTAGGTCCAATGACATACATTATCAGTACATCAGTCTTTTTCTTATGCTTTTAAATCTGTGCAACAGTCTGGTTTCTCTGACACTTACCTACCAATCTTACCAGACCACAACAAGTGATTACGAGTGTGTTTCTAAGCAGAGGACAAAAAGAAGCATATCACATGTGTGCAGTATCAACATGCCTGATTAGGTATCTCTCTCTCTCTCTCTCTCTCTCTTTCTTTCTCTCTCCCTCTCTCTCTCTCATGCACACAAACACACACACACAGCATGAACACAGAACACATGTCCTCATTTGTTCGTTAACTGTGGTGGCTTTGTCCATCATTGGCTCAGATTTCACTCTGGCATGGGCACCCATTAAATGTGCATATGCACACGTGCTTGCCCATGCCAGTTGGTGGTCTACACTTGTGTTAACCTTCATATCCTCTTCTCTACTTCCCAGACTTTATTTTTTCACTGCAGCTTACAGACGGGACTGGTGAGAGAGACACAAGTGACCACACGCACACACACACGCACGCATGCACGCACGCACGCACGCACGCATGCACACACACACACACACACACACACACACACACACACACACACACACACACACACACACACACACACACACACACACACACACACACACACACACACACGTGTGAAAGAGCTTGCAGTCAGAGCTGTGACACTCAAAGGCATAGACACTCATTTAGAAACTCATTTGCATAAAAATTCTATGAAGCTTAATTTCTCCCCCATTCATTACACATCCATAATTAGTCAGCTAGTCATGGCCAGTTTGGAGCACGTGGAGCATGTCTGGAAACGTGCCAGGAAATCTATGGGTGTCTGTTTTTGGATGTCTTATATTAATATAAACTGCTGTAAATACACTCATATTAGTGTGTGTGTGTGTATGTATAAACTGTACACATATGCACGCACGTCACACACACACACACACACACACACACACACACACACACACACACACACACACACACACACACACACACACACACAAACACACACACACACACACACACACACACACACACACACACACACACACACACACACACACAAAAACACATACATGGGAATGAAATGGGATGAAATAATCATCCACAATAAATGTAGAAGAATGCTTGAATGTTTATTCTTCATTAATCCACGAGAACGCAACCAACAAGTCATTGATGAGAAACAACATTTCTTATTTTAAAACAGCAACAGTGTGTGTGTGTGTGTGTGTGTGTGTGTGTGTGTGTGTGTGTGTGTGTGTGTGTGTGTGTGTGTGTGTGTGAACATGCTTGCTTGCTTGTGTGTGTGTGTGTGTGTGTGTGTGTGTTTGTGTGTGTGTGTGTGTGTGTGTGTGTGTGTGTACATGCTTGCTTGCTTGTGTGTGTGTGTGTGTGTGTGTGTGTGTGTGTGTGTGTGTGTGTGTGTGTGTGTGTGTGTACATGCTTGCTTGCTTGCTTGCTTGTGTGTGTGTTACTGTTACTACCATGACCTCCTATGACCTCCAGGTCACTTTCTCATAGGTGTGCCAAGATTCCGTGAAATAAGTTGAGGCTGCTACAAACCTTGTAGCAAAGCTCCCAACACCCAACCATCAAGACAGACACATTTTCTCTCTCAGTACACATACAGATATATAAACAGAAAGAGGAACTAAACGTACATAAAAACTCTAAGACATCCGCTCCACACTAACTTAAATGAAGGGACAAACAAGGTGAAGTTCAACAGACGAAATGTCTGAAGAGCACACATGTTATCAACTCATAATAGTGCCGAAATGAAATCAGTGTCTCTCTCTCTCTCTCTCTCTCTCACACACTCTCTCTCTCTCTCTCTCTCATACACTATCTCTATACCAAGCTACATCCCTATCAAACAATACATAAATTATGAATATCCATAACAACCTGTAAAAAAACAAGCAGACTCTTTGCGAAAGCTTAAAGCGCAAAGCCAGCAGGTCACTCCCATCGCTCGCGGTTCTGTTCCGTAATCCTACCTGTTGCGCTCCTCAACATCTCCGGCGTTTTGCGTGTCCCGTGGACATGAACACAACAGAGTCTGGGGTAAACTCCAAGAGTTACAGCAGTCCAGAGGGTGTGAACACTGAAGAAGTGGGTGAAAGGAGGGAAGGAGCGAAGGAGTGAGGAGAGGGAGGTCGAGAGAGGGAAAGCTACGAGGGAATGGAACAGAAGTTATGACACTGATCGAAAAGAAACGCTAGAGACAACTGCTGAGAGAGAGGGGGAGAGGGAGAGAGGGAGGGGGGGAACAGAGAGAGGGAGAGAGGGCGAATTCAAGGAGGAGACTGCATGCTTCCTCCAATGTGTCGTTGGTGAAAGACAGGAAGTGTTTGGGGTCTGTTTTTTGGCAGGATCACCCTGTACACACACATACATGCACACGCACATGCACACACACTAACGCACACACAAACTCACACACACACACACACACACACACACACACACACACACACACACACACACACACACACACACACACACACACACACAGACATACACAGACACACACACACACATACACACACACACACACACACACACACACACACACACATTGTCAGCACTGCCCTGCTCTTTCCTTCCTTAGTTCACAATCCTTTCCTGCTCCAAGACCAAAGCAAAGCAGCCTATAGGAAGATTATGCAGGACTCCTACCACACTCATGGTTCAAAGCAAAGCAGCCTATAGGAAGACTATGCAGGACTCCTACCACACTCATGGTTCAAAGCAAAGCAGCCTATAGGAAGACTATGCAGGACTCCTACCACACTCATGGTTCAAAGCAAAGCAGCCTATAGGAAGACTATGCAGGACTCCTACCACACTCATGGTTCAAAGCAAAGCAGCATACAGCAGCATACAGTCCACTCACTAAACAGAGACATCAACATCCATGTATCCGAAACCGATCAAGTGGAGAATATAAATACATTATACGATATGCCACATGGATATGGAAGGAAAATAATGTCAGCTGAGGTGCAGGAATTTGGAATGGAATGGAGTGGAAAACACCACCACAAGTTCCAAACATCCAGCTTGTCAAATTCCCCACCCAGTCACGTACACATACATACAAAGATATTTTACAGTTAAGCAGCAACCCAAGTCAGCCAGACCCATTGCTACCCACACACTTATTAAGCTGTCAAGTCAAATCAGAATGTGACCCTGAGCAAGGTTTGGTGTGGTAAAACCACTAATTCTGTAAACTATAGTGTCATGGAAAGACACAGAACAGATCTCATCTCAAACAGCATACACACATACTGTAGTTATCTGTGTTTCCGAAGCAACATTCAGCAGCTCCCTAATCTATCTAAACATGAAACAGGCACAAATTGTACTCTTCACGATTTTGACAACAACTTGTGTTGTAAATGAATACTCCCTACCGTTTATAAAGATGTCTACAGTGATGTCCATATTCTCTGTAAGAGCACGTAAGTGAAATTTGTGTTAGTTATAATGTTGTGTATCTGACACAATTAAACCCAGAGGTATATTAATAGGCTACTATAGCATTAATAAATTAGGCTTAATAATAAATTAATGCTACACCAGACCGGTCAAACATATTTTCCTAAATAAAAAGTATATCATATAATTAAATCACTACAAAAATGTGTGACAAAATCTCTCTAATGATGCATTAGTGCTACACTGAGCAGTTGTCCATGCATATATACAGTATATACTTCAGTACACAATCTAATCTATATGAAAGATCACCGCAGGCGACACCGATCTCCCAATTGTAGATAATACATGCTCCAGGCCACCAACACACACACACACACACACACACACATGTGACAGCCTGTCTTTACCACCTGTTCGTTTCCATGACAACAGTTGCCCAGTCATACATGGCCACTCCTGACCCTCCCCTCTCTCTCTCTCTTTTCCGATCTCTTTTCCACTACCTTTCCGCTGCCTTTTCTCCCATCTCCTCCCCTTCCTGTCTCTTTTCT